>NC_072801.1:16233939-16536969 GCF_028583425.1 Eublepharis macularius
GAGAAAATAATCCAAGTTGTATGCTCCTATGGCACATAACGAAGCTGCAGTCCTAGAAACTGGGGCTTTTGTTCAATCCATTGACAGAAATGGCAGTGTGCAGGATTGCAGCCGTAATCTTTAATGATGATGCTATATGTTAAGGAGGAGGGTTTCCGAATTCCAGATATCAAATGTAATACTTTCATTTTGTAGTTCTTGAGATGGAGCATCTGTGAAATTGCTCACAAATTGGAGTGTCTTGCAAATCCACTGACATATCCATAGGTGGAGAGTGGTATCTTATTTGTATATTTATTGCAAGCCACTAACATTTGCATAAACACGTTGAACACCAGGCAAAATTGGCAGTGGGCAAGTCCTCTCATTGCCAGCACACTATGCCAGCCTTTTGGGGGTGTCTGAAGAACCCCTTTCTATGTTATTCCCCTCCCTATAATGAGGCTGTGCTCCACAAAGCAGCTATGTAATATTTTAAAAATGTTCCCTGCACAGTTGGACCTAACAGCATGGAGACCCTTCCTCCCTGGCACCGCACAGTTCTGGCCATCACTGGTGTGGAACGTTTCCACATTGGTCAAAGCATGTGGGGCATGTCTTTAATATGTTAGTAACACTGTGTGAATTGTCCCTGCTACAGATGTATGGAAATTTTAAAGTCGTGGTGGGTAAGATACATGCTTGATTTCTTATCACGCCTCAATTTATTCTACTTCTTTAACAACATGAAATACATTGTCTGTAGCTTAGTTTGTATATTGCATTGTAATATTTACAATGAAAAGAAGTATGAAGACCATAGTTTTCTACAAGCAAAATTGTGAGTGTACCCAGGGCTAAAGAGAGACAGCTGTGAACTGCTGCACTTTCTGCTACCTTAGCATGCATCCTTTGTTTGGATGACTGTGGAAACTTTATATGGATTATTAAACATCAGTTATCAGTGATGTTAATATGTATAGCTTCCGTTATCCAAACGGCCTTTTATAGACTGGTTGTTGATCTCTTGCTCTGAATTTTGATGTAGTTTGGCTCTTTTGTTGTAAAAGACTGTAAAACCCCTGTATATACAAAGATGATCATTCTCTAATTCTGTAGATTGCCTTGTGTACAAATATTCATAGTTTGGGGGAAACCTTAATTTAAAAAGGATTCCACTCATTGCTAAAGAAAATATTTCATAGTAGTTTTTTTCCACTGCTCCTAAAATGTTCCAAATTTTCTATTGGAAAAGGTTGGGAAAAGGTCCTGGGGTAAGAAGGTAGGTGTCCCCCCTGAGAATTTTTCTGTATTTCGTTGACATCTCTAGTCTCCACATGGAAATAGTTTGGGGTAGGCTTCCTAAGGCATCATGAGCTCTTCATCACATTCTCCAAATATTTTTTTTAATGTGATGTTTGGAAATCTTGAGCTTACCTAGAGGTTAAATGTACTTTGTTTGCGTGTTTGGTTGTTTATTTACTTTTACTCTTATTTCTTCTCTTGGTGGAGTTTGCCTGGCGTGAAGTGTACCATAAAAAAGTTTTGGGGGGAGTACTAGGCCAAATGGTTTTGCTTAAGGATTTGGAAAGATTTTATTTTAAGAGTGGTGACTAGTTGTGTAAATGGAACAAAATTGGGAATCATCTAGGAAAACCTCTGGTCTAGAAGTGGATTGGGGCGGGGAGTGTTCTTATGCACTGGTATTGCTTTGGTGGTCCTCTGCTCATTGCTGGTTTTTTTAAACTCAAGATGTGAACTACAAAGTGGTCTTTGTGACTCTTAAATGTCACTATGCATGGAAATTCTCGTTCTGTTAGCTTAGGAGGGTTTTTTTTGGAATTCTTACCTTGGAAAAGACGGGAAATTATATTAGTGGCGGTATAGGGTTAGGTGGAAAGATCCTTGGTAGGCCATCTAGTCTAGTAGGATATGTACCACTGGTGAGAGGCAGGGTTTTCATAACAATTGTAAATGGATATGGAGTGCAAATGCTTAGTAAGTGAGATGTGTCATCTCCTGCTGACCCTATGTGCTACAGATTATCTATTTGTGACCTTTAGGTATGCTAGTAGTAACTTTGGACGCTCAAGTATTTCTCCTAATCCCCTATTCCCCCTGCCCACCATCAAGTGTCTTTGATTTTCCCCTTCCTGTTGACCTTACCTACCATTATCCATGGTGCTTCTGCAGTTTATGTCCTTAAAGCTTACTGTAAATGATAAATATAATAACAGGATGCATCTCGTTCTTGGGTTAAACGGGCTTTTTATTTCTATTTTGATGGGTTTCAGGTTCTTGACTAGAGTGATTGGGTGGGTTTTAAGAGACAAAAGATTGAGGCCCATTGACCTAGTACAACCAGCCACATGCCGTTCCTTTCAGATGCCATTCCCATGAGCACTTCCCAGTTCTGCCACTTGCTCATACCTCTCTTCACCCAGTTACATGCCATGCAGCATCTTTATGTATGGTGCCATACTTCCCCACTGACAACAGTTGCCAGCCCAGCATCTGAGGCACGGCTGGAGCTTCCGGACATTTGCACAGGTTGTGGAGTTGAACTGGCACAGCTGTGGTTGCACTTGATCGTAACATTTGTTTGCTCTTTATAATGGTAAGCTTTAAACTTCTTACGTGGTTTCAAGTCTGTAATGCTTTTTTTCTCCCATCCTTCTGTAGTACTTAGGATCTAAGTACCATTTGACTATGTTCTCCAGTTAAGTTCTTGCCTGGCTGCCAGGGCCGGATCAACGGGGGGGGCAGGGGGGGCTGCCCCTGGCGCCGCCAAAGAGGGGCGCTGGGCACAGCTGCCAGCCCCGGGAGTGTACCTGGGGAAAGGCGAACGGCGCAGGCGGCCTCCCAGCCACCCGTGCTGCCTTTTGCCTTTCCCGCAGGACAAGGGGTGGCCGGCTTGCTGTGCGCCCCTTGTCCTGAGGAAAGGCGAACGGCGTGGGCGGCCTCCCAGCCACCCGCACTGTCTTTTGCCTGCCTCTGGAGGCTGGGAGGCCGCCTGCGCCGTTCGCCTTCCCTCACGGCAAGTCAGCTGCGCGAGTGGCTCGGAGGCCGCCCGCGCCGTTTGCCTTTCCCTGGGACAAGGGGTGCGCGGCAAGCCAGCCACCCCTTGTCCTGCGGGGCAGGTGAACAGTGCGGGCAGCCTCCTAGCCACTCACGCTGCCGCCGCTGACAGCTCCGCAGTGCGTTGGGACAGCCGGCTTGCCGCGGGGGTGGGGGGCGCCCAGCATGATGACATCACAGGAGTGATGTCATCACGCAGCACCAGGAGCGCGCGCGCGCAACGAGCCTGACTACGGTTGCCCTGGGTGCTGGCAACCGTAGATCCGGCCCTGCTGGCTGCCATATATCTACAGTTACCTTGTCTCAAGAAGGCTAGAACTGCTTATTAATGGCAACCGAGATGAAAAAATGTGTTGTTGTTTTCTTAAGATGTCTCAGTGGAAGTCTCAAGTGTCAATAACAGCAGCAGGTGTGATGCTGCTAAATGGTAGGGACAGGGCTGAAGAGACCCCATTTTAAATCTTGCAGATTTTGTCCTTCCAAACTCTGGTGGGTTTGGGTTTGTTTTTGGGGGGGAAAGATGGGAAGTATGATTGAGACGTCATTTTTTCATGAGTACCTGTCCAAAGCACAAGACATTTGCATGAAATTCTACATGTCTGTCTTCAGCGTGGAATTAACAAATGATTTTTTTTGTCTATTAATAAGACACTGAATGGGGCTACAGGAATAGGACGTGTTTGCCCAAGAGAGTGATTGTAAGGGCTCTGCACATCTAATTAAAGCTTCCAAACGGTCCAGTTCTGAGATTTTATATCCCAAATTCTGAACATCTTGGAGAACTTCAGATAGGATGGAGTTCTTTCTTTAAAGAACCTGTTGCTTACTACAAATAATTTCTGTGAGCTGTTCTAGTTTAACCCTTTCCGTCAAGGCACAGAGACTTCTTTGAGAATTTTATTATTTTTTCTTAATTGAAATAAATTCTAATATTTTAAATCAAGATACTAAAATGTAAAGGCTTATTAAAATGAAACCAATAATTGATTAATGTATGCATGCAATAAAAGGTACTTTTCCTAACATTTCTCAATTAAATCTATGAATGATTTAAAATCATACTCAGTCTTACTATGAAATGCATTGGATTTTCAGTAAACAAACACACAAATTCTCACCTAAACCTTCATGAAATTTCCTTCTTTAAAAGTCTAACTTACCTGGGTGACATATTTCATGCTAATTAACACGTGCTTTCTATATAGACGTCTCTAAGATCTTTCACATGCGAAAATAGTATAAACATATGATTGGTCTTAAATTTAGCTGGTTCTTTAGATTTTCAGTAATGTGACATTCTACCAAAGCCGAGTGTGATGTTATCATGAAACTGCTTGAAAAACTATAAATCTTTAAAAGTTGTCAAAAGGTTAGATGAGCGGATTATTGTTGGTCCATTCTAGCAATTAAAGAATCATTAATCTATCTTTGTTCAACTACTTTTAACTGGTTGTCAAAAGGTAAAGGAACGGTTGTGTTTTACACAGTCTGCTAACAATCTACATTAAAGTTTATACAAAGTTCACTAGAATACTTGGGTATAACCAGAATATATTGTGATTTAATCTGTACCTCTGTTATACGATGATAGTGAAAAAAGGTTGCAGACCTAAATTGGATCTGGTTTCCTTATTCAGCTGAAGGAAAAGAGACACTGTCAAGGAATATGACAGACCAGAAGACAGCTCCATTTGCTGATGGGCTTAGAGTTCCATTGCTTTATGTAGAAGCATGAGCTTTCAGTGACGGTAGTAGCATTAGTACTTTTGGCTCTGTTTGTTCCTGGCACTGCCTGATTATTAAGAGAGAGGTGTTTGCTGCAATCGTGTGTAGGCTAAGGACCAGTTAATGGGAATATCTTGTTATCAGTGCCTCGTCAGTGCCACCCATGAGAGTAAACGGGTTGGAGGTGTGCTTGGCTGCTCTCCCTAAATGTACTCACCTGGTTCTTTTGGGGTGTCAGCGCCTCTTCCTCAATTTGTTCCTTTTCAGCACAGCTCTTTAACTCACCCTTCTCTAATTTGATTTCACTTAGGCCGTAGGTAACGCCCATGGTAAATGTTCCAACAATTCATACCTCTTCTTGCAATGCGAGAGTCTGATGGGAATTTCATGGGTTTTTAACATTATTTTATGTGGTTCTTGTAAACAGTAAATTGTCAGTTGAAGTACTGTTAATGACTGTGTAGCATGACCATCTTCAGGAAATTTTGCTTCCCCACCTTCCAAATGTCATGAGAGATGTGGGTCTCTTTCATACCATCGTTTCTGGCCCATTTTCATCTCGGGTTATATTAACCTGGCCCAGTGTTGGATTCCTTTAAATGCCATTGCGTTGTGAAATGTGAATGGAATCTCCTACCAGAAGTGGGTGGGCATATACTCCTGAAAGAATCTCATTCCCCTTGAGCATCAAAGCCTACCAGTTTAAAAGGAATGTGCAGATGAGTCTATGGTTAACTAACCACGGTGAGACTCTCAACGCTCTTCTCCTTAGCCACCTTCCAGGGTTTGTTTGTTTGTTTTTACTTGTGGAATCTTTTTTTCAAGGTCTAGTGGGCTGGTACAATAAAAATATAAGCTACACATTTTGAACGGAAAGTATCTTCCTGATAGTAGACATATAGTGGGCATCCTGGCAAACTGTGACGGGTGGTTCCCAAACCGTGGTTTCTGATTTACCAACTGTTTCCATACCATAGTTCAGACCACTCCAACCCTAGCTGAGCTAAGGGGTCACTTGAGGTCTGAATTAAGCCAGGAATACCCAAAGCAATACAGAATAAGAGTTCTTCCTTTCAGACAAGCCAGAAGTGATTTTAATCATTCGTTCTTACTGTGTTTCAGCCTGCTGTTCAGTTTTGCTGAGATTTTTTATTTCCCCGCCCGGTAAACCAATCATTAACTTGCCTGAAATATATAAAGCTGAACTCATTGGGTAGGCTTTAGAAACTATTATTGCAAAAGCTATTGTAGCTTGGAATAGGTAAATCAAAAACTGACTTCTAAAAGCTTTGATTGTTTTAAAAAGAAGGTTTTGTACAGTAGTGAGATGCTTGCAGTACTAGTGGGGGTTTGCCCTTCTCCAATTTATGGATGTGTTCTGAAATACTTTGTATTGGTCGCTGGCTCAGGATTCCTGGATTGAAAATGTGATGTTTGTTTAAGGTGCAGATAATGGAGGGGCTTCGTCAGGCAACTCATCAGGAATCCCTTCCAGCACCCCGGCTGGAAGTTCGAAATCTGCCACAAGAAACTTGGGCTCTTCGGCTGGAGAAAAAGAGGAAGGCAAGAAGGTTAGGCGTCAGTGGGAGTCATGGAGCACAGAAGATAAGAACACCTTCTTTGAGGGCCTCTATGAGGTGGGTATGTCCTGGCGTGGACCATTGCCATTCCAGAGATCAGCAACCATCTCCCTGCCTCTCAAAAGTGTATTGCAGATGAAGAAGTCTGTAATTTACAAGTTGTGTACATATTTCTGCCTTGGAATTGATAGCATTTCCAGGGATGTACCCTGGGGCAAAAGTCCCTGGAGCCTGGTGTCTTCCTAATCGTCCATGTGGGGAGGGGAAGGAAGGGGCCATCTGCTTGCGTCCAAACGTTTGGTGGTTTGCAGACCCAAACAATTCTGAAATGACTAACACCTCCTGGAAACTGCTAAATCCGTAGGTTTCTGGCTTTTTGGAAACTGGCTGCTGCAATTAACATCTTGGTCTGATTTTTACATTCTGGAGACAAAGCATTGCCCAAATATAGACATGACTAAACAAAATCAAGACATGAAGTAAAGAGACCTTCCTCTGTAAACAAAGAAATTTATCCAGCGGCCCCTTTCCCAAAGTCATTTTAATTTTGATATTGGTTCCTCTGACAACTGGCAGAGAGGCGGGAACAGTAGGCCCACAGAACTACATAAAGTATCTTGTTCTTGTCCTGTCTGCAGTTTTCTGTTTTTCAGTCTGTTTGAATTGTATTGCTCACCCACTCCCATTTTCTCCAGCATGGAAAAGATTTTGAAGCTATTCAGAACAACATTGCCCTGAAATACAAGAAGAAGAGCAAACCGGCAAGTATGGTGAAGAATAAGGAGCAGGTCCGGCATTTCTACTATCGCACCTGGCACAAGATTTCCAAATACATTGATTTTGATAATGGTGAGCAAGATTGCTGGATCTGACTACATTTTTTATGCAAGGCTTGAAGCCATTGGGTAATTTCTTTGACAAAAGTTGATGTCTGACCAGCCCTGTAACATCCACTGATGTATATCTCTTGCGTTATGAAAAAGAATGCTGAGGCCATACTTGTGCATGACTTCAAAGGGCTCTGACTGAGTGCATCAGGTTGCTGTGAGCCACTAGGCCCACCTGTGTGCATATGGTCATTGTATGTGGCAGACCTGGGGAATACACAGAATCTGTAACAGTGGTGCAGTCAACAGGGAAAGGATGCATAGCCACTGTATTTGACCCACCCCCATACAGAGGTGTTTATCTTTACATCTGTAATTTTGCACTAATACCAGGTAGGAGTTATGCAGCTTAAGGTGGCCAGCTCACAATGGCCATTTTGGATGACCAGGCTAACACGATCAGTGCACTGAGAGTCATGGATGCTTGTTTTCTTTATGCAAAGGGATAACACCCTGCTTTTCTCTGTGTGTAAATTGCACAAACAGACCATCCAAAATGTTGCAATGAGAACTAGGGGTATGCACCTGAAAAAATATTCGGGTAAACCCGAAGCGGGAAAAAGCTTCAGAAAAACCTGAAATCCAAAGTGGCATGCTGCTTTGGATTCAGGTTTCTAAGTCGCTTCGGTATGCTCCGTAAAAATTTGGAGCATACTGAAGTGACGGGGGAGGGGGGAGGCCCACCCCATCCTTAAACTCCCCCCCTCCTCACCCCACTTACGTGGCCAGGTGGAAGGCTGGAGCCAACACCGCGCTGGCCGGGGGAACAGACCATCTCTGCCGCCACCGCGCAGCCATGGCTGTCATGGCCAGCTGGCCGGCAGAGAGCCCTCCCTGTCACCGTGCTGGCACGGCCAGCTGGCCGGCAGAGGGGGCCGATGCCACTGGAGGCCAGCGGGGAGGCAGGAGGGCTGCCTCTTCCAGCACAGTGCCAGGTAAGTGGGGGGGGGGTAAGGGTACGGAATCGGAAAGTTTAAAGGGCCCTGCCGCTTGCGAAGGGGCCCTTTAAACTTAACCCCTGGGGCCCCAAAGCTTCCCGAAGCATTACGAATGCTTTGGGAAACTTTGATTCGGGATTTCTGAATTGGGCCCGATTCGGGTATTTTACCCAAATCGGATACCCGAAGCACACACTCCTAATGAGAACATTTCCCAAAAATCACTCAGCCAGCCTGAACACACAACAGTGAGCTGCAGGATAACTAAAATCAAGCCTTCTTGAATAAAACTTGTGTTGCCCAGTGAACATGGCCCTTAAATGGGAAATGGCACCCCAGAGCTTGCCAGGCTAGAACAGTGAAAGTTCTGCTCAGTTTATCCTTTGCTTCTCTCCTCGATCGGGACAACTGCAGGATGTAAATAGTTTAAAATAAATAGATGGTTGCTCTGACCTTCATAGAAGAAAACTTGAGATCCTTCAAAAGGCCACATACTGGAATTGGTGTCTTTGAACACTGAAATGTGTTCTTGAATGTGATTAATGAACTCCTGATGTTTTGGAGTAGTGATGGAAACAGGTCATGAATGCATGTTAAATGCGTGAATATTTTCAGAGGCATCGGCGTCTCGATTGTTTGCCTCCCCCCTCCCCCCCGCATAAAATCTGGTTGTAAGCTAGGATACCAGGGAGATTGCACTTTCCGTTTGTTACAGGCCCATTGGATCTTGAATTTTCAGCTGTGGTTACTGGTCTCATGTTGTGCAAACTGTAGGGAGATCTTGGGTTGTGTCAGTTAAATAAATGTTGATATTTGTTTAGTTCTCTGAGAACTCTAAAATCGGGTGGTTCTGTGGTGGTTGCCTGAATCATCCTGAGTACAAAGAGTGTTTTCTCTCATTTCGAACACCTGTGGGTCTTTTTGTTGCTTTTTGCAGTGTTTTCTCAAGGGCTGAAAAAATCCTCCCTGGAGCTCTATGGCTTAATTTGTTATGGGGAGCTAAGGAAGAAGATTGGGGGCTGTGAGTATACGCTACTTTTGATACCATAATATTAGGGAATGCTGGTGTCGGGAAGGCCATGTCCCTTCCTCCTAACTCTAAGCACTGATCACAGCCACTTCAGCAGACAGGCAGGTGGGACACATTCCTTTTTTGTTTGTGAGACCATAAGCTCTCCCTTTCCCAAAAGCCTTGGCTTTCCAATCTCTGGGTTCATTCTGAGGTGTAAATCATGAATTCCAGACTCAGCTTAAATAAAAGTTAAGTTTATTAGCTTTAGGAGCAAAAAGCATAAAGCACTCTTACACAGGCAATAGACATTAAATAAGAAAACCTTACTGTTGGTACATTAAACTTGCCTCTCTAAAAACTTGAAAGCTAGCTATCTAGGCATCTCTGTTTGGCATCCATTTGTTGCTCATCTCACCCGTCCACTAGAGTGCAAGCCCCCTCCCATGCCTAGTTGATTCTCCATAGGGGCATGCTGAGGTGAGGAATAGCATGCGGCTTTCAGCTTCTCTCTGGCATACTTGCATCCTGGTCTGAGCTTGGTCAAAGAAAGCTAGCTCAGAGAAGAAGGGAATGGAGCTGGGTGAGCTGAGAAGCCATCTTTTTCCAGCACTCAGTGCATCACCCGGCAACTCCAGAGCCAGTCAGGGCTGAGCTGTTAATTAGCATTTCAGCTGTGCGAAAATCTAGGGAGTGAACATGGAGCCTCTCTGAGCACAGCCTCCCAAGGTCGAATCACTGGGGAACTCGGAGGCTGCTCTGTGGGTATTATTAATCAGTCCAGCCGCCACATAAGTTCAAAACGTTAATTTAAAAGAGCTAAAGGGCGAAGTTGAGTATAATATTTACCACTTCCACGTAGTCTGTCGATTTGATTCTGTTGCCCTTACTTTGCAATTCAGCTTCCTCTTCGGCATTTGTGGTATTTTACTTCATTCACACCCTGCCTTTCTCCCCGCTGGGAACCCAGAGTGGCTTACATAATTTGCTTGTCCTCCATTTTATCCTCACAACAACCCTGTGAAGTAAGATAGGCTGAGGGAGTGTGGCTGACCTAAGGTCACCCAGCAAGCTTTCATGGCGGAATGGGGATTCAAACCTGGGTCTCCCAGATCTTAGTCCACCACTCTAACTGTTACACCTCAGTGGCTCTCTAATTTAGATGTGCATTTTTATTTTTATTTTTGCTTCGTTATTTGCAAACATGGTGTTTGCAAGCATGACAATTTCCCTCGATTTTAAACTGCTGACACCATTTTTAATTGATTTGTAGGTTTTTAAATACAGAGCGGTGAGGCTGCAACCCTAATCAAGTGGGCTTGCTGTCTGACCGGTTTGTCTGAGGAAGGCGGTGGCCTGGCTGCCCCTCTCTCCAGGTCTCTCCGATCGTAAGGGGGGGGGGATGTGCGCTGCCTGCCCTGCTTCCCCTTGCTCACCCTAGCACTGAATCTGTGCGCAGGAAGGCTCAGGCTTGGCTTTGGCAGCACTTCTTTGCCAAGGGGCCAGGAAGAGGGAGGGCAGGACAGACCTGCCGGGCTTCAGCAGGCACCTGGAACTGGAGGCGTCTCGTCCCCGTCCCCCATCCCGGCTTCTTCCCGTTTGGAAAGTTCCCCGAGTCCATTTCTGTCAACATTTACAGGACCCTGTGCAGGGCCTGTACGCCGGGGCAGAATCTGTGCTTTCATGTGGGCATTTTCTCTCCCCCTTCCAGGATACTTAAGTGCTCAGGAATCCCTCTGCACTATTCCTGGGGGACACTTCAAGCCTGCTTTTCAAAAGAAAGAAATACGAGGGAGCTCATAATACAAAATCTGTTCATTTTTGTACTCGGGGAGTATTGCCAAGTGACACCCCCCAGGCACACCGAACAGCCTGGCAGTCTCTTGCGCCTTGAACACGTTTGGTGGGTGCAGTTAACAGCCGAGAGGCAGTGATGGGGCCGGCCGGCCAGGTCACAATCTTCCTCCTGTGAAAGGAAGTGGGAGTCCCGCTGTGTGCCTGTTCTGGGGTGGGGCCTCATGACTCTGTGTTTAAAGTAACTATAAATCAATTAAAAATGGTGTCCGCAGACACAGGTTTAAAATCCAGGGCAGCTGTCACTTGTAGCTTGGGTCATAGGAAAGTGATTTCCTACGAGCGAGCCGGGGCAGTGAACAAGGTGTGCCGTTCTTTAAATGGAAGAGAACTCCTGCTCCTACTGTTTTTTCAGTCACGCCTGCTTAATGGCCCACTGGGATCCAGCTTCCTTCTCTGGTGCCACGTGCACCGTAAATGGTGGTGGCAAACCCCAGGTAACCTGTTAGCTTCTTCCAGCATTCCCTAGAGGGAAGGGTCATTTCTTTGACAAACCGGCTACCGTTGTGAGCGCATGTCTTCCTGGCAGGCTCCCCTTTCACTGCACTGACTTCGGAAAGCTGCAGGCTTTTACGCGGTGCTGTGCTGCCTTGGTAACCGAGGTCTGGTGCGTGGTGTTCAAGAAGACCTCCCTGTTAATGTTGCAGCACCGTATTTGCAGTTGGCAAGCTTGGCTGTTAAGACACAGACAATTCCGTCTCTCCCTCCCGTCTGCAAATTGAAATGTGACCTGCATGGCAGATGGGAAATTTCTGCCCTGTGGCACCAACCCAAGTGGGGAGGCTCTTTACCTACCCAGATTTTATCCCACCTGGCCATTCCCCCCCTCCCTCGGCCCCTCAGTTTTCACTGAACTCTGCACAGGTGCAGTTGTCTTTGCTTTCTGCAGAAAAGGGATCTCCTGGAAGTATAGTCTGAGGAACTGAGTGCGAAGGACATGGTGTTATGCATGCTCTTCAAGTGGGTTTTGTTTATGCTTTCCTGAAGGGATCGCTTTAGCGGGCTCACTCGGCAGGATAGCTGGTGTTCAGTCCAAATGGGAAATCATCAGAGAGGCTGACAGGCATATCAGGTCTCATCCGGCTATATTTCATTCTGACTATGTTGTGTGTGCTTTTTCTGTTTCGCTTAAAGGTATGGATGACAAAAATGCAGCTAAACTCAACGAACTCATCCAAGCCGGGTAAGTTGTTTTTCCCTCTCTTCCCTCCTGACCTGTGAGCATTAGAAATGGTTTTGTGAAAGCAAACTAGGCAGCCCAATCTATAGTTGAAGGTGAAAGGCACCGGCTGCTTTTCATGAGCCGTTTCCTCCTTTAAAATGTATTAAAATGCAACAAGACCCACTCGGAACTAGTAAGCAGAGCAAACAGCATGTCAGGTTTGCAAGTTTAAAAGAGGGAAGATGCAGAATGTACATGGGTATAGCTTTTCCTTTTTTTAATCTGTTCCTTTCTAACAGCTTAAAGGTTTTTTTAAAAAAATGCAACTGATTGCTGCCAGTTTTCGTCATCTAAAATATTCCGGGAACTTTGGATTGCTCTGTTTTCAGTGTCATATGATTTTGATGGGCTTAGAAGGCTAGAACTCTGCTTAGGACTGTGCAGTTGTTTTCATTATGACCGTCAGAAACTGTATACCTGGCGCTTTTGAAGATGCCTTTTTTTTTTTACTTGAATGAATAACGACTGCCAGTAGGTGGAAAGAAAAGGACAGTTTTTTGTGCCTGAGCCAGTTGGAGAGACACACATCGCACCCATTACAGTGAGGAATACTACATTTCTCTGTGTGTGGAGGAGTGTGTTGAGCTGCCTGCTCGCTGGTGCCATGTGGCTGGTTCTCTCCATCCGCCCACAGCCACCGTTGGAGGCAGCACAAAAATGCACCTTCTATTTCGGCAGCTCTCCGCGTCGCAACATTGTTCGGCGTGGCCTTTGAAGAGATGCTTTGTGCTCATTGCAAATGCTGGGGTTGTGCTGGTGTACGGCTCCTCTCCCCGCTGTTTTCCAGCAAACGGCATCAAGACTCATTTTGGCAACTGGCGATGCCAAAGGATCACAATGGGATATGTTACATTCACTTCCAAAATTGTTACCTGAGTAAAGTACATTTCGAGAGATTTATAATGTGTAAATTAATCTAGCACTAATGGGAGTTTTATATGCTTTGGAGGAGACAAACCTGCCCATTGCCCAGACTTTCCTTCAAAATTGTGCTTTGTGAATTTCCCCTCGGGGCATGTAAGGCTTTATACGCCTGTCCAGAAGGTTGCAATAGGCTGCAATCTTAATCACACGCACTAAGGAGCAAATCAGATTGAACTAAGATTTACTGCTGAGTTTACATGATATGGCTTGCTCTGTTGTTCTAACAGTGTAAACAAACACCTTATGTTTTGTCCACTTAGCTAGCAGAAGCTTTGATTCGTGTGTGTGTGTGTCTGGATGGCGCAATAGCATTGAGACCATTTTAACCTGTGGCTTTCAGTGAAAACTCTTTAAAGCTGATATGATTTTTTTGATTTCTGAACACTATTTATGAGCGATTTATGGATGTGCACTCTCTGCCATTTATTGGAAGCTGTTGCTATTGGAAAGGTGTCTCTGTGGGAATTCTATACCCTGATGACTCAGCCAGATATGAAAAAGCATTGTAGTTGTGATCTATCAATACAACATTTTAGTGGCTTGGAGCTTACTCTTTGCTTATTTACTCCACTCTGAACCCATTGATTTGAACAGGCTTCTGGTGCCTCCAAATCTCTAACTTTTATAAATCTCTAAAACTTTTCTAGGGCTACGACTGTTCGCTACAAAGGGAGGAACCTTCGCATCAAAGCTCCAATGTGCAGGGCTCTAAAGAAGCTCTGCGATCCAGATGGTACGTCAGGAGGACCTGGGAAGGAGGGAGGGGCCAGGGAGTTGGCCAGGGAGAAAGAAGCAAGTGAGAACTCACTTAGGCATCCAAAACAGGGCCCCAAGATCACGGTGCCAGTGAATTCTGTGCCAAAGTCAGCATTTGCCAAAGCTTTTGTGCTGTTGGTAGAATTGTGAGCCACACGTGTCCACCGGCTCACAAACATTTGTGCTGATATGCAGCTAGCAGGCAGATTTTGAGAAGCAGCGTAATCAGTGTTGTGGCTATTTTGGCTCCATGTGGAGGAACCGTAGTTAGTTTGGTTCTTTCCAGTTTAGCTGTTTGTATTAGCCTGTATGATAAGGCAGTCTGCCGTCTTAGGAGACTGGAATATTTATCTTGTCTTTTTTAACAAAACATAATTATAGATGTTGCTATAAGGAAATATTTTAAGCCCTTTGCCCTTTCTCGCCTTCCACCTGTGCTGTTCCCAGAGGCAGCCTCTCATACATGCTTTCCCAGATGGGGTAAGAATCCCTCCCCCCCGCCCCCCGTTTTTTCAGTCCTTGTATCATGTTTGCCTACCACTGATCCCATTTTTTGAAAGTCTACACCAGCCATTCTAGTTCTTCCTGCCCCACAATTCCATTCCTCAGAACACCTGTACAATGGCTCTTAGTGGAGCTGTTTCTGCTGCTTGTTATGACCCTGCCTACCATTTTGGTGTGGCTGGACATAGGATTTTTAACTCCTAGAATGTATTTTCAAGGCATCCTCACCTGTCACTCCTTCATTTCAGGAGTCTTTCCCTGCTTTTTCCTCTCCCCCAGGAATCAGCGATGAGGAGGATCAGAAGCCCGTCCGTCTTCCATTGAAGGTCCCCGTGGAGCTGCAGCCAAGGAATAACCATGCTTGGGCCCGCGTGCAGAGTTTGGCCCAGAATCCACGACTCAGGTACCCTAAGGCCAAGAATCTTAGGATAGAGAGGCGGGTGCGAAACTGAACCAAAAAGTTGGTTTTAGAATAATATCTGCAAAAGTAAGCAAGGATGAATAAATTGCAGTGTTTTTGTTGAAGCGTGGAATTCCGGATTCTACTAGCACAAACTATTATAATTGCTAGCAGGCATCATCTCCTCCCCCTCCCTTCATGCCCGAAGGTATAGAAGAACTTAGTTTACCCAAAATGGTTCAAATCCCAATCTAGCGTTTGCATGCATTGAATGGTTCATTCATGGCCCGGTATTTTTTCCCCTCCTTCTCTAGGGTAAATTAGTCATTTTAAAACTGTTTCTACTCTGCCTTTTTCACTACTTCAGGCCCTCGCCCCAGCAAGTTGCAGTCAACTTAAAAAGTAACAAAAATGTCTAATTAAAAAGAGAAAACAACAGCAAAGTTACTCAACCCTGACGCCACCAGCAGAAATCCACAAAATAAAAGGAATTGCACGTTACTAAAGGCGTGAGCAAATAAAATAAATGTTCAATAAAGGAGACATATGACATGCTGCAGCTCAGAAAGGTGCCCCTTCCCTGAAAGCAACCCACCTTACATAGAGACGGGTGGAGTACCGAGCTCAGGGCCGCAGCTGCTGATCTTAAACCACAAGTGGGTTTGTATGGGAATGGTCAGTCCTTGAGATACGTTCCATCCCTGACAGTTTTAGGGCTTCAAATGCCAACACTCTGCATTGAGCTTGCAAACAAACTCGTAGCCAGCTGTGTCAACATTTGCTGAAAGAAGATCAGTACAGCAGCATCCACTGGACAGTCTCACTGCCGTATTTCTGAACCTGTAGAAATCTCCCAAACACTTGTGTAGAGAGCCCCTATGTATGTCATATCAGAAGTTAGCAAGGTGTAAATAACTGATGAAACCAGGCTTTTTTCCAGGAAGGGCTGTAGGAAGAAAGCGAGGAATAGCAAGACCATTTCAAGGGGAGTGAGTGAGTGAGACGATCATTGCTGTTGGGTTCACATACGTTTTCTTTCCCCCACTGTGACTGGGGCATCACATGCTGACCTCTCCCCCATCTTTTTTGCACGGTTTGCCAGAATGATCGTGGAACTACATCGCAAAGTCTCCAGCCTCATCGAGTTCCTGAAGCAGAAGTGGGCTCTCCATGAAGTGCGCATGGTATCCTTTACTGGGTCCAGAAGAGAGGCAGTCTCTCTTGGATTTACGCAACTTGGCGAAAATTCTTCAGGTGGTTGGCAAGATATGGTGCATATTTGGGGGGAGTCATTCCAGCGTTTGTTTGGAGATTATTAGTGTGCCTTTTTATTTTCTGAATACCGACAGAAATAGAATTAGTCATACAAGAACCAAAAAGAGCCACAGCTCTCTGGTGGAGCCTCCAGTTAGTTTGTAGAAAGTTCCAAATTCAGTGCCTGACATTTACAGTTCAAAGGAATATGGTAGCAGTGATTATATGAAAGATCTCTACCTGAGGCCCTGGAAAGGCACTGCCTGTCACAGTACACAGTCCTGACCTTACTGGACCGGTGGTCTGACTCTGCATTAGGTAGCTTCATGTGTTTACTTTGGAAAGAATTACTTGTTGTGAAGGGATAGTGGGGGAGGTGTCAAGCCTTGTGTTAGCATGGCCGTATTCCTTAATGTCTCGTGCTCAGCGCAAAACACTAGCAGAAAGGCAGCTACAAGACTCCAGAGACTCTGAAACAAGTGGCAGCTGTTCAGAGGAAAAAATGATGCTCCATCTCTTCCCAGGAGAGAACTCTACCCTGACCCCGCTCCCTGGGGTTGCCCGAGTCGTACACTCCAAAGCTTTCTGCACGGTGCACTGGCAGGAGTCTGGCCGATGCAAGCAGAACACGAAGGACTCGCACCTGTTGCCTCCTGCCCAGATTCTAGGCATTCAGAGTGGCCAGGGGACAGCCAGGGGGCAGGTCAAATACCCACGGGGAACAGAAGGCAGGGGCGGGGCCAGGGCAGAGAGCACTGCAGAAGCAAGTAGAAACACTCAGCCCACATTTGATGCAACTGTAAATGCTGATGAGGGCTCTCCAGAGGCAGGGGTTATGGAAGGAGTCTCCCCAAGTCTCGGCGTCTCAAACTCTCTGGATAAGCCACCTTCTGGACTTCAGGACCCGGGCGGGCATCTGGAGAAGCCAGTTCCCACAGCTCAATGTGCCGAGGGAAGGGAGGCACCAGTCACCGAAGTGGACGCCCGGTTGCCACCCAGCAGCGTAAACTGCGATTGTGGCCCTATCCCCGATTTGGAGGAACTCTCTTTGCTTGACCCGTTTCCTCGGTACATGAAGTCTTGCCAGGATCTTATTGTCCCAGAGAAGTGTCTTTGCACAGACAGACTGAACAGGAAAGAGTTGGCCCCTCTGGGGAGCCTGTCGTCCAGGAGCACAGAGGCTGGCAGTCTCAGTGCGGTGCAGCTGGTGAGAGACCAAGGGGCATCACCCAGTTGTGGCCCATCCCCATCGGAAACTCAGGCCCTCTCCTGCTGCGGGCCACAGGCAGAAACTTGTGGCAAGGAGCTGCCGGATGCAGTAATGGAAGACTCTCAGGAGAAGCTCAGCACCTCACTGCCACCGCCGCCCCCTCAGGGACAATCCGTCGCCAAGTCTCTCAAGGATGACCCAAGCCGTCTTGTGCAACAGGTCAGAGAGGAGGGATGGAGCCTGCGAACCTCCGAGAGCCTTACCTTGGCTGAAGTCTACCTCATGATGGGCAAACCGAACAAGCTGCAGCTAGAATATGATTGGCTGGCTGTCTTGGGGCAGGAAACCCAGGAATCCGGAGAACAGGTGCCCCAAACGAAGTCTGTTTCTCCATCAGCCACTTTTCACAAACAGAAACTCCTCAACTGCCTCCTAAAACTCATATCCACTGAAGTGAACCCCAAGCCGGTAAGTATTTATTTTTAAGGCTTTCTGACCCACTTTCCAACAGAGGTTCTCAGTGAGGGACGGGTGGGGAGCAAAAACAATGAAATGAACTTAACAACTCAGGCAGTAAATTACTGCAAAATTGAGCCTGAGAGCATGTGACTGTCCATGTGACTGGTCCAGGATTATCCAGAGAGCTTCCATGGTAGAGTGAAGATTCGAACCTGGGTCTCTAGTACTCTAATCACAACACCACACTGTCAAGCTGGTTCCACAGTTTTCAGGCTGCCCCTGAAACAGCCTGTTCAGTTGTTATTTAACACATGGTGGAATTGCTAACACTGTCTGGAGCTGATCTGCTGTGCATCTGCTTACTGAGAAGTGCTGTTTTTAAACTGATATTTAACCTGTACATCTAAACCACTCTAATTGTCAAATGTGGATGTTAGTTTTTGAACTGTCTTCAAGGGCATCTCTGTGCAAAGAGCATTTTAGGTAGTCAAAATGGACTACATGGACCTGCTATAGAGGCACATCTATGACTGATAGATTTGCAACTGAGAGCCACTGTTGTCTGCATGGACATTAGAGTACAAAAAGAGGGAGTTTTTCTCTCAGTTTGGGATCTGTGGAATAACATATAGCCTGCTTTTTTATTCTGTGGTAAAATATAGGAAAGAAAATAAGCAGGAAGGAGAAAATTGCCCTCACTGTAAAAACACAAATGGTCCTTCGCTGCAACTGATAGGCAGAACATTTGACAGAATAGAATCAGAGGTGAAGAGCGTAAAGGAAGAACTGTAACCACAAACATGACAGTGCCTAGTGCTTTCAAATGTTAAAACACATTTTATGTGAAAACCCCGCAAGGTGTAGGTCAGAATTATTCCTATATTGAATACATGGAGGTGCCGACAGTGACCTTGCTAGCAAGTCCCTAAAGGGCTTCCAGATCTATGGCTCAGTGTCTCTGCTGCCCACTGAGTGGGGATTTGCAGCCATTTCTCCTGCCTTGCCCAGTAAATGACAACGTCGCATTGAATGCCATGGGACCTGCTTCCAAGCAGTCATGCAGCTAGCTAATTGCAGGCCAGCAGTGACTCAGCAAGCAGGAAAGGGTAAACCAAAGGGGATGAGAGAAAGTCATCCTTTGTTGCAATCAGAAGGAAAAATGGCTGCTGTCTCTGTAAAACAAAGTTAGGGACCTTCTGTTGGGAAAGTCACTAGTACTGGAATATCACAACTGAGCAAGATCAGTGGATTTTTTTAAAAAATTCATTACTATTTTAAATAGCCAGATATATAGAGAGAGGGGTCACCTGGAGGCAGTTTCAAGTCGCCATTGGCAACCAGACAACCTGTTAATGACAACTCTTGTAACGAGCCACTTTTTACTCTGCTAAAAAGCGGGGCTTAAATTAAACAGCCCTTTTTTAATTTGTTTAAAGCTGTAGCATTTCTTATGTGTTTGTGTACTAGAAAATGGAAAAGGAACTATGATGTGGCCTTTTTTCTAATCATATTATATTAAATTGGATTGTCGACCAGAAGTAACATAAAAAATTTAGAGCAATACTTTTAAAAAGGCTGGGGCAGAAAACGTAGTCTTTGTGGTCCATAGGGGATCATTACTGAGCATAAACAAATGGGAAATTTCGCTCTGATCCAAATCTGCCCTTCTAGGATTCCGTAACCTAAGCAGACCAATTTTCCTTCCCCTTCTGGTTTTGTTTTTGATCTTGAACCTCCTTCAATATCCATACCTTGTAGGGTCGTGAACATGCTCAGCAGTTTGAGGGTGTAAATTAAACAAAGTCCATATTTTTCTGCATTTCTGTCTCCTGAGTATGTAAGAAATGCCAGCTTGTCTGTAGTTGCCCCTGTTTTGCCATCATCTTTATGGGCACAGCATCATCAGATTTGCTTTTAGGAGCATTTAAAAAAAAAAAAAGGACAGTAAATTCCTTGTTAGATTGATGCTACCAATTGGTTGGAGAAGGTTGACTTTTCATTGTTAGCATCCTGGTTGCACTTATTCCAGAGGCATCACTCTGGCCATTGTCTGGAGAAAACATGCAGAACTACAAAATTCAGTGCTGTGTGCAGCCTGGTAATTTTTCAAATTAAGGTTGGATCAACTTCTATTCAGTAGGAGCTTCTGAGTTCCGTGGAACACTTCCTCCGCTATAAGGCAAAAGGGTGCTTCCAACCTAGGCCCAAGCTTGTTCTCTTGGAAGCTTCTGTTGGGTGTGCCACCAAGAAGGCAGATCTTCAAGAGGCCTGATTTTTTCCCCCAGCCATATGAGCTGTTTCTGACAGCAACTGGGACTCAGACTCCTGTTCTTTTCAGGCTCCAGAAACTAGCACTGTTGCAACATCCCCGATCAAGCCCATGCAAGAGGAGCACACGCTGACCCCTCCAGGGAAGGTCATTGCGATTAGCACCCGAAGTCCAGGCTGTACACGCAATCAGCCCGCCCTTCGCAACAAAACCTTTTCTCCTGGAACCACTTCCAGCCCCTCAGGTGAGTAAGTCATGGAGAAAAAAAATCACAAGTGAGTAGCAGCCAAGCTGATTTGCTTTGGGTTTTTTTCTTCCAGGCACCACTACCAAGCATGGCATTAAAACCCTCTCCAGATTCTGAAACATAACACACTTATGGAACCATGGCAGGGTTTTTGGGGTTTTCTTTTAGCCGAGAGCAGTGACTTTCTGACTTCTGAAAGCCTGTTTGAAATCCAGTTGCAGAGTCTCTGCCTGCCTGCCTGCCACAGGATTGCCCTGTGCTGCTGAGGATTCTGGGGACGGGGAGATGTTTTGCGGTTGCCCTTGCCCTATGCGAGCATGGCAGTGCACCACAGAAGCATGTCTGAACTTCCCCTGCCCTGCCACTGTACATGGGAGGGAAGAGCTATACAGCTTGCCTTTCCTTGCTGATCTTTTGAGTGCCCGCTGCATTGCCATGGCAGTTCGTGTGACGCTCAGCCTGCCCTCCCCTTCCCTGAAGAAACTGTTAGCGGGTTTCAGGCCATTTTTTCAGGTGTGGTTTCCTCTGTTGGGAGTTGCCTAGGCTATGGAGCCGTCTTTGCTGCTGGCCCACATGGTAAATTACAAGTTGGAGTGTTCCCTGGGGAAATAAAATATGTCTTGAGTCCGGCATGACCCAACCCAGGCTAGCCGCTCAATCTACCTAACCTGGGAGAACCAGCAAGTATCCATCGTGTCTGATTCCTGGTTCACAGTTCTTGCTCCACAGTTACCTGCAGCCCAGCACTAGCGCTGCTGCACCGGTTCTTCCGAAACATAGGAACAAAGGCAGGTTTGGGCGGAGGGGGGGGGGAGTGACCATCAACTTCTAAAGAATGTCTCTGGTGGAAAAATCAGGTCTGGCTTCTCATTGAACACCAATATTTTTGTATTCTTTCAGGTTTGAGAAACCCCTCTAGATCGCTGTTGGCTGGCCCTTCCAGTTCCAGAGGCCCCGATGCTGACGGTGGGCTCTTTGCAGTTCCCACAACCCTCCCGCCCAACAGCAGGCACGGGAAGCCTTTCTTGCCTAGCAAAGAAACGGAGCTGACCATCCGGCAGCACTTGGACACAATCAGTGTAAGTTACTCTGAAGGATCTCAAAGTACCAGAATGCACCCATTGTGTGTCCGGGATACTCGTAAAGAATCAGTCCAGCTTCTCTAAGGCCGGGCGGCTAAAAATGGTTTCATTCCATGTCACACCACCATTTTCCAGGGATCCCATTTGAAAGTGGAACTTGCAAAGTCCAAGGTGACATTGAAGAGTGATTGGCTAAGGCTAAAGATACGGAGATTTGGACGACTAAAATGCTTCCTTTCTCTTCCCATCTGAGAGGAAGCACAGTGTGTGTGTGTGTGAGGTGTGAACAATCTTGTATGACATAAATGTTATCTTTTGGAATGAGTAAAAAAATAAATCAAATTTTACTTGCTCATACTGTGAGAATAACGCAGATTGTCATGTAAGATAATCTGTGGCGTTAGAGAGCGATTGCTGCTGTGGGTATTGTAGACAAATACAATATTTTAAATCCAGGGTATGTTTCTAGACCCAGAGGGGCAGTGCCTTCTTCATGAGAGGAGCAATCGGGGTCCTCTTTCCCTTGTGGATAGCTGCTTGCTTTTCTCTGGTGATGTTTAAAACAAAGATTGTGTACTTGGGTTGCTTTCAGTGCAATCCTATGGAGAGTTACTCGTCTAAGGCCATTGACTTCAATGCGCTTAGACTGGTGTAACTCTGCATAGGATTGCAATGTTTGAGTGCAGAAGTTAGCATCATGTGCTCTCTTTCTCTAGTACTGGGAATATTGTAATTTTGCCTGTAGGAAATGAAGGCATTAATATTTGTAATTTTTATAAATATGCCAAATACTACAGTTTTACAATCCATAATGTATTTTATGTTGTTAAAGCAGGAGAATTTGTTTAGGTTCAATAAGAAAACAAATACTGCATATATTCTGCATATATTTCAATTTTTCTCAGCCTTTTCTGGTAGAATTACCCACCCACGGCTCCAAAATTTAAGGCACTGTTAGGTCTGTGGCTACAGCTGAGGAGATTGTACCCAGGGTCCTGAAACATGGATTTTGTCCTACTTAAGCCGTCAGTTGGACTTTGCGATAAATGCAAGTCTGTCCTGCAGGCATAACCTATTCCATAATAGCATCCACCTTCTTCACGGCCTCAGTGTAGTCGCATGGATGAAGTCTGCACCTGTGCAGGGCTAATTCTGAAACAGCCTGTAGCCTTCTATACTGGATCAGACCCAACGTCTGTTGAGTCCATCATCCTGAGCTACAGTGATCAGCTATGTGCTCCCAGAGGGGCATACAAGCATGGCATGGAGGTCAAAGCCCCTTCCTTTTTTCTTTTTCTTTGACCCCTCTAAAAATTGGCATTTGGAGGTCTCACCGCCGCTGAATGTAGAAACTCCATTTAGACATCATGGCTAACAAGCCACTGATGGATCTCTCCTCCATGAGTTTGTCTTAATCCCTTTCACAGCCAATTAAACTATGATTTGTGAATTCCACAAATTGATTAGTTACCAAGTGAAAAAGTGATTCCTTTTTGTCTGTTTTGAGCAGTGGGAAAAGAAGATGTCAGTACTTCTTGAAAAGGTGCTTTTGTTGCTTTATTTTCAGATGCAGTCTGATTTCTTCTTGCCAAAGCCAAAGAAATTGCGTAACAGACACCTGCGAAAACCGCTAGTAGTACAGGTCAGAGAAAATGACTAACTGGAATATATGTTCTGGGTATCAAGTTGTGTTTGTGAACAGATTTGACGTGGCTTCTCTCTTTCCTTGAAGCAGACCGTTGCAAACTGGTTCCTGCTCTGGTTTGGATTCCCAACCATACTTCCGTTTTGTGTTGTAGAGGCAGTCCTCCACTGAGGAGCACCTTTCTGCAGCATAAAGCACAGAGAAATGCTCTCATCAGTGGAGGACTCACAGAGCACAGGTGGAAACAGTGCTTAGGATCCCAATTTATGTGACCAAATTCTCACGTTAAAACTTTTCTGCAGTGCTTGGCTGTTACTCGCTGCTTCAGCGTTAGTTGAGGACAGTTTTAACAAGCACTTAAAATGGGGATTCTTGCAGGGGAAAAGCCAACAACCAAAGATGCTCTTCTTAAGAAGAGCACTGCTGGATCAGACCAGTGGTCCATTGACACTAACAATCTGATTCACACCTCTGTTGTGTCCCCCTTCAGTTGTCCTTTTTCTATTTCAAATCTGAAAACTCCTAGGCTCTGTAGCCTTTTCTGGTAGGAAACATGCTGCAGCCCCTTAATCATCTGGGTTGTTCTTTTCTGGTCTTTTTTCAAGCTTTTCTGTGTAATATCAGATGAATTTGATTATGAGGCATCCATCTGTGTCGAGGCTGGGGTGTTCTCAGCCTCTCTGGTGATAAAATGCATGCCTTTTTCTTTACCCTTCTTAATGTGAGATGAAAAACATAATGGTAACAGTCTTGAAATACCATTTTTTAAAGTTTTCAAAGTCCCTTTGTTTTGCTTCCTTTCTCAGAGAACCCTGCTCCCCAGGCCATCTGGAAATCCCTCCCAGCATGTCTGTTCCTTCTCCATCTTGTCTAACTCATCTGTAGCAGGTAAGGCTCCATTGGGCACATACTCTGTATTGGGTGTTCAGTCCGCCGTGAGCAAGTGACAGAATGGGAAGATGCCCCTTCAACCCATTATATCTCATTTTGTCTCAGGGGCTCATCTTTGGTTCTGAGCCAAAGTAGTTAAATCATCCAGTAACTCATTTATCAGCTTAACTAATGGTGCATTTTAAGATTTGCCTTAAAATGTGAGATAGACTAATTTAAAACCTCACTCGCTTTGCAGCAGTAACTAGACATCACTGTTTGGCAGAACATGTCTGTCTGTCTCTGTCTTGTCTGTCAAGAGGAATTTTATCCAGCCTTTCTGCCCTCATAGGGCCACCAAGCGGCTACCCAGAGGCCTGCATGCTTTGTAGCTTTACTTTCCGCACAGAAGTTAAACAACCTCCTGTTTACCTTATAACTCAACAACGTCTTAATCTTAAACATAAACTTTTCATGCAGAAGTATTATTTACACACTGTGTGTGTATGTTTGTGTGTGTGTGTGTGTGTATAAATATAAATTATATTTATAATTTCAGTGTTATACAAGATTTGTATAAGATGTATCTGTATAGTCTTTGTTCTTCCATGCCACCCAAAGTGCTCTCATATTTGGCAGCTTCTAACCTGAAATTCTTTATTTGCAGGAAGAGGATCTTTCCGGCCGATCCACTCCTCCCTTACTAAAGCTGCCGTGTCCCGCCCCATCATTCCAAAGGTTCTTCCAGCGCAAACCACCAACCATCTGCCTAGTAGGTTTCTCTTCGGAAACGGGAGAGCCAGAGAGAGAGTGTTATGGTTGCCGTGAAGAAGAAGAAAGCAGCTTCTGATGGCATTCTCCAGTCTTGTTCCATTTGTAGGGCGCTCTGAGCAATAGATACAAACTACGGGTTGGATCTAACCAGCTTTTCTGCTGGTGAAAAAGGAAGGGGGCATCCTCTTTGACCACCCAAAAAGGCTGTGCAGAGCATCCTGGGATCTGCATGTCAGCTTTTATGGGGGGAGTGTCTGTGATGCGACAAGGTCTACTGTTTTGCTGTTCTGCTGTTGTTAAGTCTTCTCTAACTTTCCCTTCTTCCGTTCAAAGGCACGATTGATCTGGCAGCCCAAAGTGCCGGTATTATCCCAAGCAGCCCTCTGCCTGTCCTAGACACTGAAGGCTTATCTGGCGTTTCCCCATTGTCTCCAGATGCTGTGGCCGCAGTGGTCACAGGGCAGGACTCAACAGTACATCAGAACGGAGGCACCTTGGCTTCTGTAACGGTCAGTTCTTTTCCTCTGGCTCGTCTAAATATTTTAATGTTGCTCACAAACTATAACCAGATGGACAACCTTACTCAGTAAGATTTTAACTTGGGGCCCAACTTCTCCTTTCACCTTTTTCACCTATTTTACCATATATGGCTTCTCTGTACCTAGTGGGCACACATTCCCCTCCCCAAGTCATACTCCGAATATTTAACTGGTTAGTTTAAACCAAGATGTAAAATTTTACCCTTCCCCACAGGATGACTTTTTTGCTCCCACCCCTTCCTGTTCATTCATTCATTTTCATTTCATTTATTATGATCAAAGCTCAGCCAGCATCAGCTTAACAGTACGATCTACACACAAACACAAAGTCTGTATGAAGGCAATAACATTTATAGCCTCATCATAGTCTAATTTCAGTAATACGTGCTGATTAATAAAAGATTTTGAGTATCTGCGTCTTTGTTAACCTAGCCAAAGCACAGCGTTTAGCCACTTTGAAGATGGTCTCATTAGAACAATCTGTGAGGATTTTTTGATCCCCGCTCTCTTGCTGTCAAGAACATATTGCCATTGTCATCCCAAGGCTTGCGTGTGAGATTATCTCTTGCAAACATATTATTCCATTGCGCCTCTAACTGTTCAGCAGTAACAATGTGAGCAAACATCTGAATAAGCTCGAAGATCCATGGTGGGGAGGGGAATCCTTGAATGTGTGAAAGCAGCCCGTTGAAAATTCAAGAGAGCTCCAAAGCTGGGTTTCCAGTGGTAGCACATCAGGGTTCCTGGTGGGTCCCAAGTCAGCCCCAACCGCCTCCTCTTCCTTGTGTTCCAGCGCTTGGAATTTTTCAGAGGTTTTTCGGAGTGGTGGGCGGGGAGATCACCGAAGGAATGATGAATAAGGCAGAATTAAAATAGGAATAAACACACAGTATTTGATGCAGTGTATTTGCTTCCACAAGCTTCTCCTATGCAGGCAGTCACAGGGTGGCAGACTTGATCACAGCCCTTTCCTGCAAATTTTTCACTCTGTGAACATGGAACTTAAGCATTTTGGACTGGCTTTTTTTTCTAGGGCTCAGGCACTGAATGTCGAGTTCCTTTCCTTGGTCTCCCATCACAACCTGATCAAGAGGCAATCCCTGATGGCTTCCAGGTTAGTGTATGAATCCATTGAGTGGCAGCCACTCTAACTACATAGTGATGTCCTGCTTTCATTCATTCATTAACCTTTCATTAACATCTGCCTCCATTCCTGAGGACTGGAAGGTAGCTAATGTCACCCCCATCTTTAAAAAGGGTTCCAGAGGAGATACGGGAAATTACAGGCCAGTCAGTCTAAAGTCAATACCGGGTAAGTTGGTGGAAACCGTTATTAAAGATAGAATTAGTAGGCACATTGATGAACAAAAGCTATTGAGAAAGACTCAACATAGATTCTGTAAGGGAAGATCTTGTCTCACGAACCTGTTAAGAGTTCTTTGAGGGAGTGAACAAACATGTGGACAAGGGGGAACCAATAGATGTTGTCTACCTGGACTTCCAGAAAGCTTTTGATAAAGTTCCTCATCAAAGGCTGCTAAGTAAGCTCAATAGTGATGGGGTAAAAGGACAAGTCCTCTTGTGGATCAAAAACTGGCTAATGAATAGGAAGCAGAGAGTGAGTATTAATGGGCAATATTCACAGTGGAGGGTGGTAACAGTATTGGGTCTGGTGCTTTTTAACTTGTTCATTAATGATTCGGAGTTTGGAGTAAGCTGTGAAGTGGCTAAGTTTGCGGATGACACTAAATTGTTCAGGGTGGTGAGAGCCAGGGAGGATTGTGAGGCACTCCAAAGGGATCTGTCGAGGCTGGGCAAGTGGGTGTCAATGTGGCAAATGAGGTTCAATGTGGCCAAGTGCAAAGTAATGCACATTAGGGCCAAAAATCTTAAACAGTGATGGGGGCCAAACTGGCAGAGACTGACCAATAGAGAGATCTTGGAGTCGTGGTAGATAACTCACTGAAAATGTCAATACGGTGTGCGACAGCAATAAAAAAGGCCAATGCTATGCTGGAGATTATTAGGAAGGGAATTGAAAACAAATCAGCTAGTATCATAATGCCCCTGTATAAACTAATGGTACGGCCTCATTTGGAATACTGTGTACAATTCTGGTCACCACACCTCAAAAAAGATACTATAGCGCTGGAAAAAGTGCAGAAAAGGGCAACTAGAATGATTAAAGGGATGGATCACTTCCCCTATGAAGAAAGGTTAAAGCGCTTGGGGCTCTTTAGCTTGGAGTAACAATGACTGAGGGGTGACATGATAGTGGTTTACAAGATTATGCATGGGATAGAGAAGGTAGAGTAAGAAGTATTTTTCTCCCTTTCTCACAATACAAGAACTTGTGGGCACTCCATGAAATTGCTGAGCAGTCGGGTTAGAATGGATAAAAAGAAGTACTTCACCCAAAGAGTGATTAAGACATGGAATTCACTGCCACAGGAGGTGGTGGCAGCTTCAAGCATAGACAGCTTCAAGAGGGGATTTGGATAAAGATATGGAGCAGAGGTCCATCAGTGGCTATTAGCCACAAGGTATAGATGGAACTCTCTGTCTAGGGCAGTGATGCTCTGTACTCTTGGTGTTTGGGGGGGGGGGCAATCAGTGGGAGGGCTTCTAGTGTCCCTTCCCCACTGGCAGACCTCCTGAGGACACTTGGTTTTTTGGGCACTGTGTGACACATTGGCCTGATCCAACATGACTTCTCTTATGTTCTTATGCTTTACCTGAGCGTATCTTGCACAGGCTGCACTGGAAGGTTTTTATTATATCATTGATGGATGTAACTCATCTGTATAAATATCTGCAGTTTGGCTTAGAACAATAAGAGTTGTTACAGAACATCAGAAAAAGAAAACAAGATAAAAACAGCAACTAAAGAAGAGGAAGCAAATGCATTAAAACTGGAGCCAAGTATAAATGTAGGAAACTCTTTAAAAAGCAGCCAGGATAAGCCCATTAAAAGAAACAATACATTGAACAAAGGAGAATCTGATGGCAAAAATTAATAGAACTCAAAACTACATTGGGGTGTGTAGACCATCCAACTTCCTTAGGGCCTGTTGCAGGACTAATGAAAGGTCATTCAATTGTGAAGGCCTGTGGCTTAATGAGAGAGCATCTGCTTAGCATGCAGAGGTTCCCTGGTTCAATTCCCGGCATCTCCAGTTAAAAGGATGAGGGAGTAAGTGATGTGAAAGACCTCTGGCTGAGACCCTGGAGATCCACTGCCAGTCTGAGTAAGCAATACTGAACTTGATGGACTGATAGCCTGATTCAGTATAAGACAGCTTCATGTGTTCATGCCAGGAGCCCCTGCAGTATCAACTCAGGAACGGGCTTAGAGCCAGGAGACCTGGTTTTAGCTGCAGCCTTGAAGAAGAGAGAGTTGTGAGCAACACTTCCGATTGTCCAAAAAATGGAATTGAGCAGGTCAAAGACAAGGGTTTGGTCAGTCGTGCAGTGCAGTGGATAACTTTTATTCCCAAGCCAAGTATAAAGTTTCTTAGGTTTGCATTGCTGGTATCCCATCTGTCAAATTGAGCATATCCGGGTAGGACTGCACAGGGAAGAAATGATTGGCAAAGAGTTGCAGACGCGCAGCCTGATAGGAGCATTTCTGTGCATTTAAAAGCAAAGTGCCATTGCAAAAGCATCAGAAAATGTATACCAACTTCCGTGTTGTGCTTGTTAAACAGGGAACACCGGTTCTTTCTCTGCCTGAACTTCCCAAAACTACTCTCCAGAATGGCCTTCCCACTCCTCCACTTTCCTCCTCTGAAGCCTCCACCACTCGCCTGTCTCCTCCAAATGTCTCCGCCCTCCTGGATATCTCTCTTCCTGGACCCCCTGAGGATGTGCTGTCTCAGGGAGAGCCCGCCACTCAGATCAGCGACTCGATCATTGAAATTGCAATCAGCTCTGGGCAGTATGGTAAGAGGATAAACTGGGTTGAATGGACATTTCTGGTTGAAACTCCAGAATCTCAGCACAGTTGTGGTTTGGTGACTCCACACTCTTCTTCTTCTTTACCTTGAAGAATTTGAGTGGAAGAATGTTCTCTTGAAGGACAGCTGAGTGTTTAAAACCCTTGATTGACTCAGTTTGCTGAATAGAATTCCATTGTTTTAGGATGGAGGAAAATTCCTAGGAAGATGCTTGGATCTGCCTCGATATTTCTGTGAGACTTAGGAGACAAAAATGCTTAGGCTATATAAGAATGAGATGATTCAGACATTTTAGTGAGCACATTGTTCAGCCCTTTGTGCAACTTTAGTGCTTTAAAATGCACACACTTTTCTGCAAATGGGAATTTTACAGGGAGGAAAAGCAACTTTAGAGAGGCAAGGCAAGGCTATCTTAGGGTGCTTTTGTCCAAGCAATCCCTCATGTACATGACAAGATAGTATGGTCATACAGAGGACTGTACCATAAAAATCTTCTGAATGAATTGCTTGCAGATTGTAAAAAAAAAAAAAAAAAAGTCAAGCAGAGCTTTGCTGGTTAGGATAATAAAGAGCATCAAGTTGGGCAGCTTTTAAAGGTGATGTTGGGGGAAGATACTACAAGCTAGGGGTGTACGATTCCGGTTTCCGATGTGGGAAAAATACCCGAATTGGACCCGATTCACAAAGATTCAGGATTTCCTAAACGGTCCCAGTGTACTGGAGCCATTTCAGAAACACCGAATCAAAGATTCCTGGAGCAATTTGTATAGCTTCAGGAAGCTTTGGGTCAAGGGATTTAAATGCCCCTTTCCGTGCTGCTGTGCAGGGGCACAAAGGGGGCATTTAAACCCCGAATCAGCTGCTTGTCAGGGGTTTCCCCAACAAGCGGCTGAGTCCAGGCTGTGGGGGTGAAATGCCCCTTTCCGAGCTGCTGCCCTGCTCGCCGGCGCACGGGGAGCGCTTTACAGTTTAATACCCCCTCCCTCCAGCTGACTAGCTTTAGTCAGCTGGAGGGAGGGGGTGCCCCTCTTCGCCTGGGAATTCCCTCGCGCTTCTCACACCGGGTGAAGCAGGCGCACCAGCAAGGCAGGTAAAACTACCTCGCCGCCACAGGCGCTTACTCATACACTGTGAGAGGGGTGAGGGAATTCCCTCGCTCCTCTCGCATTGGGTGAACAGGCGCCGGTGCAAGAGGGGCGGGGAGATTCTCTCATCCCTCTTGCATTGGGCAAGTGGGCACCGCTCAGCTGCTGCACCCTGTGCGAGAGAGGCGGGGGAGATTCCCTCGTCCCTCTTGCATCAAGTGAAGGGGACAGCGGGGCGGTAGGCTTAAGCCTGCACCCTGCCGCCTGGTGCTCCATTTGCCTGCTGCAGAAGGGTCCAGGGAATGCCTTGGCCCCTTCCACAGCGCGCAAAAGGAACAGTAGGGTGGTAGGTTTAAGCCTGCAGCCCCGTCGCCTTCTTTGCCCGCTGCAGAAGGGGTTCAGGATTCCCTGGCCTCTTGTGCAGTGGGCAAAGGGAGCACTCCACGGTGCGGCTGCACGCTTAAGCCTGCCGCCCCCTCACTTCTCCAGCTGCAGAGGGGGCCGGGGGGGCCTTTGCTGGCTGCAGAAGGGGCCATTCCAGCAGCAGGCCAAGTGAGCGGGGATAGGATTGTAAACCTACACTTTTCTAGCCGCTTGCTAGAAAAAGGTTTAAACTTCCAGCATCGCTGCTTATTTTACACGGAAAACCTTTCCTCTCCCCCCCCCCCATTGGATGAAGGTAAGTGGCTGGGCTGGAAGTTTAAAAGCTTTTCAGTGTTCTCCGAATCTTTACGGAGCATACCAAAGCCGGACAATTATCAATTTCTGAAGTGGCTTTTTTTTGAAATCTAAAAAAAATATTCTTACACACCCCTACTTCAAGCCATTAACATTCCTCAGGAAGGACAACAAGGAAAGCAAAAAGAATAAAAAGTCATATTTTTGGCTGCCGGCAAACACTGTTGTCATCTCTATAAGCAGGTAACTACTGTTGTTGAACAGATAGAGAGGGAGTAATTTGGAACTCCACCTCTTGTGATGTCCACACCAAAGGCTTGGCTGCAAGGGGGTTATTTTTTCCTTAGCAGGTGCTGCTCTCTCTTTAAGGATGCCAGCCTTTCATGAGAACCCTGGCTGTGTGTCTATTTGCGTCAGTCTTCTTAAATTTTTTGCTGCTTTGCATTTACAGGTGAAAATGTTTCTCTGTCTCCGGCAAAGCTGAATGGCAGCGATAGCTCCAAAAGTCTTCCGTCCCCTTCCTGTAGCCCTCAGCAAAACTGGATCGCTTCTCCCACCCACGACCCCCAGTGGTACCCCAACGACTCCACCGACTCTTCCCTCAGCAGTTTATTTTGTGAGTGTCTCCCTGGGAAAACCGGCTGATCTTGCGCTGCCTCCCTCAGCATTAAAGCTCCCCACCCCACAGGCAAGGGTAGATCGGGGGTGTTTGGGAACCAGAACACTTAAGTGGAATCTTTCTCAACGAAATGTAATGTGCTGTTTTTATGAAAACAAGTGGATGTTGGACTGAGATTGTTCGCAAACTCTCTGCCGCCTTTGTGCCAAACATGGGGTCCAAGACTGCTTTGGAGCAATTGAGAAAACAATCAAATAAAACCAATTAGTATAAACTGATAAGTATTATAAATTTGGGCTGGAAACCGTGCAGCTTTCAAATTAGTGAAGGTTGAAGCGGGGGGGGCGGGGGTGGCCTTGCACACCAGTAGTCTAGGCAAACAGGGCGTCTTTTTCTGTGGTGCCTGAAAGCCATCGGAAGCGGTGCCAGGAGAGATCTTCTCTTCAGAGGCAGTTCCATAGACAGAGTGCAGCTGTAGGGAAATGCCCTCCCGTTGGTTGCTGCCTAGCTGATCCCCATGGTGGGAGTGTCTGGAGAAGTTACCAGAGATAGTCTCAGCAGAAGGGCAAGTTCCTGCTGGCATAGGTAGTCCTTCGATCCACAATCCAAATGATTGACAAGAAGAACAGGAGGGCCAGAATCAAAGGCATAGATTGCCCCAGAATTGTCCTGCAAATGATCTTGCCTCTTCCTTCCCCGTTCCCAAGCTGTTTTCTTTGCTCATTCTGACTTAGTGCTTCAATCTGCAGTCAGGAGTGCATGTTGTTGCCATCTTTGACACATACTCTAAATGCTCAGAGGCCATCGTACCTGGGTGGCCAGTGAGTTCCTAGAATCTATTTCCCTTTTATGCCTAATCATCGTAAAGTCTGGAAATTATACTACATTGTCACACAGGGTTGGATCAGACTAAATTTTCTGCTCACCCAAAGCACTTTTATTACTGGAACAGAACGTTCCTGCCTCTCCACCTCACTCGGTGGCCCACTGATCTCTTGGTGGGCAGGGGATCCCTCAAGAACAGCCTGATAGTAATTCAAGGGTCTATAGCAGGAAGAGGGAATTGGTAGAAATTACCCCTCCCCTTCCCTTGGTAGAAAACTCAGACTGGATCCAGCCATCATTTCCTTTGCATAATATGTAGAAACAAGAAGGGGTTGTTTGGGGGGTGGGGGTGGGGGTTGTTGTCAAACAAAAAGTGAGATATCAAATTAGTATAGGTGTTAGTGGTATATACGTATGTATGTTACCTGCAGCAGGGAAGGAGTTGTTTTTAGGTCATTGAACCAAATATAGTTGAAATGGAGTGTTGCTTACTTAAGTCTGGGAAAGTGAATTAGCATCTTGTGGGGCCTTCCTTGTATTCCCCCCCCCTTCCCCACAATCCTTGAGTGTCTACTGATAACTCAGTCCCTTGTTTGTTTTGCAGCGAGCTTCCTTTCCCCAGAGAAGGGCCGGAAGATGCTGCCGACTTCCATGGGGACCACTGGCAGCACCTCCTTATTGGGACCGAGCCTGCTGGATGGGAACTCACGGGACTCCTTTGTGTCTCGTTCCATAGCAGATGTTGCTGAGGTTTGTCATGTGGTACATGTTGTGGTTCAGATCAAAGCCAGCTGTGGAAATAATTCTAGGAAGTGGGCAGGGTTTCTTGGAGATCAGTCTGGATCTGGAGGCTAGTTGTTCTGTGTGTGTGTGAGAGAGAGAGAATATGAGAAGGGTACATTAAAAAAATTAGGTTTCTGAGCGAGGTCAGCTCCCTCTTCCCCCTCCAAGACCCTATGGTTATGAGCCACTGTGATATGCCACACTAAGGCCAGAGAGACTCCGGTTGAAATCCCTGCTCAGCCATAGGGCTCCCTTTAACTGGCAATGCATATTTCAAATGCAAGACCATAAAGGATATTCAGCAAGGCCGTCTTGTCCCATCTTGCCATTTCCACAGATAAACAATTGAGGTAATCAGATTCTAGGTGTGTGTACTGAGAAGCAAGTCCCACTGTGCTCAGTGGGACTTCCTAGGTACAGTGTCCTTTTTGGTGTCTCCCTGTGGAATCCATGGGCCCTGGTCTTGCAGCCCTACTGGTACCACTGCTCACAGTGCAATGTACCCAGCCTCTGTGCTGTAGTTTCATCTGCCCAGGGTTTGTATTCTGCTTCTTTGAATAATCACAGCAGTTGTCATCGGTAGATATGACATAACCCTTGCTTGTTCCCTTCTCTTCCCTTGCAGGTAGATTCCCAGTTGGCTTGCATGATGAACGAGAACAGCATAGATTACATTTCCCGTTTCAATGACCTCGCCCAGGAGTTGTCAATACCCGAGCCACCCCGCCGAGAAATCCTCTTCGATGGAGGAGGAGGAGGAGGCCCTCCGATCGGTGACCTCTCTCAGTGAGCGCCTTTGACCAACCAGCTGGCTGGTGGGAATTGTTGGACTGGCTGGAACCTGGAGAGAAGCAGCCGATGGCATAGCTATGCAGCTGATAACTTTGGATTGCTCTACCGACAGCATGCCTCATACAAATAGCAGTGTCGTCTTTGAGCATCTACCGTTCCTGGAATGTGCAATATGCTAGGAACAATGCAACCAGGAGCAGTATTATTGGAAATTCAACACATAGTAAGCTGGTGTCTAAACAGAGTTTACATGACAGACCTGGACTTGTGGTCCAAAACAGCCTGGGCAGCAAAATCAACAAAATACTTTTTTTTTAAATACAGTAAACCAACACCCTTATTGTGGTATCCACATGGTGGGGGGAGTGTGTGTATGTGGTTAAAAGATTCATCATCTCAATCAATCATAGTTGGCTTGGTTGACAGATTCAGTCAAATCAATATTCTTTGCACTTTCCTTAACATGCAACAGGTAATTCCACAATGTTTTCACCAGGGTTCTCTTTCTTGCAATCAAGTTCATTAACATTCCAGTATGGGATAGGAAGCTTGTGTCTGTTCCCAAAAGCTGGAGCGATTTGCTGAGCAGCCTGTGAACCCTTTTTGTTTTGCCTCTCCTTCTCCCAGGCAACCTCCTCATCAAAGGGCTTGTGTGCTGTAGTTTTCTCTTGAGGGCTAGAAACTTTGAGAAGGGGCTTTGGTAGCATTCTTTTCCTCCCACCGCTTTATTGTGCGTTTCCCCAAGTACCCTCTGTGTCCCCTTGATTGTCTTATGGTGAAGTCCTGTGCAGAGTTGCTCCTTTCTACGCCCACTGATTTCAACTCTGTCCAGGGTTGCTCTGTCTGTACCCCGCCCGCCCCCCCCCTGAAAAATCTGTACTCTTCTGTGTGATAAGACAGGTGACATGGTCTTCAAGTGCAGAACCGTGGGCTCCAGACAGTTTAATTTGCTGCTCCTTGCTAACTTTAGTTGTGCACTTGGCAGCTTTGACCTGCTGTTTGCTCACCTATGTCCTTGGGTCCCAACCCCCCTTGATTGAGTCTTTAAAAGTGTGCCAGCTAGCATTCAACACCTGCACTCCAGTTCCAATAGAGACAGATTCAATTAAAATGTGTGGGGTTTTTTCCTCTTGACATGTAACGGAAAGGCAGCTCTCTCTCTGCACCCTTTCCCTCCTCCCAGCCATCTAAGCTGTGCTTCTGCTCACGTAGGCAATCCTGTATTGCAACTATATGAATAGCTATTTACTTGTGGTTAATGGTGGACCCTCGTGTCATTGTCAATAGGAACTTGATTTATAGAAGGTGCGCTACTCTCTGGGGATGCCCTGTATTTGCCTTGATTGGGAAGACTGCATCGGGAGTCTAACTGTGCAATCCTAAGCAATGTAGCTTTGTTTAGGATTGCACTGTAACTCTCAGGGGTAAAGTTACCAGAATTGACAATCCCAGGAAAAGGACCAAAACCGCTGCTAGTCAGCAGTAGCTCCTTTGTTTTGAGGACTCTGTCACTGCCCCCATAAAAAATGTCTCCAGGGAAACATTTAATTCAGTGCAGCATTAGGAAACCTTTCTGGGCTGTGAATTGGAGTGCTGTTCAACCTGGATTGGGAAGATCTGAGCTTTCATAGGTAAAAAGAATTTGAGAAGATCCACGTTGTGCCTGTATTTGTGTAGTTACCATTTTAACACGACTCCTTTGCTGAAGATTATTCTTTCTTGCTCTGTTACTTTTTTCTAGAATGCTTTCATGATCAGGGAGGCACACGGAATCTTATTCCTGGCTAAATAAATCTTACGGTCTTGGGTGCTGCTGAGCATAATGGTGGTCTAGCAGCTCTGAAGCTCCAGACAATTCCACACCTCTTGGGGTTTTTCTGGCTTCTTTTGCGAGCAGAGGACTGTTCGCAGGGCACAATGAGGGGTCCCTGAGTGCCTATGAAGTACAGCCTTTATTTAGGGGACGGGTGGGAGCTGTCTTCTTTGTACATGGAGGAGCATTGTTTTTGCAAGTTTTGGATATGCTCGTGGCAGTGTGGCCAAGATTGGCACTGTCAAAAATCATTGTTCTGCCTGGCTGTCAGGTTTTGCTAGAGCATTTAAAGCAGACTGCTTTTCAGCTCACTGTCATTCAGACTCTTTCAATGGAAGTGACAGCTTTCCCTTTTTTAAAACACTTCATGGCAGCTTTCATGTTAAAAAAAAACATTCAAAAGTAGTTAACATTAATATGCTTGCAATACAAAAAAAGAGGCCCTCGCTTTCTGATTTTGGATTGCATCCAGTACAGCATTTCCACAAGTACAAGGACATCTGCTTGTGCAATATGACTTTCTCCTACCCCGCCCCCCCCCGAAGCGACACAGAAGCACAAAATGCACCGTGAAATTTGGTAGAACATTTTGGACTGCTGTGGGAGGGGGGCAGCAGAAAACGTCTCACTCTGTGGGCAGCTGTGCTTTTGGAAACGCTGCACTGGATCCTCCCGTTTATTTGGTGGTTACATCTCTGTTTGGCCACCTCCTGCCCTTCCATTCTGTTTATAAAATGACGGCTGTTGCAAGGAGTTTATGAAGGTCTCCCTCCTCTGTGTCTCTGGATTGTTTGGCAGCCCTGCTCCTTAACTGGGATACTGCTTATCAGGTCTCTGTCCCTTGTGTGATGGCAGATGGCCCTTCTGCTATCTGCTTCCTGGCTCAATAGAAGATAAAGTGTTATTAGCTGTTTTTATCAGTTGTGAAGTCAGGAGGTTTTAGTAGTTTTGGTCACTGGGGGCATCAAAAAAATTAAATCAGGATGGAGCTGCTGGACCAACACTAAACAGAGAAGTTTGTGTTGCAGATCTTGCTCACTAAAATTATTGGGTATACATACTATAGAACTTCTATTTCTGACAAGCTCTCATTAATCACATCCTTTCTTTGTTTTTTAAAATGCAAGTGGTCAGTCTTTCTTCCGCCTTTTGTCTCTCTCGTATATGGTGTATGGATTTAGTTTGTTTCCAGGTACTCAGTCTTTGTTGTTTGAATGCAAATGCTAACTTTGACCAGGCCATAACATTGGCTGTCATCAAACACTTAGGTGTACCTTTGATGGGGGGGGGGGTGAGGAACCTCATCTCTTTCAATGCAGAAGTACCCACAGTTTGAATTGTGCTTTCAGTCAACAAGAAAACTTCCTGAGTTTTTGTCACTGAGTATGTTTTGAGCAAGTTCTAGGCGACCTGCAGGCGTGGTCGCATCTAAGCTAGATTTTCCTATTGCCTTACTTCATGTTTCTCCGAGGCACCGAACGAAGGTCATTATTGGGATGAACTGGTTTCTGTAAAACATCTACCTTGACAATTTTTTTTGACATTGCATGGTTGGATGACAAAGGTGGTAGTAAATCAGTCTGCATGTGCAGACTGTGTGTGCAATGATGGCAAAATTTTCCCACAAGGCAGAGGAGTGGGTGCCTGTGGTAGTAGCCTGCCATGTAAAATTGAAGAATTCAAGCAGGAGTATGGATCAGCCACCTTTCTGCAGTGCCTGTGTAGGAGAATGATGGGTCACCTTGTCAGTACGTTACTTCACTGCGTTTTCTTTTTCATCAGTGGGGGCAAAAGCCCTCGGGAACTCCTGCCCCACAAGTTCCATTATGAAAGAAGCAAATATTGTGCAGGAATAATTTCCCTATGAATGTGCCGTATACCTACACAACATAGAGATGTGGGATTTTGGATGGGGGTAACCCTCCATTCAGTTTTATAGGGCCATCTTAAGCAGAATTACACCCTTCTAAGTCCATTGACTTAAATGGATTTTGAAGGATGTAACTTCTCCTTGGATGGGATGCTCTAGCCAGCTTTTATAACCATTTTTTTTCTTCATTTATACTTTCCAGCAATTTTAAATACCTTGGATCAAATTGTACCTACTGATATACAAGTCTTGTCTGCTGGCTTGATGGATCCTTTCTAGGGTTTTAGCATTGGTTTTAGGGGGGGTTGTTTATTTTTTTTAAAAAAAACACAGACACGTCAGATGCATTTGTGAGGAACAAACTGCACTTTGATTTTTCTCAAAACCCTTTTTCTCTCCTGACTTCATGGTGAACTGTATATGCTAAATGAGTGAAAACGTTTGCAAGGTCTACAGCAATGAGTTATTTCAAGTTGCCAAAATGTGGTAACCCGCTTGTGACTTGGGCAGCAGACTCCATTGCTGTTTCTTTTAATAATAGTTAAGCCATATCATCTAAGGTTTTGGGCTTGTTTTGAGATGTGAATTTGTTTTATAGATAATAAAATTAAACATTGTGTATGTATACAGCTGGAATGCTTGTCCTTACCAATTACTTTTTTTGTACCATATTGTAAACTATTTTATTTATTCTTTACCGATTTTGGGGGGAAAGGTGTTTGGGTTATTTAATGTAATATACAAAAGCTGTTAAAAACTTCTTGTTTTAAATTTCCAATTCAACTTGTAAAGCTGTTTTTATGATTGTGCATAAACACATACTAATCCTTGGTCTAATTCATGTGTGTGATGTTTGTTGCCTTACAACCACTGGTGCACTGTCCACTCACTAGGAATGAGAGGGAGACAGTTGCATTCAGAATTGTCTGTCCATTCTTATTACCTAAACCGTGTTTTTTGTGGCAGAAGAGCCAGCCTCGGAAGTTTGCAAGCTTCCTGCTCTGCTCCTCTCTTTCCTTCACATATCAGGCTGTGAAGATTTCTGTTAATTCTTTTTCAGTCAAACACCCTCGTGATAAAACAGATTTTCTTAGAAAATCTTGGGCACCGTCAATATCAGCAGGGGAGGTCCTTGTCCTTTATACCCAGCTTGTTGGACCTGCAGGGAAACTGGGATGGTCAAAGCGGGAAGTAGGATGGCAAGCCTGGTTGGACCCAATAGGACTCCTCTTAGTGTTTAAGTTCAAATGAGGCTTACAAAGAGCGGCAGAGAGGCTGGCAGCCGACAGAGACTTGGCCAGCACCGCCAAGTTCAGGCCACATTTGTGAAACTGCAATGAAAATGTTAAGTCTTAGGAGGAAGCCGCCTCCTATCATACCCCAACATAAGTTGTGATGAAGTCCAGCCTAGATAAAGGACTTTTAAAAGACATTAAGCATGTTTGAATAGAAAACAGTTTAAACATTCAGTTGGGTATTTTTTTGTATATTAAAAAAAACCTTAATGTTGTCCAGAGACAAACCTAAAGATTCAGCCGTGGTAATTCTTTTTAAAGCACTCAGTATGTTTGAACAGGTTGAGACACGAGACATAACATTCAAGCTTGTATTTTCACCTGAGCCTACAGATCTCCGGTTGCAACCTTCTTGCAGACAAAAAGCCAGGTGAATGCAGATAACCTCAACTGGACAGGCCTTTTTGAAATGACGGTTGGAGTAGTTGCAGTTCTCACTTTCATCGCAGCTATTGTCTTCCTGTTTCTGGTCCTATGTGGGTATGACAGATGTTGCTGTCGAAGCAGCTGGTGATTCTTCAAGAGGGAACATAACATCATAACATATTTGATTTATATACCGCCCTTCAGGATGACTTAACACCCACTCAGAGCGGTTTACAAACTATGCTATTATTATCCCCACAACAAGACACCCTGTGAGGTGGGTGGGGCTGAGAGAGCTCCAGAGAGCCGTGACTAGCCCGAGGTCACCCAGCTGGCAAGTGGAGGAGTGGGGAATCAAACCTGGCTCTCCAGGTTAGAGTCCTGCGCTCTTAACCACTACACCAAACGCTCTGTTTGGTGCAGAGGCTCACATAGAAAACCTACTGCTGCTGGGTGGAGCTTTCGAGCATTGCCAGCTTCCCTTCTCCCATTCTGTATTCCAACTTTATCAAAGGCTCACAAACAGATGTAACACAAGCTAGTTCAGTACATACCACCTAACTGAAAGTTGGTTCCTTCCTCAGGCCTCACCAAGGAAAGCCACCTGAACAACCTGCTGATCCGTTACATAACACTATTTCCCCCCAGTTGGAGAAACTAGAGCAGCTGCTGAGTGCCCATGCCTCAGCCCAACAGGGAAAGAACGACAAAGATCAAAATGCCATCTCTGAGTGGTTCGAAAGAACTGGATATGTGATCCACATAGTCATTAACATATTGCCAATGATTTTGCAGATAATAATTACTCTTATTCCTCCTCGCGAGAGGGCTCAGTGTACTCTGATAGATGTACTTCAACATCCAATCTGCTATCTGGCTTCCCTGATGCACCTGCACCAACTTCTAAGTGAAAATCCCAGTGTACAACTATGAGTAGCTCACGGAAAGATCCTGTAAAGAGAGACAGACATTGTTTTGCCTCTTTGGGGGGAAATTTCTTGATAATGCCAGCAAGGAAGAATAGTTTTTCTCAGGAAATTAAAGCTATGTGCAAGCCAGTGCTTCAAAAAAAAAAAAAGATCGTAGGATGTACTCGAATCTGAGAAACTGTTTCCAGCTATATCAACCCTATGGTGATGTAGGATGCACTCGAATCTGCCCCAAAGATAGGAAGCAGAAGCTCTCAGAACACCTGAGTGACATATAAGCAACACTAGATACAGTACAATCATCAGCAGGATAGAAGGAGTTTATACGAATGTAATTGTGTATATGATTTTGTTTTACTATAAAGAAGCCTGGCTCTCGCACTGCTACACAAAGCAGTAAATGTCTCTTACCCACATTTCCCTTAGCTGGGTAAACTGGTAAAATGCTGACTTTACAATTGGAACTGCATTCCTGAAGCTGCAAAAACAAACTTGCGATTTGTACTCTCTGTACCACATAGAGATACAAAACAGCTTGCCCATCCTGCCTGGTCTCTGCTAAGCCTCAAGAGATTAGATATGTTCAAACTTCAGAATTAGGATATTGCTTTTAGTTTGAATTGCCTCATGTCTCCATCTGGGACAGGGTAACAATGGACTCTCATTGTCTTAATGGATGGGAACAGACAAACTGCCAGCCTCTGAAATGGCATGCATCCGCAGGACAGTTACTTTATTGATACTACAGGTACCAGAAAAGGACTGTTCTTTGAAATGAGAAACAACTTTTGCAAGTGTTAGTTGAGTAAGGGGACAACCCCTAATTATGCCAAACCAATGGAATGATGCTAGGTCATATGTACACGCAGGGCCAGATCGAAGGGAGGGCAGGGGAGGTAGTCTGCCCCCAGCGCCGCCAAAGAGGGGGCGCAGAGTGCAGCTGCCAGCCCCGGGAGCGCATGGGCGGAGGGATGGGCCGCGCTTGCTGCGCGCCCTGTCCTGCAGAGCAGGCGAAAGGCAGCGTGGGTGGCTGGGAGGCCGCCTGCACCATTCGCCTGCCCTGCAGGACATGGGGCAGCCGGCTCACTGCGCACCCCGTCCTGCGGGGCAGGCGAATGGTACAGGCGGCCTCCCAGCCACTCGTGGCCGCTGCCAACTCCATGGTGTGCCAGGATAGCTGGCTTGCCATGGGGTGGCACGTGCTGCCCTGGGTGATGACATCACGGAAGTGATGTCATCACGCAGCGCTGGGAGCGCGTGCGTGCGTGGCCGGTCTTTGGTTGCCCTGGGCGCTGACAACCATAGATCCGGCCCTGTGTACATCTACCTAACTTGACCAATAACTTATTGAATGCATAATTTCTACTAATGAACCAAAGATGATAAAAGTTGATGTAATGGCCCTCAGAACTCTGAAGAGCCGCCAGTTTCTAGGGTGATTTTAAACGCTGGGCGATTACTCTTCCTTGTTTATATAAACAAAATATATCCCTCCTTCATAGGACTTCTGTGTGTTTCCTTTCATTGGGCCAAAAACACCCTGGTTCACCTGCTTGGGAGTAACAAATTGGGGGGCTCGACTGGGGTATCACTAGGGGGCACCACTGTTTGGGCTGGGTCGACTACCTCAAGGGGAAGATGTACCCAGCTGAATTCAGCTGCCCCAAGGGACCCGATTCTGCCCATGCAGGTGGCTGTCTCTCCGAGCAAAGGCGGAAGAACTTTTTGAAATCCTGTGACAAGGAATTGGGGGGGTCTGCAGGCCGGCTACCAGGTAACCTCCAAAGGCGGGGCGGGTAAATCCTTGGTCAGTCTCCAGAGTGGGAGCAGGGGTGTTGCAAGTACAGGGGATATTTGTTCTGTATCTGTTTTTAATAGGGAGTGCTCATTGTGTCTCTGCAATTGTCCAGACAGGAATTCCTCTTGTGTCTCTGCACATGCCTGAACCTGAAAATGGGCTGAGATCCATTTTGTGCACATATCCTACTCTGTCTCGGTAAGGGTCCGGATTCCTGTGAATCCCTGCAAGGGTCTCCCTCTGAACCAGAATCCTTCTGTGTCTCTGGAATACCCTGAACCTTCTGTGTCTGCAAACATCTAGACTCCTGTATGGGTCCCCCGTCCAGATCGGAACCTCTATGTTAAGTTTTGTTTTTGAAATGGTCTGTAAATGTCCTATTTGCCTTAGTCCATCTGTTGGAATGTATGAAGTGAGTGACTGTGACTGTCAGGAAGCCAGCATATCAGGTATTTATCAGGGCATGTGAATCCTTAGGTCAGTCTCCTCAATGGGGGAGCAGGGTATTGCCAATCTGCAGCAGGATGGGGTTTCAACCTGCACCAATCAGGGAACCGGCTCTGGCCCAGCCACAAGGTTCCATAAGTTTGTTTCTGGGCGAACTCATCTGCAGCTGAATTTGGGAAATGTATTGAATTTGTCATGCATGTTTGTCTGTTTAAAATTGTCTGTTTTGACTGCAGCCACGAGAGGGTGTGGGAGTGAATGCAACTTTTGGAAGAAGGGGATGTGTTGAGCATGCATTGTGAATGAATTGTCTGTGTGCCACTGTTTAGCCCGATAAAGTTCCTGTTTCTTGTCCACTCTCCTTTTTCCTTGCTCTGTACCTGGTGAGTGGCTGTTGCGACTGAACAGGCTAGCGGATGTAGAGCCTCCTCCCCTCTTGCATTTGTCTGTGGCACTGTATTCTGTATTGCATTTTGAAAGCTGCACACTGGAAGATCCGAAACCTGTTCTGAATTGTTTTCAGTCTGTTTTGAATCTGAATTTTTGCAACTGTTTGTCTGCCAGCATTGTCTGTTTAAACTATCTGTTTTGATTGCCAGCTAAGATGTGTGAGTGTACATGCGTGTGTTGGGGAAGGTGAAGTAATGGGAGAAGGGAGGAGGAAACTGTTTGCTTGCCGACAGGTCCTTTTGCCCTTCCACCTCCCCTTTCCCTGTTCAGTACCTGGGATTGCTCTGAATTGCCTCTGAATTAAGTCTCTGTTTGAATTGTTAGACTGATTTACCCCTGAATTGTCTCTGACTGAAAACCTCCTTTCTGAATTGTTTAAATTGCCTGTTCTAGAACTCTGAAAAATCTGAAAACCTGTGCATAAAAGGCACTGTGTCTGTCTTGGATTGTTAACTGTTCTGTCTGCCCTAGGGTGTTAATCAATTCATCTCAGATTTGATGCCTGGCTTGCTTGTCTTGGTAGATGTTAAATATTGTTTTGTGAGTGAGAGTGTATTGTTCCTGTGCTACCGTTGTTTTGTTTAGTTTTGGCTGTCCGGACCTGTCCTCTTGTGCCTCTGCAGTCCCTTGAACCCTTCTGTGTCAATGCAAATTGTCCAGTCCTTGAGTCTAATCTGAATAATGAGTTGTGAAAAAGCTCAGGAAAACTACATTGAGAAGCATTAGCTTCTTGGTCTGTTCTTGTTTGTTTGTGTATCTGTTTGTCTGTTTTGAAAAAGCTAGCTTGCATCTGTTTGTCTATGTGTACCTGTCCATGCACACCATTTAAGAACTTGCCTGTCTGTCTGTGTACACTGCTAAAACTGTTTTGGGAATTAAGAATCTGCCTGTATCTGTTTGCTCTTTGTCTGCTCCTGAAGTCTGTTTGTTTGTCCCATTTGGGAAGAGACTGTGTGCATGCATGTACTCGATAAGCGAAAAGGCTACTTAAGCTCTGTTGTAATTGTGTGTCTATGTGCCACTGTTCTAGTCCTATGAGCGGCAGACTATGGCTGGGTGGGTTTGAATCCCATCACTGAAACCTGATCTGTATTTGTATCTGGAAGTTCCTGAAGTCTGCCTACAACTGTTTATTTTGTTCTGAAGTCCTATTTTAAGAATCTGTTCTGAAATTATTGTGCCCCCATTTATCTCAACATGTTTGTCAGCTGGAAAGCTCACTTGAGTAGAGAAGGTGCCTTGTCCTGGTTACATTGAAAATCTGGCTGGAAAAGCTGCTCTGGGAAGGGAAGCTGGCTTGAGACATCATTTGCATTATGTGGGTAGTTGTTTGCATGCCGATTTCTGGAAACCCTGGAAATCCTCAGAACTCCTGTGCCAATTCTGTTCAGCCAGGCACCAGTGGACAGAGAGCAGTCCCCGCTCAAGTCCAACCTGTTATTTTTCCTCCGGAAATCAGGGAGCAACCCCAGCTCCAACTTTCCAATCTTTCCGACCTCCAACCTTAAGCTCTATCCCTCGCCTGGTTCCCCTGCCCTAACTCCCCCAGTATTTTGGTAATTGTTGGTACTTGTTTGACTTGTCTTGTTCTGAAAACCTGATTCCTGATTCTGGCCTGAGCATGAGATGCTCTGTGTCTGTCTTGGAGTGTTGTCAGTTACCTGAGTGAGTGAGAGAAATGTGTGTGTGTGTGCATTCCTGTCCAAGCCCTATTTGTCCACTGTTAGTGTTAAGAGAAGGTGGAAAGCTGGGAAACCATATCCTCTTTCCCTTCCCCGCCTAGCAATCGGTGCGTGTGTCTCGCCATCCTGTCTTTAGCACTGTAATATTATTGTATTGTATTTAAAGGCTGAGACGGGTTATAAGAGAAGTAAGAGAGCTGGAAAAGCCCAAACTCCACTGGGATTCATGGTTAAGAATTGGGAGCCAGTGAGGGAGATAAGCTCTGGGGGACTCTTGACTGTTAAGACTCTGATAGCCTTTTGTAAAGAAAAATGGCAAGAATACAGACTATCAGGCAGATCTAGATGGCCATTGTGTGGAACTTTTAACCAGAATAAGATTAAGGAATCAAGGATTATGGATTGAGTTTGAAAAGTGCTGCCCTAGTTTCCAGACCTGGTGCCCTGAGTTATGCAGTAGAACCAGCTGGAGTCTTGCCTGTAATCCCTAACAATCCCCTGCCTGGAGATGGCATCTTGTACTCGCCGTTCTGATTGCTTTCTGTGTTCTCTGCCCTCCCCTTGCTTTTCTAGTGCCCGCTCCTTTCACAGTGAAGCATTGGGGGGGGGGGAGAAGGCAAAACTGTGTTGTATGAGCTGCCTTTTGCATATTAGACATATTCTTCCTTTCTGCTCTTGTGATTGCATAAGAGCTGTTTTCAATCAGTACATGTTTCTTAGTGGAAGTTCAGTCTATGTGGATTTAAATCCTATCTGCCTTAAGGAAGTTGAATCAGAAATGCTGAAGGAGCAAAGCATGTTGAATTTTGTCATAGTAGATGGGGAAGAGAGGAGATGGGAATTAATGGAATGCAGGAAAGGAATTTTGAGATTAGAGGATGAAGCAGAATAGAATGGTCTTTGTCTGTCCCTCCGACTATCTCCTTAACATTAGCAAGTGAAATGTCCTTGAGATTTCTTGGCCCTCTGCCCCATTTAATCTGGATGTACACAATGAAGAGCATGCAGTCTAGGTATTTTTATGCATATATGATTTTTTACTTACCAACTTGAGTGAAGATCAAATGGGGCAGAGCACACCCATTCAGACTCTTGGCAAATAGCTCTTTCTTCTCTCACCAACTCTGCTTGCCCCTCTGCTGAAACACTGGAAGGAGAAATGTTTAGTGGAAAACCTTTTTTGCTGCCTATGGAAACTTTGTTCTGAGAAGGGGTGTAGGAGATAATCGCTGGGCAGCTTGCTCTTACCCTTTATCAATGTTTTTATTTCCATGTAACATTCCTCCTGGACTAGGTCTATATACTGTGGGATATGCTTTCTCTGTCCCGTCCCCCTTGCTCACACCAATCTGCTTATTCTTGTGGTACATAGTGAAACATGGGTCTCCTTGGGATGTTGGCAAGCTGAATTCTTATCACATAAACTCTCTCTCCCATATGAGTTCTGTGTCAGATCAGGTCTCACTAGCACTTATGTCTGTTTTATTTCTACACTTGGTTTCTGCAGCAAATGCTCTCTGGTTCAGCATTATTTACCACTGACCTACTTTATAAGGATGGTGGTACATGGGGAAGACTTTTCCACTCATCCTAGCAAAAGACTTTCATAGCTTTTCTGTGGGTTTAATTCCTGTGGGTTTATGGACTGGCATGGAGTGCCTGAGAAAGATAGTGTGTGAAAGGATGACCATTTTAGCAAAGTGACTATAAATGGGTGTTTTCCTAAACAACAGAGATGTGTCTGAGAAAGTAGAAAAGGGAGAGTTGTTGAAACTGCTATTATACAAGAAAAAGTGGAGGGCTTCTCTTCTCCCTTTTCCCCTTTCCAGTCAACCCTGAAACCCATTCCTGGCTCATGGAACTGAGATTTCACTCCCTCCAAATGGAACTTTGTTCTTTTTTCCTCTTAATTTAAATAAATAAATAATAAAACAGGAAGGGGGATGGAATCATCACAACCATGCTTTCCAATGTCCTACCTCAAAGGGTTGGTTTTGCCTTCTGTAGGTGTGCACCAACCTTTCTGAAAGTTTATAGTTAATGCTAGATTTCTAAAGAATGCTGTTCTCCTGTTACTCTGCATCACTGTTAATTCTGTCTCACCCAATGCACAAAACTCCAAACTCTGTTTCTCTTTCTGTCACCCTGGGGAAAGCCCCGTTCATGCTAAATCAGACTAGTTTCACCAGTTGTTAAATGCAGATTCTGTCTTTTTGAAAGCTACCAATTGCTAAACTCTCAAATTCACAGCCTTGTGGACGTGTTTTCTCCTGATACCTAACAAATTTGAATCTGACTGAATTTCTGGGCTGGCCTTTTACATTTTGTGCTTTCTGATGTATGGATTTCCTGACCTGTCATTTTCTGTAATCATATATGATGAGGTATAACTTATTAGCTGCTCTTTAGACTGAACTTGTCTTAAGAGAGTTGAATCAGAGAAGGTGAAGGAATATGTTTCCTTTCATTGGGCCAGAAACATACTGGTTCACTAGCTTGGGTGTAACATTCCTCTCCGCTTCTAAAAAAAAGGTGCACCCCGGACACGAGGGCTCCCATTCCGACCTACCAATGCACTGATTCCGAACACTGATGAGAGACTGTAGAACTAGAATGAAGATGGTATAAATATTGGCCAGGAAGAAGAGTTTCGAAATGAGCGGATTTCAAGCCAGCAAGCTTGTAGCCTTTATATTAATAACCTTCTTGCTAATTGCTGTTGCTCAACTTTGAAGACGCTGGAGGATTCAACGTGGGGCTCTTCTTGTTCCTGATCAAAGAAAAGACAGATAGGATGATAAATTCTTATTGCTTTGTTGTTAAGGGCTGTTATTCTGCCTTGTAAGCGCCAGAGGATTTACTGTGGTGTTCTTCTTTGTTCCTGATTGAGGAAAGACTGAAACAGAACTCTATGCAGGGTTTTTTTCCAGCTGTTTAGATTGCCCTCCTTGTTGCGGAGTGGAGGGCAATCTAAACTCCCCCCTGTCTAGAGAGCAGGGGACAGTGCCACTAGCCATGTGACCATTTTCTTTGAGGGCAATTTAAACTTTAAAAAACTCCCTTGTTCCAGCTGACCCAAAGTGACGTCATTGTGCGGTCCTGGGAGCATGTGCGCACTTTACCCATGCAGTACCAGGGGCACCACCTCCCGCCAAGAGTTGCCCCCTGTGCTGGCAACCTACTGAGTTCCACCACCTCTTTTCCCAGAAAAAAAGCCTTGACTCTATGTATTGATTAATGAATATAATGATTGTTGCTTTCACACTGTGCACTATCTGTACTGACAATATAATTGTTCATGTCCCTGGGGATTTTCCCCTTTATTTTTCCGGTCCTTACAAGGAGACTCCCCCCCCCCTTTTTTTACTGAGTAGTATAGCGCCTCTCTACGGCCAAGGCGGGCCTCATCCCCGGCTGGATCCTCCCCTCCAACCAGCAGGTGTCTCCAGCCTCGCAACAATAAACTTACACGGGCTCCTAAAACGAGCTCTACCTCTTTCTTCCCCTTTTCCGACCGAGCTCTACCGCAGGCGCGGGCAAGCCCGGGGAGGGCGCAGAACCCCTCGGGCAGGCTCGCCATAAACGCCTCAGAACGCCGCGGAAGGCGCCGGTTAACGGCCGCGCCCGGCAACGGCTGCTCTTCCTCTGGCGCAGCGGGGAGGCCGGCCCGGCAGCCCGGCGCGAGTCGCCCCTGGTTCCGGCGGCCGGGCGCCCAACCGCTGCCGCTCGCACTGCTTCCCTCACGGGCCGTCCCAACCACGATGCCCTGGCCGCAGCCGCCCTTCCTTTCTTCCGGACGATGGGAGCGGGGCTCTTCGGGCGACCCCTTCTGTCTGAGGCCCCGCTGAGGCGAAGGCGCCGCGGCCGCCCTTTCTCTGAGGCGCCCCTTTCCCGCGCGCGGCTTCCCGCCTTTCAGGGGCCGCGCGTTCCTGAGGGTAGCCCCCTCCCACCCCCTCCCCGGCGTTTGGTCTGAGCCTGGGCCGTCAGTTTCTTCGCCCCGCGTTCTGAAGTCCGGCCCGCGGGGCTTTTCCCCCAACGTTGACAGACGGCACACTTCCATGGTTCGCTTGCCGGGCACTTTCGGCCCCTTGTCTGCTTCGCAGCGGGCGATTCGTTTGGGGACGCGCGCCGGCTTTGGGGCGAGGCTGGTAAGCGGCCGGCCTTCGAGACTGGGCGAAGCAGAAGTGAGAAAGAACGCCCCGCCCATAGCAACTAGGCTGGCGTTGTCCGCTCAGACCGCCTCGCCCTTAGCAACAGAACGAACCTCCCTCTCCCTGCCGCCCTGCCTCCTGGGAAATGTAGTCCTGCAAAAATATATAATGCTCCCAAACACGGTCCGCGGTTTCTAATGGATAAAGTTGAGGAGGGGCTGTGTGTCAAGGTAAGAAAGAACCGCTTGGGGGCAAGCTCCAGAATGCTGTCATGAGCTCTTCCTTGCATTCTTTTTCAAATGTTCATTCTCCAGACATTCTTCCCACCCCCCCACCCCCAAAAAACACAGATGTTTGCAAATCTTGGGATTACGGTATATGGTTGGTAAGCATGGGTGATTGGTTGGTTGCTTTTAAGCTCATTTCTTCTCTCGGTGGAGTTTGCCTGGCATGAGGCAGAAGGTTTTTGTGGGGGGGGGGGGGAGCACACGGCCAAATGGTTTTGCATGAGGGTGACTTAAATGTCACTGTGCATGGAAATTCTCATTTTGATCTCTTATCTTGGAAAAGATGGGTAATTTTACTAGCATTTATACATGTGAGGATGTAGCCGTGTAGAGGTAGTTGGAAAGATCCTTGGTAGGCAATCTAGTGAGAAAATGTACCAACCTCTCTGTCGTGCTTGTTAAACAGGGAACACCGGTTCTTTCTCTGCCTGAACTTCCCAAAACCACTCTCCAGAATGGCCTCCCTGCTCCTCCATTTTCCTCCTCTGAAGCTTCCCCTCCACTTGTCTCTTCCCAACTTCTCCGCCCTCCTGGATATGTCTCTTCCTGGACCTCCAGAGGATGTGCTGTCTCAGGAAGAGCCCGCCACTCAAGATCAGCGACTCAGTCATGAAACTGCAATCAGCTCTGGGCAGTATGGTAAGACACTAACCCAAGTTGAATGGTCATTTCTGGTTGAACCTCCAGAATCTCAGCACAGCTGTGGTTTGATGATTCCTCACCTTTTCGTTTTTTCCTTTACCTAGAAGAATTTCATTGGAGGAATGTTCTCTTGGGCAAGCAATGGCAAACCACCTCTGTTAGTCTTGCCTTGAAAACCTCAACAAGGGTCACCATAAGTCAGCTACGAATTAACGGCACTTTATAACATCAACAATGTTCTCTTGAAAAAGGCTGTGCATTTAAAATACTTGACTGACTGTAGTTCTTGATAGAATTCTGTCTTAATGATTTTGATTATAGACCATGCAAATGGGGTTTATCCTTCTTAGGTTGCTAAACAATTGAAGCCGCCCTCCAGTTTAAGTAGTTTTCTTCTGGAGGAAGGCTTCTTAGGCTGGAGAAAAATTCCTTGGAGGATACTTGGATCCACCCCGCTATTTCTTTGAAGCTTAGGAGAAAAACAAATACTTGGACCGTATAAGAATGAGATCATTCAAATATTTAAGTGACCCACCACTTTCCCTTAGTAGAGAACAAACTGGATCAGGCCATCATTTCCTTTGCATGTAAGATATAAAAAGGAAGCATGTTTTTTTTGTTGAGAGGCAATTCAAGCAAAAATAGAGAGATCAAATTAGGTACTGTATAAGTACAGGAGCCCTTTTGCACAGAGTGGTAAGCTACAGTACTGCAGCCCAAACTCTGCTCACGACTTGAGTTCGATCCTGGCAGAAGCCTGGTTCAAGTAGCTGGCTCAAGGTTGACTCAGCCTTCCATCCTTCTGAGGTCGGTAACATGAGTACCCGGTTTCCTGGGGGTTAAGTGTAGATGACTGGGAAAGGCAATGGCACCCCGTAACAAAAAGTCTGCCAAGAAAACATCCCCCCAAGGATCAGTAATGACCCGGTGCTTGCACAGGGGACTATCTTTACCTTTACTGACCGTATAAGTGCTTGTGGTATATATGTATGTTACCTGCAGCAGGGAAGAAATTGCTTTTAGGTCATTGAACCTGGTAAAGTTGAAGTAGAGTGTTGCTTACTTAAGTCTGAGAAGGCAAATTAGCCTTCCCTTTCCCCCTTTCACAAACAAAAGTGTCCTGCTGATAACTTGTTTTCTTGTTTGTTAGTTTGTTTGTTTTGTAGCAGCTTCCTTTCTCCAGCGAAGGGCTGAAGATGCTGCTGACCTCCATGCAGACCACTGGCAAGACCTCCTTATTGAGATGGAGAGAGCTGGATGGGAACTCACGGGACTCCTTCATTTCTCATTCCGTTGCGGATGTTGCTGAGGTCAATGTTGTGATTCCAATCACCAGAGTCTGTGGAACTAATTTTAGCAAGAGGGCCAAGTCTGTCAGGGATCATTTTAGCACTCTTGGGAACTAGTTGGTGTTATGTATGTGGGCGGGAATGAATGAATGTTAGGGGTGTGTTAAAAAAATTAGGATTCTGTGGAGGATCTCAGGCCTGTTTATGATCCAGTGTGAAGTGCCAAGCTAAGGCCAGGGAGACTCAGGTTCAAGTCCCTGCTGAGCCATGTGGCTTGCCGTGTGCCGTTTGGTCAGTGACAGTCTCCCAACTTAGCCTATCTCATGGGACTGCTGTGAAGACAAAATGGAGAAGTTGTCATTGGTGGAATAGCAGTGTTGTCTTCAAGCATCTACCATTCCTGGAATTTATAATATGCTAGGAACAATGCAACCACGAGCAGTATTATTTGAAATTCAACATATAGTAGGCTGGCGTCTAAAGAGAGTTTACATGATGGACCTGGATTTGTGGTCCAAAATAGTCAGGGTAGCAAAATCGACAAGATACTTAAATATTTATATCTATATATCTCTATCCCTATATAGATACACACACACAAACCTATATTTGTGATATCCGCATGTTATCCAGAAACGAAATTTATATGATGGACCTGGATCCTTAATGGCCTGGGCAACAAAATGAACAAGATACTTAAAATAAATATATATGTAGTAACCCAAAACCTTTATTGTGTTATTCACATGGCAGGAGTTGGTGGAAGTGAGTGTTTAAAATATTTATTTTCTCTCAATCAGTTGCATTTGACTCGGTTGATAATCCAGTCAAATCAGTATTCTTTGCAGTCTCCATAAGGCAGCAGTTCATTCCACAATGCTTTCATCGGAAGTTCTCTCTCTCTCTTGCTATCAAGTTAGTTAACACGGCATGGGAAACCATGTGCTCCTCCTTTCTCCTTCCCTAGCATTTCATGTTTTGTCCTTATTCAGAGCGAACCATACAACTTGTCGCGATCTAAATTGAATGCTTTAGCAAGCGGCAGTATTTCATGCCTACCAATCTGGATTAAACTCCTGGATGATAGACAAGAAATAAGGGGTGGTTTGTTAAAGTATTCAATTTAAATTATGGCAAATGTGTGGTTTGGCTTTTAACCAAGAAGTCTGCTGTTGTGGTGTGCAGTGGTGCAGGAAACACCGCATTCACTAGCCAGCACCTCCACTTCAAGAGATCTTAACTGGCAGGCCTGGGAAAAAACCTTTGTCTTGAAGAATTGATATCCTTGGAGAATTGGTATCTGCCAGTGGACTAGATTGCATAAGGCAGCACAGTATGTTGATTGACCAGCTTCCAAATGATCCTGAAGTTTGGAATTTATGGGGTAAGGGTGAAAGTATTCTTAGGTGTACAAGTATTACTCTGTGCCATCAAGTCGCCTCCGACCTATGGTGACCCCATGAATGAAAGACTTCTATCATTAACAGACTTGTTCAGATCCTGCAACCTGGAGGACGTGGCTTCTTTTATTGAGTCAAGCCATCTCGTTTTGAGTTTTCCTCTTTTCCTACTGCCTTCCACTTTTCCCAGCATTATTGACTTTTCCAGAGACAATGCAGGAACAATGCAACCACGAGCAGTATTATTGGAAATTCAACACATAATAGGCTGGCGTTTAAACAAAGTTTACATAATGGACCTGGATTTGTGGTCCAAAATAGTCGGGGTAGCAAAATTACATCTTTTCATGATGTAATCAAAGTACGATAGTCTCAGTTTTGTCATTTTAGCTTCTAGGGAGAATGCAGGCTTGATGTGATCTAGAACCCACTTATTTGTCTTTTTAGCCATCCATGGTATCCATAGAACCCTCCTCCAGAACTACGTTTCAAATGTATCAGTTTTCTTCCTTATTTAATACGTGTTCTGGAAGAATCTGTGGACGGTGCATTGGCCAGTACGATAAGCCGCTCCCAGGGAAGGTCTTCTCGGCAGACACCCATTCATCTGGAAAGGGAGCAGGGTCGGGAAGGCGGGACGCGGGCCCTTTAAACCTAGGCTGACACTCCCTGCTTCCTGTTCAATGAGCGCGGCGCTTCTTTTGAGTGACAGCGGCCTCTTCGAATAGGACTGTGATCCATGCCGCGCCTCTCCTCTCGGCGTTTCCTCGAGCGAGGTGGGCGGCTACCGAGTGGTGGTTGGATCGGAGGGAGAGAGTGGCGGGTGCCTTGGCCTATCGGCTGCCAAGGGACTCCCGGTCTGAGGAGGCTACCGGCGTGGCGTCGGAGCTGGTGGTTGAAGGGAAGAAGTCCTTTCCGCGGCCCGGGCGCGCCATGTTTCAGAGCTCCGAGACTGACTCGGCGAAACCCAGCTCGAGGTAGGGGGGATTAGTCCGAAGGGGCCGTTCTGTGGAGAGCGGCCCTGCTTCGTAGGTCTGTGAGGGGCGCCGGGCGCCTGGGTCCCCCTGCCCGTTTACCGCCCTTTTCCCGCGGGCGCCTCGTTTCGCCTCGGGGTGGCAAATCTCGAATTAGGCTCGAATTAGCCGTCTAGGCCCGCGCCTTCGGGCGAGGAGCGAGCCCTCAGCCCAAGGGGCGCGAGCCTGAGTCGAAGGAAGGGGCGCCTTTCTGGCGGTCGCCTGCCTGTTCGGGTTGCCAACCTCCGGGTGGGGCCCGGCCTTCTCCCGGAGATTGAACGCCAAGGTCCACGGATCGGTTCCCTCGGAGGGCGAACTCTGGGGCATGGCGGCGCTGCCGACCTCCCTAGGCATTGCCCCTGAAGCCTCCGGGGTTTCCTAAACTGTAGTTGGCAACCCGAACGCCAGAATCCTCGCCCAGTAAAAAGGGGACAATCGCCGCCCTGCCCCACCGTGCGGGGCTGTTTGTGACAATGAGGCGGTGTCGTTCCGCCACTAAAATGCTAGTTTGGTATTGGTTTTTTTGTAAATAGTGCAGTGTGTGTTAAATAACTTGGGATGCAGGAAACGCACGAAAGGGCCCCCTATTGTTCTCGTCAGTGCGATTCTAGGGTAGAGGAGATCAGGGCTCAAGTCGCTGCTTTCTGTGGATGGCCGACGTGCCCCTGCCTCACAGGGTTGTTGTGAGGGGAAAATGGGGCGGGGGGGAGAACCTTGGGGGAAAGGCAGGATATACACGCAGTAAATGACATTTAAGTCTCCCAACACTTTCAGTGAGATTTCTTGCTGAGCAAGCGTTCTGCGGTTCATAACCTTGCTTATTTTGAAGTGTCTTACTGAAAGCGTGGAGTCATAATTTTTAAAAAGCAGATTCGTTTGAGCAAACATTTCTGGCATCAGGGCTGCAGGTAACAAAATTCTTGATAGTGACCTGGTTTTTGCAGCTGCTCTACAGTTGGTTTTTCAGGGTATATGTTTTCAAAAGTTAAAGGTCCCTTCTGTGGCCCCTGCATACCCCCTGGAACTGATGAAATCAAGGTTTTGTCTGAATTCAGAACCAAACTGGAGCCTTGCTTGCTTTGGCTACATTGTTTATTATTTTGTTGCTCTTTTAAGATGCTGCAAGACTCCTGTTTGATTTTTGCTGCAACGGGTAACATGTTTACATTCCCCCTGTCCTTAAATTACTTTCTGAAGTCCTCTCTCTGAGGGCAGTCAAATATGTAAGTTTGAATTAAGTCTATACATGCGGGGAAGGGGGGGGCGTTAATTGTTACATATTACCACAGTTGTTTGAAGGCAACCCCTGGCTGTGTAGTTAAACTGTATCCTGAAATACAGGGATGGAAAGTGACATGCTGAGATGTTCTTAATACTTTTAAAATTTCCTTATCTGAACTTGAATCAGGGTTCAAAAAAGGAGTCCTGCAAAAGTGTAAAGCCCCCCTCAATGTCTGCTCTAAGTATTCTCTCCCTTGATTGGATTTTGTTTGCAGCAGTGCTCTGCAAAAGGAGGACAAAAGTCCAATCAATGCAATACTCCTCTTTTTCTCTGTGCTCAAGGTTTTTTATAGATAAAGATCTACACATCTACGCATATGTCTAAATGCTCAGGCAACTATTTTGTGCATCTGAAAAGTTGGATAGCACCCACAAATTCATGCCGTAACACGTTTGCTGGCTTTGAAGGTGTTGTAAGATGATCAATGTTCTGTTTAGTGCTGCTTATTATTATGTGCTGCCTTTTAATTTACTAAGTGCTTTACCATCTGCATTGACCCACTATTATTCCTGCTTGGTTTGAGGAGAACTGGGGCTGGGAACATGTTGGCAGAAATAGGCCTTGAACTTGGCTTTTGGCTTTCTTTCTTTACATTTAGGGGGAAAGGCCACTGAATATTGGCTCCCAATATAAGCAGAATGGAAACATAAAAGAGACTGCTTGCAAAATAATCTGTGGTGTGGGAGGGTAAGGCTTAGGTGCTGCTGCACTGTAACATCCATTTGCCTGCCAGATCAAGGCCAGTTTTCTAAATTCTGAACCACAGCAACTCTCATTGTTTTTACTTCTCTTGGGAACATAACTTGCTACCTTGCTGATGTTTTGCTGAGAGTTTACCAGTGTGCAGTTCTTTGTTCCCAGAAAGCTGATGTTTTTCTCTTCAGAATGGGTTGAATCCACCTTTTGGTTTCTGCAGTGCTCTTGGAACTGTTAGGTTGAAGAAGGATTTTTCTAGGGTAAGGGTCAACTTTGGAAGACTCATCCTATCCTGGGTCCCGCAGTTGCTGACCCAGTTACGAGTTGTGTTTCAAAAAGGAAGAAGTAATGGCTGTAACAGCAGAATTTGCTAGGAATCCATATTCTTATCATGTCCCCCTCAGTATCACTCAGTTTTGGCCATGCTCCAAGAATTGCTTCCTCAAAGTGGATCTCCCCCCAAATGAATGGCTATCCAGGACAGTAGGGCATGCCTGCAGCCTCTACTGCAGGGAGTGTGCAAATTATTGGTGGGAAAAGCAGGTGCTGAAACTGAGACACTGTCTTTGTTGATTGCACAGATTTCCATAATCCTACTGCTTTTTCTGTCAGCCATGAAGACAGACAGGTACCTGCTGGCTTGTATGTACTGCAGAGATGAGGTGAGCTCTGTGAATGTTTCTGTCTCCCAAATAAATGTGCATATGCTTCCACACTGGGCATTAGTGGGTAGAATTGGTCATGTGTGAGATGGATTGCACACTCAGCATACAGAACAAAAACAGCTGATTCACTTCAGTATACTTTCAGGTAGGTAGCTGCATTGGTCTGCAGTAGAACTGCGGGATTTGAGTCCAGTAGCACTTTAGAGTCCAACAAGATCTCAGTCAGGAGGTGGATGGGGTTAAGCAAAGAAGGGAGTCAGGATGTAAAGGTACAATGCAGCTTGAATAGTGCAAAAATTAGCATCTGTAGTGAGATAATAATTCCATGTCTCTATTCAGCCCTGGGAGGGGGAGCTTCCATTGTTCTGAATTTGCAAACGAGTTCAGGTTCAGTAATCTCAGGTCGTAATCTGCCCTTGAATCGTCATTGATTGAGAATAGTCAGCAGAGGAATGTCCTGGAAAATTGAAATGTTCTCCCACTCGTTTTTGACAGTTGTGATTTTTACTGTCAGATTTGTGTCTATGTATCCTTCTGTATAGGGACTGACCTGTTTGTCCAATGTAGAGAATGGAAGGTCATTTCTGACACTTGATAGCACTTATAACATTGGAAGATGATGAACAAGTGAATGGACCTGAAACCATGTAAATAGTGGTGTTAGGTCCAGTGATTGTGTTGGAGTGAATATGGGGACAGAGTTGGCATTTCGGTTTATGCAGGCTCTGATCCCAGAGTCCATGGCCATGTTAGGAAGTACGTTATTGTGAGGGAGAAGTTGTTTCAGATTAGGGGGCTGCCTTGGGCAAGAAAAGGTTTGCCTCACAATGCTTGTAGGAGAAGAGTATCATTAGCCATCATAAGTTCCAAGTTGATGTGTTGAACTGGTTTGAGTTGAGAGTTGTATGTGACCACCAGTGGTGTTCTGTTATTGTTTTGTTTGGTACAAAAAGAGAGATTCAAAGAAAAAGAACCACAAGCATAAAGAAAACAACCACAAAAATCTTACTACCTATAGAAATAAATCATATTGTTTTAATGTCAAAACATTATGTATGATAATAAAGATAATAAAGTATCACAATCAATATATGTACAAATGCATAAATGAATATGCATATATTCAAGCGCTAAGTTATAAATGTACCATAAAAGAATCTCTATGTATATAAATACTCCAGTAAATCATACGTTAATTTCCAGACTAAGTACACTTCCAAAATAAATTTATAAAGATATACACAATTGTTTGATAACCTATTCAGCCTCCAAATTGAAAAATTATCATTCTGTTTGTCCTAAACAGGTAGAATGAAAAAGGAATCTATATGGTGTCTTATGAAAGAAAAATCCAATTGGTTTCACAAGTTGCAAGTAGCAGTAGTAACCAATGTTCTTGTCCTTAAAAGCTGTAGTAAATAGGAAATCCATATATTGTCTCTTAAGTGCATAATCCAGTTGATTTCACAGATTTCAAATGAACACTGGCAATTGATTTCACTGATTACAAGTTGATGATGGCAGTGGAGATCCAGCTGGAACGCTCTGTTTTGATACTTCTTTATCACAGTCAGAATCATTTATATCATTCTTTCATATCATTCTTCATTCACCACTGCAATAATCATACATTCTATCAATATTTTAACTTAAGTCTACCAACCTTAAACTTCAAAAGTAGAAGCTGCATACTCACTGACATCCTACAAGTAAATTTTCTATCTCAATTTAGCAGCAAAGACATTCTTTCTATGAAGCCTCAATGGAAATGATTCATAATATCACTGTTACAAATATACTGCAGCTGGAGCAACATAGTACTAATCTCTTAAAGAGATACACACAATATTGTTGATACTATCAGTGGAGTGCCATCCATGTCTAATCATTTTAAAGAAAACATGAGTAGTCTATAAACATATTCAAACCATGGGGTGTAATAGTATTAAGTTTAAAAATCCAAAAAAACTCCTGTCTGAGAAATTCTCTCTGCACATTTACCCCTGTAGAGCTCTTAGACGTACACAACTGAATACTTGAAATCATTAATGTGATGATTCTGTTCCATAAAGTGTTCCACCAAGGGAGCATCTACTACTCTATTTTTAATTCTTGATTGGTGTTTTAATATGTGAATTTTAACTGGGCATGTAGTTCTCCCAACATACAAAAGATGACAGCTGCCCATGATCACATATACGACATTGGCTGTATTATGTATAGAAAAAAATTATAACAAAATGCTTTCACCTCCCTGTAGGGGTTTAAAGATCTGGCCTTCTATTATAATGGGACAGACTTTCCATCTCCCACATCTATGATGACCCTTGGAGAGTCCTTTGGCTTCAGTTTTTTTGTATATATCTGACCTAATCACCAGATCCCGTATGTTTTGTGTCCTCCTAAATCCTACATCCCAGAATATCCTCAGTAAGGTGCCAGTATTATAAAACTATTTTTTCTAATAGGGTTAGCTAATGGTGTATAATCAAAACCATACCTTAATCCATTATTGGGGGAAGAGTTACGTTCATTAAAGAGACTACTTCTAGTTACATTACCCGTGCATTGTCTAGTGCTTACTGTCATTTCCTCTGGATATCCTCTATTTCAGAAATGACAAGTCATCTTCCTACTTTCTTTAATAAAGTCATTGTGCTGACTGAAGCCAAAGGACTCCCCAAGGGTATGACTTACTGGAGTATTTATATACATAGAGATTCTCTTATGGTAAATTTATGACTTATTGCTTGAATATATGCCTATATAGGAGCATTTGTACATATATTGATTGTAATACTTTATGTATATTAATAAAGATAATAAAGTTCTGATATAAGAATATTATTTTTTTCTATATGTAGTAAGATTTTTGTGGTCGGTTGTTTTCTTTATACTTGTTGTTTTGTTTGGGCCTGTCTTGTAGTAGATTATCCCTTGGTATCATTCTGGTTTTGTTGATCTATTTCCTTACTACATCAGGTGGGTATTGCAATTCCAAAAATGTCTGTTGTAGATCCAGCAGGTGAGAATATCTGTCAGAGGGATGGGGACAGATGTGGCTGTAACGTAGAACTTGACCGTAGACGATGGATTGTTTGGTGTGTTTAGGATGGTGACTGGAGGCATGTAGATATATTTGCTGATCAGTTTCCATCATGTACAGTGGTGTCTAGAAGATTTACTCCCTGTGTGGATTGATTCATGGTTAGGTTAATGGTGGGGTAGAAGCTGCTGAAGGCCTGGTGAAATTCCTTCAGTGCTTTTTCCCCATGTGTCCAGATGATAAAAATGTCATCAGTCAATCTCAAATACAGGAGGGGTGTTAGTGGGTGGGAGCTGAGAAAGCACTGTTTCAAGTCAGCCATGAAAAGGTTGTCATATTGTGGGGTGGTGCCATGAGAGTGCCCATGGCTGCGCTGTTGATCTGCAGGAATAAATCTTCAGCAAATCTGAAGTAGTTGTGGATGAGGACAAACTGGCAGAGCTTGGTAGTGAGGTCAACTCTGGTATTGTCAGCAATGGTGTTTCTAATGTCTTGTAGTCCATCATACAGAGATTTGTGTCCATGGTAGCCAAAATAGCGTTACCTGGAAGATCACCAACAGATTGCATTTTCCTCAGGAAGTCTGTGGTGTCTCGCACATACCGGGGGGCACTGATGGCATAGGGCCTGAGAATGGAGTCCATATACCCAGACACCCCAACAGTGATGGAGGTTATGCCTCAAACAATAGTATGTCCTAGATTGCAGTTTCTCGTGTTCTGTGATTGTTTTGAGATGCCCTTCCATGGAGAAAAATCTTTCTAGTAAGAGCCTGAGGATCAGATGGAGGCTGATTGTTCCTCTTTGGAGTCCATTTCCTGAGGGGCTGTACTTGGGTCTTGTGATAGTCCAGAATATACTTTTTTCCTGCTGTAGAAGGTTGGCCAGGTTTAAGAGCTCAGAGAGTATGCTCCACCCAGTTCTTTGGCATCCTTCCATCACCAACATTCCCAGCCTACATTAAACTCCTCTAACAGTTCCGTGCTATTGCAGAGCATTTATGCAAGCACATGTGAATGCTGCTCTTTCAGCAATTTTATATGGAAGATGCTGTAATATGCCTTATTCAGATAGACTTTGCCAATGTGACTTGAAAAAGGTTGACTCTTTATCCCATATGATATTGGAATGGCCTCATTACAATCTTTACTGTGAACTGTGGATTGCTTCTATTTTAACTAAACTACCTTCTACTGTATCAAAAGCTAATATAGTTTATTATTTGTTGGTGGATAGAGACCCAAGGGTCATGCTGGCTTTGGCCAAGTATCTCTTCATCCAGGAAAAATGTTGAAACGTGTCTTTTTATTTTCCTCCTCCATAATACAACTGAGTGCATGAATAAACCACATGGGCTTGAATAACCATGATCCTGATGGAACTAAACTTGTGTCCCCAAGTAGTGCAAAAGAGAAAGCCAGTGTGTAGTTTAGTGGTTTGTGTATTGGGCTGGAATCTGAGACACCAAGAATTGAATCCTTGCTCTGCCACGGAAGCTTGCGGGCTGATCTGGAGCCACCACACACACTTAGGTTATCTTACCTCACAGAGTTCTTGTGAAGATAAAATGGAGGAATGGAGAACAATGTTAAGTGTATTGGGTCCCCGTTGAGGGGAAAGGCAGGGTATAAATGAACTAAAGAAATACTTCCGAGCTTCAGAGGGCGTGCTGTGAGGACATTATCCTTGTGAAATGCACGAGGAATTGGACTGATTTAAGTCAGAGCACAATGCGCTCTGGAACGCTTTCTTCAGTCTCAGAATTCAGTGAAGCAGAATCTTCAGCTAAAGAAGACTCTTCCACCTCCTGCAAGAACATATTATCCAACTAAGTTTAAATGTCAGGTCAATGTCATGGTTAGAAGAACACTAAACACCAAAAAAGCTTTGTGTCCATAACTTTAAACTAGGCCTCTCTAATCTCAGACTCTAGGATTGTTTCCACAGGGGCCTGAAACAGATATAACTGAGCTCTTGGTAACACTTTATATCCAGGATACGGGGTGCTAATGGTGTCTTCAAGAGTGTATGATTTAGATGGGAATCCATTGCCTGCCTGCCTGCCTGCTACTTCTCCTCTCTATAGTGGCCCATGGCTTCGAAACATGTGCTTGCAGAAATAACAAGAAATAGGTAAAGGTTTTGAGAGTGCATATACGATCGGCCTCGAGCCTCTTTCCAGCAGCTTCTCCTGAAATAAAACCTACTTGGGGTTTGGCCTTGAAGGGTTCAGGTGTCTCACTTAGAGCGGGACCACAAGTGACGCCTGACACAGGTTGGACACTAGTCAGCTTCCCTCAAGTTTTGATGGGAAATGTAGGCATCCTAGTCTTGCAGCTTCGCTCTCTGACTGCTGTCCAATGGACTTTTCAACTGTCACTTGTCCAACATTCCGCCAAGCTGCCTACATTTCCCATCAAAACTTGAGGGAAGCTGGCAAGTGTCCAACCTGTGTCAGGTGTCACTTGTGGTCCCGCTCTTAGTATGCACCCTGTAGGTCTCTAGAGAGCAGTAACCGAAACATTTGTAGAATGCTTTTTCATCTTATAACTTAAGTTTACATAATCAGCCTTTGCGTATCTGTGTAGCCTTTTCTGGATTAAAGTGCCGTATTCTCTCTCTAATTTTTTGTAAAAGACTACAGTACTGAGAGGAGCTTGTTAGCTGGATAGCCTGAAGTTTCCTTAAGAACTTCCTTGCATCCCTAACACAGGGTGCAAGGAAAACTCGCTCTGTTTTGTGTAAGTGACATGTTCATTCAGGCAGACTAATTTCAATTGTGCAGTGCAATCAAGTGTTGGAACTGTGCTGGAATGTGGTAGCTTGATGATATTTTCTCAGGGATGACTTTGGTCATGGTGAACAAATAGTGCTTTTCATTCAGCTTACTGGCTGTGATGTCAGTTTCTTATTAATTTAATTTACATTAAATAAAGCATTAGATGGATAAACATTCATTGTTACAATTGTTTTCTCCAATCCAGAAGCATCCCAGACGTTTCTTTTCTTTAAACTCAGTCTTATTTTTTCATCTAACACCCAAACCTTGAGTGTCAGTGCTTCAGAATTATTCTAAAGAAATATTCCATAATTCCAATTCATTTTACAATCTGGAGGAAGAAGATTTGGAAAGCACAGCTGTAGCCTCAGTACTATTGCCAAACATCTCTTCTTGCGGAAGGAATTTTTCAGCCTGATCAGAAGGGATTTGGTAGTGTAGGGAGGGACATGAGAAATCTAACAATTTAGGGGTTTCTCTGGGTTATAGTTTTACCCCATCTTGATGGTTTAACTTACCCAAGATCTAGTGGTTAACACTATGTGGCTTCTACCTATGCAAGGCTCTTCTGTATGCATTATACTCGTATGGAAAAGAAAGAAAAATCTGCAGATTTCTTAACATTTCATTGGGTTTGTTTACATTTAGCAAATATGCTGAATTCTTCCCTGAACTGTTTAATTGAAACTGAGAGAACATACTTTGCTAGCATATGATTGTAACTGTCATAATGGATCTGGTCTATTTGTTGGATTAGATACATGTTGTTGTGCTGATTCGTGAATTTATATAACACTTGGGTTTTATTTGTATGTTATGTGAGTGCCTATCTATACGCCAGTAGCTTAATTCTTCAGGAGGTGCTGTATTAACTTTGAAAGTCGTGTTCTGTTTCAGCAAGAGCTAGCTACATCATCAATAAAACTCAAATTTAAGGGTTCCTAACTGCCAACTGCCTCATGAAAAATCTGTATAAAGGACTGGTACAGAGCAATTCAGGAGGCAGTCGGGAGGGGAAGCCTAATCTAATTTAGACAAAAGTAATAGAAAGCAAGGTCTTTTTGCTGCCTTCTCTCTTCTTGCTTTTCTGAATGCTTCCTGTATTAAGGGTCTAAAATGTCAATTGAAGATTTTTTTTCTCAACATAGACACTTTCTGCTTCTATAAAATTAACCCTTTGGGAAGATGCAGTTAGCTGTTGCACTGTCCCCTGAGAACACTTGAATTGCAGTTATATGAGCAAAAATGGAGATTTTAATCCAGTCATATTGGACTCTTGGATAGGTTGCAGAGCCCACCCTGCTGGGTCATAAGCCTGTATAGAATAGCTGTGGTCTTTTTGAAGTAGTTTGGAAAGAGCTGCTGCTAGCACTCATACATAAACAGCAAGGGTGCCATGCCGTATGCCTCTATTTGCGCACATAATGAGAAGAACAGCAGAGTGGCAAGGCAAGGTCATTCTCTGGTAGGAAGGACTCTTTTTTAGTTCGGAGACTCTAGATCCTCCTTCCTGTCATGTGACTGATGTCATGTGTCTTCCTGTTATGAGGCTTGCAGCTCAACGGGTCCCATACTGCTTTTTGGGGTTAAAGGTGAGTTCCAAGTCTTGAAAGGTTGAAGTCCACTGAGTTAAGTGATGCCAGAATATTCTCAGACTACAGCTATGTTCTCCTTTTGATGGTGAAAGGTGCACGCTAAAGCATCTAGCTTCAGAACAGCACCACCACTGAAATGACATTCTTAGTTTCTTGTTCTTGTTCAAGCATTGTTACTGCACAGGAAACATTCAATGATTTTTGCAAAGTGTAAGAGTTCTAGGTTCTGGAATATATTAGGGGGGGGGGAATTTTGAACACATTCACCTTCTAATCTGTCCTGTCTTAAAGAGATACTTTCTTGACTTCCATTGTATTTCAGACATGACTCGTCTGAAACATTAGCAATGAATAGCAAGAAATGTCCTTGTGTAGACACCGGCTGCTAATTATGCTTGATCTACTTGCCTTTAATCATGGTTGATTTTTGTTGCATTGAGTGAATCCTCCCGCCTGTTCTCTTTTGCCATCTAAGCTGCATTGTTATATGATTCTTGCACCCTATTTGCTTGGATTTCCTCTGGAATTTGTCCTACTTAAAAGCTGAAGAAGGGATGTGTAAGTTGCAACTGTTGAACAGGATGTCTACATAGTGTATGCTAATGGCTCATATTTCAAGATAAAGGATGTTGCTGCCCTTGAGCTGGTGACATTTCAAGATCGTTGGTCAGTTCCTTAAAATTTAACCTTTTAGATGCTCTGTTAGTAACAATAAGTCCAGCTTCTTTGGCTTCTGCTCTACATATCTCTCCATGTCTTCTGGCAACCTGTTCTATTTATTGCTATATCACTGTACAAAATTGCTTTTTATATCTTAAAGATAACAGAAACATAGCTCATAGTTTGACAAAAGTATTAATGAAAATTGGGAAAGGGGGGATAGAAAAACATAAAGAACACAGTTTGTACTTCCTACCACTTTGTTATTGTCTTTTGAGATGTAACTTAAGATGTATGTAAAAAAAATTTCAGTACAAACTGTAAAAGGGTGTGGATGAGTCTGTTTTGATACATGCAGCCTTACTCGGCTTGCAGCTGGGTGTGGTAATGACCTCACCCAACAACTGAGACAATGGGAAGGACTGGGCAAGAAAAGTGGCACGGTCTGTTTGCATATAGATATTTTAAAGAAATTTTGGCTTTGCATTATTATTTTGCCCGAGGAAGGACCTGTGCAAATGTAAAAGCAAAAGTTTACTTGAAGGTCTCATGACAACAGTATATTTTAATATGACGAAACGTTGCTAAAAAAACTGTACAACACTGTTTATAATGTCCTTAAGCGAATTTTAATTTTATAGAAAGCAGTGATTAGATGTACAGATTTGGGGAAGGCAATAAATCATGGAGACCTTCCTCTATAAGAGGTGGCTCACTCCATGGAAGCTGAAAGGTTGGGGGGGAAGTCTCACTGGGGCGGATGAGATGTCTCTCCTCATAGTGGTTATTGGCTTTCCACAAAACAGGGTACTGAAACCACCTGGAGGGGGTTCCAGCAATCTCTTTGGATGCCCAGAAGAAGTCTCCTCCCCTCTCAGGCCACACAAAATGGCATCAAACATTTTTGGAGCAGCTGAAGAACCTCAAAACATCCCAAAGAGAACAAATCCTCCAGGTGAGTCATCCTTCGGTACTCAGAAAGGAGTGTCATGTTTGATGAATACATGATGTCCTGTCTTTAGGACATGGTCCTTTTTAGATTTCACACAGCTGCTGTTAAAGGAAACGACGGTTCTTCCTGCAAAGTTTAGCTGACACTTTGCAAGCTGCAGGAAAATGTCACTGCTTTGCTGACCAGCAAAATGCAATCCAGTGAAAAACTTGAGCACTCAAAGTTATCTGCTCACCAAGGGTTTATCAATTTACATTGACTTAACCCAAAATCACTTTTTGGGGTCTGTGTGTATTGCTAGGATGAAGACATTGCTGTGGAACAAATTTTAGCAAATGAATGCTGGAAAAGACGTGCAGAACCATCAGTCAGATATAACATCTGCAGATTGGCATGCTGCCATGTAGAAATTATATAGGATTAATTTGCTCCTTGAGTTTGATGGGATTTAAAACTATAGAGGTAAAAGTAATCGTTAGTCTTTACTTATGTTGCTGGGAGAGTACCATATAAGTTGTAAATGATTAAAACCAAATACTGCATTAGAGTAGTTTAATGTTTTGAAAGGTAGACTTTGCCAATGAGTGCAGATGGTAAAGAGGATACAGCTGATCTTTCTGTTGAGGTATCCAGCTCATGAAAGCCGTAATTGTTGGCTGTGTTGAAGCAGTCTTTAGCGTTGTGATGGTAAATGGACTTTTCTTTAATATAAAGCATTTTGACCAGTGTACCTGTGTGTTAGACTCAAAATGTTGCATGATTCTTCTAGACAGATACATATATTGACTATGAAGAAGTAGATTCAGACTGTTCTTTTCACAGCACGTGGCCACTCATTGTGCATTTAAACACTGAGTGGGATTAGTTTGTGAGAATTGTCTGCTTGATGAGCACAACAGCTAATGTGCTGTCTGGAAGCTTGTCTAGCTTTTAGTGTATTATTCAGAAAAGCTGCTTGCACCTGATTCCCAGCAGCATTGACAAATACAAAAGTCAGTCCACGTGTAGAGGAAAATGGTTAATGGGAATCCTTTCTTAGCAAAATGTTAATGCAGTGGACGCTTCTTCCTAGAGTTGCCCACAGTCTAGTTGAGAGAATCACTAGGTGGGGGAAGACCTGCTTATTAGTGTGACTGTCTTGCAGGTGGGAAGGTCAGTGGCATTTTTGAGGACCATAAACCTAATCCTTACCGTCAACTTACAAATCCACCTGGTGGGAAAACGAGTGATATCTTTGGGTCGCCAGAACCCGTCAGCGTTGCTAAAGCACACCCAAACAAGCCTAAGGTAAAATGGAATTATAGCTTTTATCCACTTCCTCCAGCAGATTGGAGGGAAACTCTGACTGAAGATGATTGAACACTGCAAAGGAAGCAGCTGCCTCTTTAAATGTTAACCGTATAGTTGCTGACTTAGGGATTTCTGAGTACAGATTCGGAAACAACTGGTGCAGTGAAAACTGTCCTTAACACGCTGAATCAGCTTTTTGTAGTTGGGTTGGACTGTAATTGCATAGCTGTCTATAAACGAAGAAATGCTGCAGGAGGAGATGTCAGATATGCAGTCAAATGTCTGCGCAGTGCTGAAACTCTTCCGTCTAATGTACCGAGTTGGGTTGTCCTACCTACCTGGGCAGAAATACGAAGTGCATACCAGAAGCCCTGCCCTTGGGAAAGGGCTGGTGGCAGGCATGATGTTTATAAACTCGATAGGTGTAGAATAATGCACGACTGTGTGTCAAGTGTCAATACCTTTCGTAAAGAAAATCTTTCCTCCGCAGGATCATATTACGTTGTATGACAGAAGGGATGTGCCCCAGGAACTAAAACCAAAAGGTGAGTTGAAAAGTAGAGTAGTGCTGAAGTATAGGCTTGCTTTCACTTGTCCTAGCAGCAAAACAGTACACAGGCCTTCTTCATTATCTCTTATGGTGATGCTTTTGTGTTCAACCATACTTAACGTGTGTTTGGCACGGTAAAACTTGACCTATCCTTTAGAGTTTTGCAATAAACTACTTACCTGCCTAGCATTAATTTTTTTCCTGCTTAAGTTTGCTCTCTCTTTCCCCTCCCTCACTTCTTCTAAGGACCTTCCTTTCTCTGGTGCTTGTTTAGTCTCTCATTTTTAACCTGGGGAGGGTACAAAATGAAGGATGGAAGGTTGTCAAGGGACCTGTCCTGTCGAATCTAATAATATTGGGGGGGCAAAAGCAATATTGTAGATTGGCCATCTAATGGCATTTCTTATTGCACAGCTCCAGAAGACCAAAGACCACAGGTGGAAGATGCATGTGGAAAGAGAGAGCTGCAGAAAGAGAGCTCCAAAGAGCCTGGACCCAAGATGGACAGCCATGAGCCCAGGCTGGGGCCACGACCGCGATCGCACAACAAAGTCCTTAACCCCCCTGGGGGCAAATCCAGTATTGTATTCTACTAGGGGGTGAAGCTTTTCCTCTTCCCAATGGAGTCAGCATGGAAATATGACCTGAGTGTTCAAAGGCGGAGAACCAAAGGCTGTGTTTGTGGGAGGAGGCACTTGGTGGTTTGGCTGACTGCTGGCAGAAGTCAGCCTGTGCTCCTCTGCTTTAAAGCTAAAGATCAGAGTTTCTCAAGTCTGTTCACTTCTGTTGATTTCTGGGCTTGTGACTGGTTGTAATGAGGATTGTTTTCTTGATGTTTGGATTGGATAAGGCAGCCTTGAGGGAATTCATCTGCATTAAACAAGAATGGAGCAAGGAAGGCTGGCCTAAACTCTGAATGTTGATCTGAACTGTGAAGCAGAGCTCTCTTATAATCCATCTTGTAGAAAAATTTGGGAGTGGGGAAGAGAACCATACCAAGCAAGCAAGTCCTCTTCAAGTTAAGGATTTTTGGTTAAAACATATCCTGCAACAGCTAATTATCTCAAGCAGTCTCCAGAGCCTTTAACTTTGTGGTGTTGCCTTGGCAGCTTTTGCTCCTACAATCTGCACTGACAGAAACATGCTCTTGACTAGCAGTTTGGCAGCGTCTCTCCTCCAGGTTCTTAAGGAGGATGAGGCACTGAGCATATTTGCAGTTGTAGATGGCACTTAAACCTTCCATCTGCCTTCAAGAAGTCTGCCAACCCACTCTGTATAACTTTAGACTTTGAAGCCTGTCCAAGGAGGCAGTTGAAAATGTGCTGACCCATTGGCAGCCTCCAGATCAAAATGATTGCACTTGGAAGGCTCTCACGTCCTTTGGGCTCTCAACTACCATTGCTCTGTGAAAGCAACGGGGTTTATCTATTTCTCTGCTGACTCTGTTGGTATCTTTGCCTTCCCTCCTCAGCCTTCAGTTGCCTTGGGACAGTTCTGCCTAGCCTATGGGATTGCCAGGTCCTTGTCCCCGGAGGTAGTGTATGTATTTCTGACTGTGCTGCAGTTTCTGTGAGTTTGTCCATTCTTTCCCTTGTTAACTTTTCCTTCCCTTCCTGCTGTACAAGACAAAACTAATTCCAGGTGCTGGAAGGAGACCAGTGGAAAACACTGGGAGGGAGCTGCAGTGACCCTGTCCCCTACCTCTTAAAAATGCATGTGCCAGCTCTGGGGAAGGACTTGATTGACCCCTCTGGGAGAATTGGACTATCCTACCCAGTCACTTATCTTAAGTTGTAGCTGCCTCGAGACTTACTTGTCTCTGTCTTTTCACGTGAACAGGGACAGTTCCAGGTTCCTTGCAATACAATACTTCTGCGGCACGTGGGCTGTTCAAATTATTGTGATGGTATTTCCTGTAATCTCACTTTATGGAGTTTTGGTGGTAGGGGAGGCTAAAGAGAGGGTTTTTAATTCCAGTCACTGCTCCTAGGATGGGTTCATTGTGAACTATATCCCAGGACTGATTGTTTGTCAACAGTATTTAAATGTGGTGGCTTGCCTTTTAACTCCCATCTTATATGGGAATTTTTCAGGCATGGCAAAGAACAAATGGGTTTATCTTGCAGAATGTCTCTTTGTACACCAGCGGAAACTCAAACTTGTTAGTTCTGCGGAGTAAGCTCTGTGCCAGATGTTGAAGTAGATTGGAGTTCAGTCCGGATGTGTTTAATGAATCCAGTACTTGTACCTTCTGACTCGTGTTTTTTTGGGAGCATGGTTCTTTGATGACTTTTGTGTAGTGTTATTCAGTGACCCTTAAACTGTAGTGGGTCACTGAGTAAGAATGGATGGGCTTTAATGCACCCTGAAGTGAATTTGTTCCCCAAAGGGTATGGGATTGGCGTGCAGCAACTGTTGACTAGAGCTTACTCCTATGACTTGGTGTATGGACAGTATTTACGACTTCCTGTCAAAATTGGACCTTGTGGGGCTGAAGTATTCAGAGGTACATTTTCACCAGTGCCTGTTTTGGATAGCCGTTTTTCACCAAAGCCTTAAGTTATTTCTGACTGAATTGTGCCATTTTTTTTTTCAAGGCATGGCTGGTGAGGACACACCCATGTATCCAGGTAAAGGGTGCTTTTCCAGGGGGAAATGAACAGCTTGGATCTGTGAATCATGTACTGCATAATAAACAGCCTGATTTTGCTAGCTCATGGTGGTGTGGTCAGCAATTTCTTTAAGGATGTGTGTTATGTATTCAGTGGTGTACTTGTGAATTTTTAATGGTCAGAGCTGGGACATGCAGAGTATTACGGTTCTTCTAAAATAAATGACCAATGCTATATTTACTTCATTTATGCCCTGCTGTTCTCCGCAGAGCTGCTCACGTCATTCTTCTCTCCTCCCTTTTATCCTCACAACTACTCTGTGAGGTAGGTGAGGCTGAGTGTGTGTGATTGGCCCAAGGCTATCTAGCAAGACTCCACGGCAGAGTGGGGATTCGAACATGTCTGACACTCTAACCACTACAGCACACTATGTATGTACTCTAAATCTTGGGTAACTGGAGGGGAAAAAACAAGCAACCCTGTATGCGTACCATTCTATACATTGAACAGAAAGATTTCAAAACTGACAATATAAGTATTACTTAACACGGGGAAAATGGTGTCACTTTGAGTTTTGTTAACTGCTCTTTCTGTGTCATGCTGTATTGGTTTATTTAGTATATTTCTTACCCTGGTTTTCTCTCCATTGTGGACTCTACAGAAATCTACAGCAAGAACTTCTCTAGCTGGAAGTCACTAAGAAAATTCTGATTCCACAGCCTAACATTCTTTGAGTACTTGGTGCTGCTCCCAGGTTCAACCCCTGGTATCTCCAGTTAAAGTATCTTGCATAGCAGATGTTTGAAAAATATCTTTTTTTTCCTGCCAGAGAGCCACTGCCGGATGGACAGTATCAAACTAGACAGACCGGGGTTCTGACTTTGTATGATGCAGCTTCTTATGTACCTGCAGTTATTTTTTTCACCGATTCATAGTCGGCTCCACAAAGTTTGTCTTAGTTGCCAAAAAGAAATGAGCAGAAAGTTGCATAACAATTGTCAAGTCTTTTATTTTGTGTCAGCCAAGTGAGGTGTTATTGTTGTAAGTGGTTATGCTGCATAGTTACACCATATTGATTTAAACACTTTACTGACCAGTATCCCTAGGTCACTACATGTGTAGGTCACTACACTTAGTACAATTCATTTCTAGTCCCTTTTCTAAAGGGTTACCATTTAATCGATTCAATGGAAAACAGAAAAGGCCCCCCAAAAATCCATCCAACTATTTCAGTGATGATAGGCATTACAATGAAATAGAAATATCCCGCCTACTGACTTCATCAATAGTTAACAGAACAATCCTATGTAGAGTTCTTCTAGTGTACGCTCATTGATTTCATTGGACTTAGACTTGGAGTAACTCTACATAGGATTTCAAGGTAAACAAATGACTGGCTTCCTTGTTGCCCCAAGCATAGCTGCAGTTCATGGGCTTTGTTCAGCTCGTCTGCAGATCTTGTCCGCTTTTGTCCATTCCGTGGCACCAAGTCATTTTCCCACACAGTAGTTAATGTGCGACTGTGCTGTAAGTTGTCAAGTTTATGTTCTTATCTTAGTGTTTTTGAGACTGAAGTGTGGGTTAGTTGATTATACCAGGAAGATATTACAAGGACTTGGGTAGATTCTGTCTTTCTATGCACTGAAGTAGTAAGGGAAGAGACCAAGCATAGCCTTAAGCAAACTCTGTCACTGTGCAGAAGGAAGTGTTGGAACTGTAATGCTTCTAGATGTGGTGGATGTGTAGTGATACAGGAGAGCAGGGCTGTAAGTGAGCAGAATCCTGCTTTGCTACACACAGCTCAGTCCTATGACTGAGAAGCATCATTTGGATCAGTACGGTTTACTCCCAATTCAGGATGATACCTTTACTAAGTTCCTTGGAGCGAGGAATTCAAAACTCTTGCTAACCAGTTCTGTTTCCCTTCAGCAAAGATGAATTGCTACCTAGCACTTGATATGGTGACTTTGGTGACTTTTTGCTGCACACGGGTTGGGTTGCTAATAGCTGCCCTCCTCCTCCACCGCTGCTACAGGAGCAGGTTTTATGTGCCTTTTATAAAGTCATAAGGAAGCCTATCCCTTTGGAAGAACCACGGGATGGTTTCCTGCAGGAGGGCCACAGAATAAAAACAAGTAAGTTACCCAAGTTGCGTTGGAACACAAGTAGGACAGGCCTGTGCTCAAGCATGCTCCAGTGTGGCGGGGATGTGTGTGAAGAAGTGTGTGTGTGTTATAATTAAACACTATATAGGATGACTTCAGGGGAAGAAAAGATCATCTTGTACAGCCCTTCAAAATGGGCAATGTTCTTCGTGGCAAAGAGGTACAGAATATTTTGTACTTCTAGCTGGAAGAGAATGTCTTCCTATGCATTCGAAGGCTGCGAGTGCATCCCTTAGTCCTCCTGTTCCAGGGCTACCAAGAACCCCCCCAACCCCAACCCCCCCAAGAGAGTCCTTCTGCCCCCTTCTCCACCCAATCGGATGCAACCCAGTCATGTCATCATAACCCATCGCTTGCTGTTGGCTTGCATAGATAAATGGTTATCTGTCTGCACCGCAAGGTTTCTCTGTTCTTCACTTAGGCTGCCTTTCTTCCAAGGAGCTCAGGGAAAGTGTGTGTGATTTTTCTCCCACACACACAAATTATCCTTACACCTCAACTGGGAGATAGTAACTGTCCCAAAGTCTTCCTTCCTCCTACCAGGTAAGAAGGCATCGCCGCCTTTCTGACCATACACCATCAGGGTCCTGACTGCTACCCTCAGCCTCCAGACTCATCCTTGGTCTCGGCAGCCCTGCCTTTCCCACTACCGAAGTTGGAAAAGTAAGCAAAGGAGTCAGTCAGAGAAAAGTGGCTGTCTTGTACTGCTGTGCAGTATGTTCCCATATGGTAAGTAGCATTCCAGTTCATAAACAGATGTACATGTGTGTGATACTGATGAAGGGGAATTAATGGTCTTACCTTCTTGAGGAACACACTGTTCAGGACCACAAGTACATAGAATTACAGATAAGGCCCCTCAAATGCTGTTGCTAGGCCACGGCAGATAAGGAAGAATCTCTTGCCAGAAAGGGCATTTGTGAACAAACAGAAGTCAAGATTTCACTTCCCCAAGTCTGTGCATTGCACAGAACTGGGGGAGGGGAGCGTGCATGTATGTCTTGCTTCCTGTGCAGAGGATACAGGAGAGGAGAGATGTTAGCTTTTTACCCCAAGGTGTCCCTGCATGCTTTCTTGTCTAGTATAAAGTAACAGCACCAAGCTACATGAGTTTTGGGCCTCGTCAATGGACTTTAGCACACTGTCAGACTGCAATTCCCACCACACCTCCAAGTCAAAAGAAAGGAGGGATTGTTTGCTAGCCTCACAGCAGGGGAAAAGATGACTTTGGCGATCCTCCCCACTTCAGGCTGACTCTTTTCTGGTAGGTTTTCTTTGCATACCAGAAGGGTGGTAATAGGGCTTGCTGCCGAGGTCAATCTAAGTAGGTTTCTGGCTATATGATACCTTTTGCTTTGCACTGGTGTGTTATTTATTGGAAAAGGGCAGGGGACTGTTTTCTTTCATCTTGGTATATTTGGTGTTTTCTTGTTTTTTTCTTTTCTGCTATCATAGTACCTCTGGCCTGGTAGCTGGCAGTCATATGATTTCTGCAAACAAGTTCAAGATAAACATGCATTTATACAATTCACAGAATAAAAATAAAAATGTAGTATTTGGTGCCTCAAAGGAGTTACTTCTTTCTCCCATTCTCTTGAGGAGGTGAGAGAGAGCACCAACATAACCCAAGAGGAAGAGCGATCATCTCTTGGGTAACAGTTCCCTCATTTATGGAAGCATAAATATTGTCAATGTAAACCACCAGGTTTAGAGAAAGAAGGCTGACTGCGGGATAAAATGCTACAGAAATTAATAATACTGACATGGTATTGGGTGGGGGAAGCAGAGAACAGTGATGGAAGATCAGACTGAACACAAAAACAGCTCTTAAACCACAATGAAGCCTGCTTCAGTTTCCTCACAGTAATAGGACCACTACAGCTTTCTTCCACAAAGTCTTAAAACGGTCTTAAGAATGACAACTCTGCTTTCTAAGAGCTGGAATTGAAGGCTATAAGCTACAACCAATTCAAGACCCTTCCACAACACGGGCAGACCATTGTCCTTTGTCTGTACCATAAGACCAGGTGGCATAAATTCCTTTCTTAGGTACCTGTTTTGCTGAGATTCCCTCATAAAATATCGGGAAGTGGTAGGGCGGTAGAGAAATCCAGAGGCATTGGTTTAGAAGGTGATGGTCTACTGGTGCTTTGTCTGTGTTCCTAGTTGATGGATCCTTCATCTTCTCCCTCATTGAGGAGTGGGGCTGAATCCCCAGGCTGCCTGGCCGGCGACTCTGGCATCGAACGCTTTGTCATACGGTTTAACGTTCCTCCCTGGTAAAGCAGAGAACCAGGAAAATGAGCCAAAATGGAGCTATTCTAGAGCAGCAGTTTTGTATTGGGTCTTGATTCCACAACATCTACACAATGGTGGGTGGACAGAGGCGGTTGGTCCATAGGCTATACACAGAACACAGAAGTGATACAAGATGGGACAGAAAAGATGGTACAGCCTATCAAGTGTTCACACCTCTTTACATAAAGTCTGCCTTATCCTAAAGCCTCTCAAAGGCAGCCATAGCCTAATCCATTTCTGATTAGAAAATGCATTAAACCCAAACCGTCCACAGTGAAACCCCAAACATTCTGCCACTGATTTCCAAATTGCTAAGTTCCAAAGCACATTGGCAATATCTCTGATTTTATAAAAAAAACATACACAGTTTATGGTTTGCCAGCAGGAGGAAGGTATGTGGTTAAATATACATGACTACCAAGCAAAAGAAAAACATAGGAGGAGCAGTGTGACCACCCCTGGGGTTTCTGTAATACTAATATACCAGTAAGCTTAATTCTTACCCGCTTCTTGTCTACTATGTTGAGGCTGACAGAGGTGACGATACAAGCGACTGTGTTGGCCAACATGAAGATCATCATCTGTTGCCAGCGCCATAGTGGGATCTGTGATCCACTGGCAAAATGGGAGGGGAAAGTCAGAAAAGTGGGGGAACACACACACATACACACAAAGGATTATACGAAGTTATGTACTGATACTGCTCACATTGGTCTCATTTGGGCCAAGTGGGTTCTGCAGTTGGTTGCATCTCCTTATTTTCTCTCTTCCTAGAAGAGGGGAGGGAAAGAGGGGTATTCTAACCTGGACTTTGTTCCCAGGATCCGTCCAACGATCACGTTGGAGAGGCCGATTCCAATCATCTGTATGGACGTTGCCAGCCCCATGGCTGTTCCCAAGGTCGCCTGGGGGACCACGAGTGGAATGGAGGGCCACATGCTAGCCTGGTTGAAAGACAAACCATACAGTTGTCAAGCGGGTAGGAGGTCTGGCAAGCAGAAAGAACTGAGCAGAGGTTTCAGCAGCAGCCACCCCCTCCAAACAACATGGAATGGGATGGGAACCCACGATTGGTGCAAGCACACTAAACGTGGCCATGCGAGGAAGCTGCCGTACCCTATAAATTAAAGGTTTATTTTGTGACTTCAGCCATATTCCCCACCTCGAAAATGGGATAAAAGGCAACTTCCTTGGAAGAAATTTTGCTGTGTTGTCCTGCGTTTACTTACTGCTGCAAAGGAATAGGTGATACCCAGCCATACGGTGGAGACAAGCGGGGGAATAAAGGTGAAGGCCAGGAATGCAAAGACTGGCAGAGTCAGAACTGCACAGCCCAGAGCAAACACACCTCTCAGGCCAACGTAGTCCTGTGGAGAGAGAAAAGAGGCCCAATGACGGGGAGGTATCAGCACACACTCAGCTACTTACCAGCAGACCGCTGCCTCCACTGGAACGTCAAAGCCTGGAGTTGTCAGGCACATCCCAAGCCCACCTACTGAAATATGAACTGCTCCATTAAGAATGCACAGGACCAGTTGGAGTTCCACACAGGCACCTTGCCCCAGATGAAAAATTGCAATTCACCCCAGTAGTTGGTTCAGGAGAAGGTCCGCCTGCTCATCTTTTGTGGCACAAAGTCTCCGGCTCACTCTCCTGTTAGGAGATCCTAATTGGGGGAGGAATCTCTGGCTACCGACAAGGAGTGCTCTGCATGGCTCCTTTCCAACAGACTGTTGCAGCATACAACACTATCAGGATAGCGCTGATGTGGGAGGTTGGCACCGGAGACAGTTTGTTGGAGGATCTGGGCTAGGAAAGGGTCCCACTAGATCCCACTGTAAAGATCCATTTGCATTTTATAGGCAACAGAATTTAAGGACGAGCAAAGTAACACGGCAATAGTCGAGAGAGCCGCCTTGCCTGCTACTGATCTGAAGGCTTCTGCCAATCTTGTAGCAGCTGAATGTGTCTGCTCACACATTCGGGCCTCTGCAACCCCAAGCCAAACAGAGGCCATGTTGATTACTTCCCCCCACCAACCCCAAGCCAGCAGCAAATACTTACAATAAGTATGCCCACCGCTGCAGAGAGAACGAGGGAGCTATCATACACTGCACCAGCAACGTAAGAGGCTGCCTGTTGGCTGTAGCCAGGATACTTATCTTGGATAAACTTGCTGTGGGAAAAACACATGCATCAGCATTCTAGTTGAGGTCATTTTGGCTAAGGGATGGAAAGTTTTCCCCCCCCTTTCCTATGTAAATACAGGGCAACTCTTTTGGTTTGCAATGACGATTTTCTTCTTGAGGCTTTTGAAAACAATGCTTGCTTTGTGCAGAGACCACACACTCTTTTGGTGCAAGCCCTATCTCTAATTCCAGCTTTTTGATCTTATTCCCCAAACATTGAGCTGCCATTCCTTTGAGGGGACACTCTGGGCAGGAGCTTTTCATTAGGAGCCAAGTGATGTATTTAGTGGGACTAGGACCAGAGAGGTCAGGATACAAATCCTGGCTCTACCCTGAATCGAGTTGTGTCTGCAAAAAAAAAAAAAAAAAAGAGTCCTGGAAAACTGATTCGGCCACATGCATTCAAGCCCAACCACCAGAGCCAGGTCTCTTGAAGCCGTTCACTTGGAATTCTAATGGTGTTTTCTGATGAGCCCTATAGCATATGATCTGTGTTCGTTAGGGCATGTGCAGAGCATCACGTTTCATGGCCCACCCTTCCTCTCCCCCCCCCCCCCACTCCACTGTTATGCACTGGAAAAGCAACCACCAGACAGCACAACCTGCTATTCAGCAGCAGAGTAGCCCAGCAGGAGCTCAAGGTCTGCAGGGAGGGAGGGTGCCGAAGCTGTGCTCCTGAGACCCCTTCGAACAAGCCCAACATTTAAAATCAGACGGAGGGGGTGAAAAGCTAGAGGAGTTCTGGCTTCATTAAACTTCTGGCATACAGGCTGGTTGATCTAGGCTGCTCACATCTCGGCCACATGTTATTTTTGAGGCGACTCACAGCAGAAGACTGCAGAGACGGCTAAGAAGGATCAATAGTTTATGTATAAGGCAACTTTCCACAAACAAAACCACTCTGACTGCATGGGATAGAAATGGATCTTGGACTAGTCTTCGGTGACAAAGCCCAGCCCACAAATCCATTTCTGGCACAGCCAGGATGTGCCTTGGGGGACAGCGAGATAACACTGCTTGTTTTAAGTAAAATGGAGCAGAATGACTGAGAATGCAGCACTCACCACCACCTTTGCAGGAAAACAGGAGCGGCACAATGCACCACTCCGGTATCTCCAAATCCTTTGTTTGACTTCCACGTTCAACCCCTTCCCTACAATCAATATTCCTTTTCTGCTGATGCTGACTGAGCAAAGGACTCGTCAAGGTCTTGACAGAGGGAGGCAGGATGGCATCCAGGGCTGTTCACCTCCTGCCTCTACGTTTCCGTTGGCAGCACAGTGTGAGAACCACCAAGCACAACATTTTCAAGACAAATCAGAGCACAGGAGGTGGGCTTCCTGCCAATGCTGCATCACAAAGATTGCATCACAATCCATATCAGCCTCCTTCAGCCCCCCACCTTCCAAACTGGCTTTCTACATACTACCTATGTGCTTCTACTTGAGCCATTTTGGGGGTGCTTTCTGCTCTATGAGACTGAATAAACAACCAGAGTAAAAGCGAACTGCACTGCTGCTAAAAGGAATGGTGGACAGGTTTGGCTCAAATTCAGCCACTGGTGGCTGGAGTCCAGGATATGACACCATTTGTAGATGCAGCAATAAACTGAGTGCTGCTCAGACATCCCTGCCCTCCTTGTTGTGCTACCCCCAAGTGGTTGCCTTGGCCACAGAACCAGCCCTGATTACATGAAGGACCAATGAGTGGCCAATAATTTTATGCCCTTTCTCATTGGCTTGGTTTTGCAGCCAGAATTGGCCCAGGAGCTCCTCCTGCGTTTCGTTGCAGCCAGTTGAATTTTCTGTTCCACATGCTAAGTGTAGCTCCCTTTGCTAGCCAAAACGGAGGGATGCTAACTGACTGGGATGCTTGTAGCTCCCTGCCAGAACTAGCCTGGAAGTTCCATCTGCTCTGTTGGGTGGCCAGAAGTGGTTTCCTCTGCTCATGCACAGCAGATACACCACAGAAACTAACTTCACAAGGATCCAGACGGAGTTACTACATTTCTGTTTCACCCTTTCCCCAAGGAGCTCTTGGCACTCTTCTCCCATTTTATCTTCACAACAACCCAGGGGGCTCAGCTAAGCCAAGAGTGACTGGCCCAAAAGCACCCAATCAGCTTCATGACAGAGTGAGGGTTTAAAGCCAGGTCTCCCCTGTCAAAGTCGAGAGCGCTCTAACCACTACGCCACAATGCCTGGCTGAGTACAGTGTCTGATAAAATAACATTCCAGGGAGATCTGGAACCTGGAAGCTTAAAGGGACCAAGCATGAAGTCGTTTGCAAAGCCCTATCGCCGTAGCAAATGGGCAGCAGGGCTCGATAACCTCCCATGCCTGGAGGAGAAGAGGACATGTTTAAAAGCTTGGCCTAGTTTCCAGAACTACTGAGGCCACCATGACCTCCTTACCTGGCATCTGCTACAAAGGGGAAGACTCCATTGTAGAAGAACATGATGGTGAGGACCAGAAGCCAGTAGCGAAGGGGCAAATGCCTGACATCTTGAACCCGCTGCCGGGGGAACAGAAAAAGAGATGGCATGCATACAGCTCTGCTACAGCTATTATCTTCATTTCCTAAAGGCATAAAGGTCACCCCAACAGGTCATACATCACTAGCTAGGAAGGAGGGGACATCTGATACGCATCCCCATTCCTTGTGTTGTGCGTGTGAAATGAGCCAATGGCAGAGTGAGAAACTTTGGTAACCGAAACATAAACTCAAAATGCATAATTCTGCCCAGGCTGTTTTTTTTTCTTAAAGGGGAAATCAGGTAAGGAAATGATATCCTCTCTTAGAATCTGCTGCCCAGATGAAGTGCCAAGGCCAATCCAGCATAGGGATATTCTTCTGAAATTACTCCAGCAATTCACACTAGTATTCTTTTAACAGGCTCTATTATCTGCTCTCCTTTTTTTAAAAAAGGTAAATGTCCCCTGTTCTTCCCTTACACACTTAAGCTGCCAGAATGCAAATCCACAGAGCAAAATGTGACCTTGGGAAAAAGTGTACATCCAGATACCATAGTCGAAACCAAAGTCCCGGTCACCAGCAGCAGTTTCTTGGCCCAAGAAAATACACCCGGTTCAGGTGGGTTGAATGGCTTACTAGCAAAGCCAAGAACGCAACCCATTCTGGGCCACGAGCTACTTAAAACAATTCCCATCATCTCCCTGCTGCTGATAAAGGAAGCCGATGGCTCCCATACAGGGACTGTAGCTGAACAATCCTGGCTCCCTCTCCTAGCTGCTGCTGCTTCTAGAGATGCCCAAGTTAAGCTGCCATTCTAAATTAAGGGGAGGTCACTGGCTGCACCTTCAGTTCCACATACCACTTTCTTGGACTCTTGCTGGATAACTCCGTCCAAGCCAAGCTGCTTCATGCCAACTCTGTCCAGTATACTGACTGTGATAGCCGAAAGAAAGCCCAACACGCAGAGAAAGGTTCCTGCAAACATAACACAGCCCTTCCTTGAAGCCTTTGTTGCTGAAAGTCCTTAACAGCACATCAGGTGAGTGGGACAATTTGTTTGGGAGAAATATGGTCTCCAACATGGCTGGACTGTCTGGCTGACCCCCTCAAAGCTGTTTTCAGTTGGCTATTGAAGACCCATCACTGGCCAACATCAAAAAGGGGGGGGGGGTTTAAAAGCAGTTTTATTAGGTGGTGGCCAATCTAGATTCACTGTGAGCTGGTGTGTTCTCTCCGTGAGGACATACTAGCAAGCAAGTTTGAAAGCACTTTTTTAAACAGAGTGGTATTTGCCTCTCAAGTTTAAAAAGTCTTGAGTTCTGAAGTCACTCATTCTCTCAAAGAGCCAAGTTCAAAATTACATTTCATTTTCCACAACGAAGTGTGCATCCACTCAACTCTGTTTTTTTTTTTTAATGAGCAATCTGTGAAGGTCTGTCCCTTATGACTCATGGATTAGCCACTTCGGCTTTTCTTGTGTAATTTCTTGGCAAAGTTAATTCAGATTTTTCTTTTGTCAAGGGCTAGAGTGAATGGTCTACAAGACACTTTTCAACTTCAAACTACAATGGCACAATTGTCCCGGGTCCATATGTTAAGCATGAGCTGAGTAGTGTCAAAGCGGAAAAAGAAGATGCAGACTGACGCTCGTTGACTTTTTATGCCTTGTGGGGCCATGGAACATTCCCCTTATGGAGATTCATGTGCGCACCAAGAGAAAGGACCTCATGTCCATGAAACGTAAAGAAGTGGGCGAAATCCATGCTCTCCTCCTCCCGCTCTGCTGGCTCAACCTTTAACTAGAAATTGTGCACATGGGGTTTTCCCCATCTTAAGCAATGTATATGGAACCCAGAAAGAAATTCCTGACCAAGACCCTAAATAACATACACTCCGCCTCTGACTCCAATAAATTAGTCTACATGTTATCTGACGTAGATGCCCCTGTATCCTATAAAGTGGCACTTTTTGTCTTGGCCACTAGGAAAATACGAGCCAAGCGTGGTTTCTAAGAAAGCATCACACCAGTCTGAGCAGCAAATCCAGGTCTTGCTTGTGTTTTGAATAATTTTAATTTCTTTTTAAATTTAAAGGTTTTCAAGATTTTCATGAGTTTAGATAGTTTAAAGTGATAATTACGAGTTATGTCTATGTGAATTGGGTATGTTCAAGTGTACAGTTCATATTTTGTTGGTGTTTGTATGGCTTCGGCCGGAAAAGCAATAAACATATTATTATTATTATAAATTTAAAGGTTGTAATTTGTATATATGTTTTGTTTAATAAAGGCCAATGACCATATACAATAAATTTACCTACCCACCATCTTAAGCAATGTGACTACACAAAAGAAAAGAAAGGAAGAAGTCCTAATAATACCACAAAAAACCAACCAACCGGTAAAGACCTCAGCAACACCATGCAATTGCTATGATATGATCTATAGTTAATCAGATGAAGAGAGGAATGAATGGATTTCATAAAATTCTACAAAAGATATGAGCGTAACTAGTACATAAATTTCAACATAGTGAGAAGAGTAAATACAGTCATTCATAGCAAAAACTGTCTAAAAATAAATGTTGGAATTAAAAATAAGTCAGTGCCTCGAAAGAAACTGCCTGTCTGCAGCCACACATGAGGTGCCCATCTCTGGAGCAGATGAGATGAGAATAAAGCGTCTTTCCCGTTGGCTGCACGCACCAAGTGCAAAAGCAACAGAGTGCCAGACTTCTAGCACCCTCTAGTGGCCTGTACTAAAAATAAATGTATATCCTTGAATCGATCAGAGGGGCTTTCTACAGCAACTGTGCTCGCTGCTGTTTTCCCAGCTAAAAGAGGACGACAGAGCTGTCCTTAAATGCTTCTTTCAGAATCACTGGCCTGGATCTTAAGCCTTGCTTCTGCCCATGGCTCTGTGCAGCAGAACCCTCCATCCATCCAATACCAGCTTCCCACAATGAACTGAAGGGCGCCTGGCAGCACTGCAAAGCAGGACCAGCACCATCATGCATAAAGAGGGGTGCAAATGGCAGCCAGGCTTAGGATCAGAACCTTTATTTATAAGTCTGCATTTCTTCCAACAATTTGGAGTACAAGATAAGACTTCATCAGAAGTTAAACAATATAGCCATAATTAAACTCTCCCCAAAGTCATACGTAGAAAACATTAAAAAATACATCACAACAGCTGCCATTTAAAATTCCACACCACTCACTGCTCCTTTAAACCCCCAATGCTGTCGCTTCAGCCTTCTATCTTTGTGACACAGTCATGAGCGTGTTATTGTTAAACATCTAGAACATATGCTGGACCAGAAGTAATCTTCCAAAGGGGAACTCACCTCCCCAGAGAGTCCACTGAATCCCAAAGTGGCTTTCAAACTGCTGGGTGAAAAAGAAGTTGAGGACACTTCCAAGGCGGGAGAAAGAGAGGGTCAGTCCGAAGGCCAAAGCCAGCTCCTTCCCCTTGAACCAGAAGGCGGTAATGCGATTCTGCACAACTCAAAGGGACGAGGGAGGGGGAGGGCAAGAAATCGATGTTAACTGAATGATGTCCATGCGCGTGAAGGTAAGCAATGTGCTGAATTTACAGCATAACCAAGGAAGGGTTTCTTTTTTCTTACTGGTGAGTGACCCGTTTCCAGAGCCGAAAAGCAACCTGCCCGTCAGCATCAATGGCAAAAGGTATGGAGTTCCTTTAAAGTGAGCGCCCAAAGCAAAAATAGATGACCCCAGCACGGTCAGGAAAGAGAAAACGAAGACGCCAACTAGGGGGAAAGGAAGGGATCGTAAAAATCAAAATGCATGAGCACCAACAGCACAAGTGGGAACTCCAAGAAATGATGCATTTACCGTTCTTAGAATCCAGTGAATTAATAGTAATATTCTTTCAGTAGATCCCAGGATCAGCATACTACCTACCCATCCCTGGAGTTTTATCCCCCACCCTGCTGCTTGCACAGAGTTTTTGGGCAGCAGACGTGCATTTTATCCTCAAATCAGTCCTGCAAGGTAGATTAGAGGACAAGAGGGTGACTGGCCTAAGATTACCCGATGAACTTACTCGCTGAGTGGGGATTGAGCTCAGGTCTCCCAGGTACCTGTCTGACACACTAACCTCTCTGTTACACTGGCTCACCATGGAAGTATTGGTGAACCCAATTTTATACATGGCAAAGCACATATGGACCAGAGGATCTTTCTATCCCTGTGATTCTATGATATAAAGGCTACGTGTGATATATAACCACCATGGTTAAGGAAAAATATGCATAAACCTAGTTTGTCACTGGGCTAATTCCCCTCCCCCCCACACATACAAAGTCAAGGCTTAAACACTAATTCTAGTTACCCATGATGTGCAGCTGCAAGTGCAAACCTACACTCGAGTTAATCCCCTGACCAGGATTCTAACCATGGATTAAAACTTGGTTTAGGATCCCAGCTAGCAGGGGAAAACTAACTCTACCTTTGAACTTCTGCCTGTCAAGTTAATCAGCCAATTCATTTCTGCCATTACGGTCAACTCTAGCTGTTTCTTGAACAGCTCAGCAGACAACCTAAATTCCTAAACAGGATATGGACTTTGGCCCTCGGGTTATGCACAGTCTTGATGCTTCTCAACACATTCTAGAAGCTGATGTTTTAGGAAAGACATGTAACTCTGGTTCAAGGCCAAGGAAAGGCCGTGCCAGATAAAGAGTGATTCCGCACACGTTGGATAATGCACTTCCAATCCTCTTTATAGATCATTTGGAACGGATTTGTTTGTGTGCGGGGAAAAAAAATCCACCTTAAACGATTGATAATGTGCATTGAAAGTGCATTATCCAATGTGTGCAGAATCAGGTTGAGATGAACCATAGCTAAGCACTTTAGAACTTACAGCAATTTCCCAGTTTGTCAATCAAGAAGCCTGCCATGATCACCACCACGGCGTTCCTACAGAGAATGAAAGGAAAACAAAGGATAATTTTTTCTCTTTCCGACCTTCTCTTTCTCAAACATCAGTCACTACACAATAGTATTAGCTATAACACCACGGCTTTATTATACTTTACACTGCATCTCGAATGCCAGAATAAAAGATCATTCGTCAAGTAACCTTCTATTAACTTGATAGGTCTTTTTAAAAAAAATAAAAACAAGGTCAAGCTATCCTAAAGCTTTCTCAAAAATTCACCCACTGAATCTTCTATGGCTTCTTTCCAATGCTGTGTTAACCGCCAGCATCTTCTGGATTAAATGCCAGTTCACTACAGGTTATTTCTCCCATCAATAAATTACTGAGAGAGAGAGAGAGAGACTCACGTCCAGGCATAGATGGCGTACAGAAGGTTGTATTCTTCAGGAGTCATCCCCAGGCCTTCCACACATCCGGCTGTTCCATTATGTTCTGTGCCATTGGGATGTGTTCCATTCAGACAGGTCAGGTTCTAGACCACAAAACCATTCAGAAAGGGCATGAATATCAGCACTGAACAAGCGCCCAGTTGGCTTGCAGATGTCCGATCCATCCAAACCTGTTTGCTCCAGTCCCCGGGCCCCGTTATGCTACCATCTTGAGGAACGCAGGCAATGGGCATGAGGCATTTTGCCCTCTCAAATGTGGGAAGAATCAAATTTAAAAACTTCGCAACTGGATATCCCTCAGGACTGGGCACAGCCATAGCTGTGGAGCAGAGCAAGTGGGTCTGTTAGGGCCCCACCAACTGCCCTACCAGCCCCCTCCTGCCTGCCTCCTTGCTGTCTGGACAGGTCAAGAAGCGGCAGGCTGCCAGCTAAGCAAATCGCCACCTTGTCTTTGTTGATGCCCGGCCCCCACCCGGCAGAGGCAGAAGGTCTTTTCTTCCCATTTAAGCCAGGCCTGTCCACAACAATATCCTACTTCATTGGGCAGGGAGCTGTCGATAAGCAGAGTAAGATAAATTCTGTACCAAATCTAAAATCAGTTAAATGGCTATAGCAAGAAACTCTAATCCCATTTGCGACATTCAGTGAGAACTGTCATGACTCATGTTTGATCAGACTATCTAGTGCATCACCCTTCTTTGAAGAGGAATCAGTCAAAGGCTTAACAGTGACGTAAATCGTTTCCAACCAGGGCTGTGGTAGACTAGCCACTCAACCCTTATCCTCTCCTGTACCACTGTGAGGACCTGACAGGACGCAGGACTGGGACCTTTACTTCTTTGAAAAAAAATTAAATGTTTATTTGTGCAAAGCAAACAAAAAAACCCCAAACAAACAAACCAAAAAACAATGCTGGCCAATCCCTACACAAGCTTCTATATAAGGTCTCTAAATATATAAAAACGTCCATATGCAGTTGTTGTCTATATGTGATACTTTCCAATATTGATAAGTTTATAAGGTCCTCAAGTCAATGAGTTACGGGAAGTGAGTTTTTGTCTTTCCAGTGCTGTAATATAAGTCTTTTAGCGACTGTAAGGGCACAAAGGGTCCATTTTCATTGATTGCTGGTTAGGTTCCATGAGACAGGCATATACTTTAAAAATACATCAAAGTCCACAAAAATACATGACTATTCTAATACAAAATTAATATGAGTAATGACTTCCTCCCAAAAGGACCGAATAACTGCACATGCCCAAAGCATACGCTTAAGAGACACGTCTTGTAAGTGGCAACGCCAACAACTGGACACTGTACTTAACCTTTTACTAAAAAGGCACTGTTCAGTATACCCTAAACATATTTTTTTGCTGAATACATCACAGCTTGATCCACAGAAGCAACAGCTTAAAGCCACGTCCCATTGTTTTGGCGCAACTAGATGATCTAGCTCCCTATTCCATTCATCACTGAGACTCTGCATATTATATTTACTAACCAACATCAAATAATTACAAACAAATACTGTATGTTTCATTTTCTGTGTTGATTCAATACGTTTCCAAAAGTGAGGGGGCTTCTGAAACACTCAAAGCTGGAAGACTGAGACCTGTCCTGTTGGAGATGTGGTGTGTCTGCAACGCTTTTTAAAAATTATCGCACTGTTGGATGTGTCTTAAATTGTAAGCTGCTTTGGGTCCTGCTCGGCAGGAAAAAGGCAAGGGTAGAAGCACTCTCAAGTAAAGAAACACAGGAGCAGAGGCCTTCCAAAATAAGAGTCTGCTGAAAGACCTCTAAAATAGGAACTGTCTACAACAGTGATACTCAGTTGCTCAGAAGCGACATGTGACTCTCTGATATGCCACCTGTGGCTCTTCTGAGCACCATGCTTCAATGTGGCACCTGCCCCATACGTCAGAACATGTGTGATTGGCAGATGGTTCTCTCCATGCATCTGATGAAGAGAGCTGTGGTTCTCGAAAGTTTATGCTACAATAAAGTTGGTTAGTCTTAAAGGTGCTACTGGACGGTTTATTATTTTGCAACTACGGACTAACGGATGGGCTCAGGGCGGCTAACAACATTTAAAAATACATTAAAAGTCACAAAAACATAAAATCAATAATTTTTCAAAAGTTATTAAAATAGTCCAGGAGCAGGCTATTTAAACAAATATTGAGAGTCCATATATGGGCATAGGAGATGGCCGAGGGCAGCCCCAGAAAAAGTGGTGGTCTTAGATGGAAGAAGGACACCTGCTGGTACTCAGCCAAAGGCTTCGTTTTACACAGCTAAGGTGCAGGCCTCATGCCAGGGATGGAATATAGGGGGCTGTTTTGGTTGATGGCAATTGTAAACGGGCTCTCCATAAACTACGGAATGAGTACAATGGTCTACAGGATGAGTTCTAAAGAGCTTGAAAAAGGTTTATAGTCAGAAAACTTCTGCAGTTCTGCACCACTAATCTAGCGGACTGCAGTCCTATTATAGTAGTTAGTATTTTGGTTTATTACCATGATGCGTTTCTGTTTTAGCTTGATTGAGGTTGACCCTTTCCTGCTAAACACTTACCCCTTGAAACTGTTCTTGCAAGACACTGGGGATATCGAAGCAGAAGTAAGAGCCAAAGGTCAGAAGGCAATTGAAGAAAAGTACCAGGAACCTGTAGTAAGCTGCAAAAGGAAGGCATTGGCTACCAATAAAACGAATACTATAGATGTGTGACTGACCTGGCAGGGTGGGTTGGCGGAGAGACCTATGGGAGAACTGATACAGACAACTCCAGACTGGGATGGCTTTTTCCCATATGAACCTGTGCACTTAAAAATGGTGACTGGTGGAGAGTGCCCTCAAGTCAGAGCTGACTTATGGCAACCCCTGGTAGGGTTTTCATGGCAAGAGACTAACAGAGGTGGTTTGCCATCGAATTACTAACCAAAGCCAACCCTGCTTAGCTTCTGAGATCTGATGAGATCAGGCTCACCTGGGCTATCTAGGTGAGGGCAACATGGTAACTAGGGGACCTGTTTCAAGGTGCCCCTGCCTGGAAACAAATCAAGGAAAAGCGTCTTCTACTGGGGCACTTGAGCTCTGGAGATCTTAGAAGGCCCATTTGTGAGTTACGATCCCTGTTCATTATCCATCCTACTCTTTTGAACCCATGATGGTATTCAAAGATCCTTTTGTGTGGGTTTGATAGCCGTTTTTATTCTACCTCTTGGAGTAAAAACGGGATGAGGGGGAAAAGCAAGTTGTAAAATGTTTTTAATCACAAAAAGTTGTTGTTTTATGTTTCTGCTTGTAAATTGCCTAGATGCCAAAAGGGCAAAATACAAATTCACAGAACAGCCATGCAGGATTGGAAGCCAAGGGGTTTTTCTTATGGAGGGAGCTCTTTTCTTAATGTTCTTCTGCTAAATCTTAGGGCGATAAATCAGGATGGACAATCGTGTTAGTCTGTCTGCAGCTGTAGAAAAGAGCAAGAGTCCAGTAGCACTTACAAGGCTAACAAAATTTGTGGCAAGGTAGGAGCTTTGGTGAGCCACAACGAGTTGTCTTATAGGTGCTACTGCACTCTTGCTCTTTTTCGAAATGTCAAGGAGGAGTATTGCAAGGGGACACGGACAGCCACTCTCGGCCGGATTGCAGATCTAAAGCTCGAGGGGCGAAGGACATTTTGCACCAGTCCCCTGCAGGACGCCCGGCATGCACCTCCGCCTGGCCGGGGGGGGGGGGATGTATTTGAGGAGCCATACCCTCAGCACGGCAGGCGGACACCGTAGCCCACTGAGGAAGGCGGGAGCGGGGGCTGAAGTCCAACAGCCCTCCCCCTCCCATGGTCAGGCAAGAGTTGGGAGACCTGCCTCTCCCCTCCGCGCCTGCTCCTCGGAAGCGCCCGCAGAGTTCGGGCAAGGGGGCCTCTGAGCACATGCAAAGAGCACGCCGGGCCTGGCGGGGAGGGGGCCGCCTGCGAGGGCGCAGAGCGCGACGTGCAAAAGGGCGCGGTACTGGATACCCGGGGGAGGGGGGAGCACCGAGGCCGTCGGGGGACGTGACGGTTCGGCGGCCACATGACTGGCCCGCCCGCGCGCCTCGCTCACCTTTCTCCGCCGCCGCTTCCGCCATGGCTCCAGCCGCCTCCTTGCAAGCCCCGCGCCAGGCGCCTCAGGCTCCGCCCCTGCGCCCCGGCCACGCCTCTCCGGGCCTGACGCCGACCGGCACCGCCAGCCACTCGGCTCCGCCCACTCGCCTGCGCCCTTTGTCTTCGGCTCGCCCTCTCAGCCCCGCCCCCTTTCGTCCATTCCCCAGATGGACGCCTCGCCGCCCCGCCTTTCTCAGCACCGCGTTGCGCAGTCGTGCACCGACGCCCCGCCCACCACCTCCTCTGCCCAATCGTTGCACAGTAAACCCGCACCTGGATTTGTTGCCCCGCCCCTTTTCTCTTGTCTCGCTTTAAAAATTGGCCACGCCTCTGTAGCCTGAGCCTCGCCTCACTGCATGTCACTCAGCCCCTCAGCGGCCAGGTTAGTCTCTTCCCGCCTTACCTGAAGCGTTTCCAGAGAGCCAAATAAGGTTGATGGTTTTCCTCCCCTGAGAGGGAAAGAAGGAAAAGAGACTGGCTGGCTTGGTGTGGGGCTCCTTCCCTTCAGTCTTTAGTCCATTTTGATTATTTATGTCAGTCTTTCTCACTGAAACTCAAGGCAGATTACACAGTATGAGATTAGAACAGTCAATATCAAGAACATTTCCATAAACAATGCCACAGAGTATATAGATACAAATTCACAAAGACATTAAGTTACTAATTATTTTTTTTAACTTGTTTTAATTGTGGTACTGTTCTTTATCCTGTTACTGGGGTCCCCCCCCCCCCTAATTTTGTATACCACTGAATCTCAGCAAGAAAAGCAAACTATGGTTAAGTAAATAAAGTATGGTAAATCAATGTAAAACAAATATTTCCTACATTGTTGCTCACCAAATGCTCAGTAAAAATAAGCTGGAGTTTTGGGACACTTTAAAGACTAATAAGTTTATATTGTTTAATACGTTTTTGTGAACTAGAGCCACTTTATTAGATGCACATAGTGGATTGCCATATATGTTAGAAGAGTCTCAATAGACACACGTGCATGTGAGATTGTGAAGAAAAATCAAATAGGATCAATGGACTAAAATGTGAAACGACTGTGAAATATGATTAAGTAAAATTCAAAATGTAATGAAGAAAAAGTATAGAGACCTTTCATGATAGCTGTAACTGGTTTCCATAGTTTTACTAAGTTTATACATTTAATACATGAGTTAGTTTATACATTTATACATGAGAAAATAGAAGTCTAGTGGCGCCTAAAAAGACTAAAAAAAATTTGTCCCATGATTAACTTTCATGGATGGATGCTCACTTTGCCAGATGCATGTAGCTGTCTCTCATCTTTATGTGATGGTGCTGCCATTAAATTTCCCACTTGGCCATAAAGTTCAATAGAATGTCCTTGGGGACAGTCATTCTCTTTCAAAGTAAGCTACCTCCCAGGGTTGTTGTGATACTAAAATGGAGGAAGGGGAGAACAATGTATGTAATGAGGTGTATTTTATTTTTCTATTCCACTGAGTGCTTTAAGAATTATATGTATATATTTTATGGAAGGATGTGCATGTTTATATACAGGGCTTTTTTTCTGGGAAAAGAGGTGGTGGAACTCAGTGGTGGAACTCAAGACTGCACAATGACGCCACTTTGGGTCAGCTGGAACAAGGGGGGAGTTTTTTAATGTTTAAATTGCCCTCGACAAAAATGGTCACATGGCCAGTGGCCCCGCCCCCTGATCTCCAGACAGAGGGGAGTTTAGATTGCTCTCCGCACCACTGAGCAGCAGGGAGGGCAATCTAAACTCCCTTCTGTCTGGAGATCAGGGGGCGGGGCCACCGGCCATGTGACCATTTTTAAGAGGTGCCAGAACTCCGTTCCACCACGTTCCCGCTGAAAAAAAGCCCTGTTTATATTTTTTTTCAGTTGAATAGCCATATTAGCTTATAGTAGTAGAAGAAAATTCAATCCAGTAGCTCCTTAAAGACCAACAAAAATTTTCAGGATTTTTTAAAAATATGGCCACCAGAAAAAAAATCCTCTCCAAAGTCAGCTTCTGTGCCTCTCTCTCTCTCTCTCTCTCCTTGGTGGAAGGGTATGATAAAAAGTCAAGTGATATCATTTAATCTTATATCAGAGTCGCTCCAGTTATAATTTCAGTAAGTGTAAAAAGAAACAGTACTCAGTGATTTATTTTATTATTTTCAAGTAAGAAAAGCAGGAATTCCAGAGTTAAGAACGTAAGAGTTGTCCTGCTGGATCACACCTGTGGTACATCCAGTCCAGCATCCTGTCTTATACAGGGGCCAGTCATTTGCCCCTGGAGAGATAACAAACAGGGCTTAGGACCCAAGGGATTCCCCTAATTTTTCTTCCTATTTTCAGTATCCAGAGTTTTACTGCCTCTGTGCAGATTCCATTTGGTCAACTTGGCTAGTAGCCACTGATGAAGATGTCCTCCTTGCATCTGTTTAGTTCCCCTCTGAACTCTGCTAGTGGCAATCACTACACCCACTGGCAATAAATCCCACAATTTAATCACTCTTTGAAAAAAGTATTTCCTTTTGTCTGTCCTGAATCTATTACCCATCAACTGAACTGGGTGCCCCCAAGATCTAGTATTACAGGATAGGGGAGAAAAAAATTCTCCCTATCTACTTTCTCCATCCCATCATGCATAAAGTTATAAATCTCTATCATGCCCTTCTTTTGACATCTTTTTTTCTACAATGAAAAGAACAAGACTGTTCTGTGATTTAAACAACTTTATCAACCACACATTTACCATGATCCCCTCATTTATCACTGGGAGTTCTCCATGACAGCTGTGAGACATCTTTTGGGAAATGGATGCTGCCCGCACCTTGCTATTTCATCCTGGTCTGATGACTCATGCTCTGTGTCTCTGAGCTTCAGTAGCTAAGAGAGAGGAAAGTCTCTGGTCCGTGGCATAAGCAAAACTGGGAGTGAGAAACAGCGGCCTGTGTCGTTTGCCTCTGTAAAAATTTGCTGTTTGAGTACCATGCAACCCCAATAAGCGTAGTCTTTCCCCACCAGAACGGTAGATGTTTGATAATAATGTTGTCAGTGATGATGATGACGATAATAAGTAGCAGTTCATAAAATGGGAGAACTGAATTATTGCACAGCCATTCTTTCTGTTTCTATAAGTGTTGCTTGTACTCACAGAAACCTCATGTAAATGTGCCTACATTAGGGTAGAAGAATGTGTCAACAGAGAAAACACTTGAGGCTACCAATCCCTTCTAAGGCAAATGTAGGGAAATATTTGCAGAGAAGGCATGGTATGGTACTTAGAAAAGGGGTCTGCAACATTTGGCTCTAGAGCTAAATGTGGCTTGGTACAGAACCAGACAGTAAGGATCCGCCAAGCAACTCTCAAAAAGTCTCCACTGTAGCAGTAAAACACTCTATTGAAAAGCTGCCAGTATCAGGAGGATCTTACTCCATCTTTGCCAGGAATGACAGTTACATGCAAATATCAAACATATATAGGCTTTCAAAGCAGGGGCAATTACTAAACTCCCCTCCCCAGTCTCATGGTCAGCTAAGCAGGAAAATAGATGGGATCAGGCCTTTTTTTCAGCTGGAATGCGGTGGAACAGAGTTCTGGCACCTCTTGAAAATGGTCACATGGCTAGTGGCCCCACCCCCTGATCTCCAGACAGAGGGGAGTTGAGATTGCCCTCAAGGCAATCTAAATGCGCCAGTGACACGGAGGGCAATCTAAACTCCCCTCTTTCTGGAGATCAGGGGGCGGGGCCACCAGCCATGTGATCATTTTCACCAAGAGTGATTTAAACTTTAAAAAAACTCCCCCCTTGTTCTGGCTGACCTAAAGTGACATCATTGTGCAGTCCTGGGAGCATGCACACACTTTGCGCATGCGCATGTTGTACTACTTTCTGCCAAGAGTTGCCCCTTGTGCTGGCAACCCACTGAGTTCCACCACCTCTTTTCCCAGAAAAAAAGCCCTGGCTGGGATGATGTAGGAGCTTTCCATTGCCTTTGGGCTCCTCTTCCCAGTGCTATTAGAAATTAAGCATATTTGACAAAGACTGGAGTATTCTATAGCTGGGGACACAGAGATCAGTTTTGAAAGAGCATTTGAGCGATTCTTTGCTTCCCATCATGCATGCATTTCCTTTATTCCAGAGTCACTTCTGGTCAAACTGGTTTTTAAAACATCAGAGAAGCCTGTGGGTCAAGCCACTTGAAATACCGGAAGAGCCAGCGCATTATTATTATTGTTATTGCCCCCTGATTCAGATCAAGGCCACAATGTAGAGATGGGTTTTTTAAAAACCTGTTTTCCTGTGCTTTCTTCCTGACCTCCAATGGTTCCTTTGAGCTGCTATTTGCAATTTCTTGGCTAGGGAAATAGCTGCTATTTGAGGATGTGAAAACAACAAAAGGAAAAAGAAATCCCCTCCATTTGTACCACAGCCCTTGTATAAATAACTACCCCTAAAATTCATGACCCATTCATGACTCTTCCAACATCTCATCTGATTTAAGCCCAAGAAACATTTTCCAGATGAAAAAATGGGATGACACTGACAGTATATATCAGAAGCAATGAACCCTTTTACAATTTACCTACAAATCCCTGAGGGTAAAAACTCACACTTTTATGCTGTTGAGTGATTCTTTTAGCTTTCAATATTGGCCATCATCTGGGATAGAAAATTGCTCTAGAAATGCCACATTTGCATCTTAAACCAAGCAGGATGAGCCCTCTTCACACATTTATCTTCTGTGAGAAAGTTAGCTCAGTCAAAAACATACAGGGAGGAATAATAAGCAAACAGAAAATGAAATCAGTTGAGCGCTTGATCACTCGAGCACTGAAGTCCATGAATTGGTAATTAGCACAATACAGCATTGGCATAGAAATCTCTTGTAATGATTATTATATGTGGCACGCTTGGCTTTATCGACCATCTCCCGGGGGAGTTCGTAGAATAATAGGACTAGAAAGAGCATACTGTGTGGCGTTCTGGAAAAGAAAGGGCAAGGAAAGTTCTTTGTCATAAGCAGAGCAAAGGTTTCAAACAAATAGCAGATACAGTCAAATTGACAATAGTTCTTTTGATTGCCTTTTAATCTTGCCCTGCCTTCAAGGAGCACAGTGTGCGTGGCTCTCCCTCCATTGTATTTTTACAACAATCTTGTGAGGCAGACTAGGCTGAGAGATTGGCCCAGGATTGCCCAGTGAGGTTCATTGCTGAATGGGGATTTGAATCCAAAAGAGCAATCCTAAACAGAGTCGTGCCCTTCCAAGTCCATTGAAATTCATGTATTTAGAAAGATGTAACTTTTCTTAGGGTAGCATTTGCAGTCTCCTAAGACTTGTTCTGACACTATAACCAATAAACCCATAGCTTGTTATAATGAGCTGTCACCTGCTGCATGAAAAATCATGGGCTGTTCCCTGATATGCCAGTTCAGCACAGTGATTAGAGTGTTGTACTACACTGAAGGAGATCTTGGTTTTAATCCCTACTGCAGTCAGTGAAAAGCGGGTCTGAGACACATTCACACATGCATCTTTCTTTCCATACAACTGCTGCTGCTGCCTAAAAGCTTTAAAATTATTTTCTAATTCTGTCCAGAGATGTGCTGGTTTATATTCTTTGCTTTGCTTTCTTTCCTTAATACATATGGTTTGTTTTGTATATGTTGTGTGTTTGCTTCCTGTGGCAGTTTTGGAAGAACAATAATAAAACTAGCCTTGGAAATTGAGCTGTTTGACAAACATTTTGAGAGTTAGGAAAGCAAGCCTCGGCTATCCATTCTGCAGAGATCTCCATGGATTCATCTACAGCCTTGGAAAAAAATGTGTCTTTTATAGCTCTGTTACGAGCAACTCAGAAGCCTCCCTGGAGGTTTCTTGCAGGACTGGCTGCTGTTCATTCCTCTCTCATGCCTTTGAACACAAATGCTCACATTACTTCTCTTCTCTCTTCCCATATCTTCCTAATGTCTCATTGATTAGCCATTAGGGCGGGGGGAGGGGTGCATGAATGGATTATGTTGCATGGCCTCTTGACATACAATTTCATCTCTAGCTCTTCCCAAAGCAAGCACAACAAATCTCTCAACTGATGCCCTCTCATTCCTTCACTCTCCATTTTTTTCCTGCTTCTCACACAAATGAGGAACATACACCCAGGCACAGGTAGACATAGCACAGATAAAACAGGATTGTTTAAATTGGAAAGTGGTGCAAAAGGGGCAGACTGTAAGCTTCTAAAATGGATAAAAACTCCTGAAAATGAGCGTTCAAACTGACACACATACACACCCATCACTGTTTGATCTTCAGCAATGAACCAGTGAACATGTCTACTTCCATGCATATTTCTACACAAGAGGGTTCTTCCTCATGTTCTTTCAACAGGGGAGGCCGAGGATTGGACCTTCAAAGAGAAGGGGAATAGGAAGAGATTGAATAGAAAAACTGGTGTGATCAATATCTGGAATTCTTTGATATACTGCATAAAATCTGGAGCCAACCCTTGTCAGCACTCTTCAGAAATCAGGAAAAGGAAACATAGAAACATAGAGCTGGAATGATCCCTAAGGCTCATCTAGTCCAACTTCTGCAAAATGGAGAAAATTCACAGCTCTCTCTCCCCGCCACACCTCACCTCCTCCAGCAACCCCTGTTGTATGCCCAGAGGAAGGCAAAAAACCCCTCCAGGGTCCCTGGGCAATCTGGCCTAGAGGAAAATTCCTTCTTGACCATGGTAGCAATCAGCATTACCCTAGGCATGTAAGAAAGGACCATGAGAGCCTACCGCTGGCTCATCCCTTCATGCCTCCCCTCTCTCAATCTGCATACATTCATACTGAGTCAGAATCATCATTGCTATCAGGTGGCCATCTAGCCTCTTCTTAAATACCTCCAAGGAGGGAGAGCCCACCACCTCCCAAGGAAGCCTGTTCCACTGAGGAACTGCTCTGTTAGGAAGTTCTTCCTAATGTTTAGCCAAAAATAATTTTGCTTTAATTTTAACCTGTTCTTTTCTGGTCTGACCCTCTGGGGCCACAGAAAACAACTCTGCTCCGTCCTCTATGTGACAGCCCTTCAAATACTTGAAGAGGGCTATCATACCACTTCTCAATCGCCTCCTCTCCAGGCTAATCATAGCCAGCTTTTTCAACCTTTCCTCAACATCTTTATTGCCCTTCTTTTGACACGCTCCAGCTTGTCAACATCCTTCTTAAACTGGAGTTCCCAAAACTGAACACAGTACTCTAAGTGAGGTCTAATCCGAGCTGAGTAAACTGATACCATCACATCATGTTATATGAACACTATACTTCCGCTGATACAGCTTAAAATTGTTTTTGCCTTTTTAGCTACTGCATCACACTACTGACTCATTTTCAGTGTATGATTTACTAAGACCCCTAGGTCCTTTTCACGTGTACTACTGCAAAGACAAGTCTCCCAATCCTATAAATATGCCTTTGATTGATCTTACCTAAATGCAGAACTTTACATTTATCTCTATTGAAGTTAATGGTTTTTGTTTTAGCCTAGTTTTCCAGCTTGTCAAGATCATCCTGAACCTTGACTCTGTTTTACTATATTTGCTCCCCCTCACAATGTAGTATCATCTGCAGATTTAATGAGCATCCCTTCTATTCCTCCATCCAATTCCTTTATAAAGATGTTGAACAACACAGGGCCCAGGACAGATATTGGAGGTACTCCACTTGTCACCTCTTCAAGGGACGAGGAACCATTTACAAGCACTCTTTGGGTGTGATCTGTCAACCAGTTACAAATCCACCTAACAGTAGTAGGATCTAAACCACCTGAGTACCTGAGACCTCTCACAAAGGTGTGTGTACCTGAGCTGCTCCTCATTCTTTTCCACCAACTAATGGGGCAGGCCAAGGCATACAACTCTGCCCCTTCTTCCTTCTCTTGGCTGCCAGTCTGTGGCAGTCCAGCCAACTTCTTTGCATGAACTGCTGGAGTTGTACACTGTACAGCAACCTGATCCCAGCTCCAACCTGCATCATTGTCTATTTAAATGTACTTGACATTCTACATAGGACACAGGAAAGACCTTTAAGATCAGGCTTTGAAATGTCTTCCTCCCTTTCCTCCACCCCTCCCATTTCTATTTGTATCCATCCTGATGAAAAGTTTGAAAGAATTAGAAAGTTTGAACGTAGTTTTGTTATTTTGGTTGGTCTTCATTAAAAAGCCTGACACAGTTTTAATTTTTGACTGTACTGGGGAGATCTGGGTTCCGATTCTCCTTCCTTTTCAGTTGGTGTTCATAAGCCAGTCACTGTTGCTCAGCCTAAGGAAATAATGTGTTGGATCTCACCTATGGTACTTGGTAACCATTGGTTATCTTCAGACTTTGCCATGAAATTTAGAACTTTTAGTGGTTCATGTACATTCTCTTTACATGTGTCCTGCATGCCTCTAAGGCTACCTAAGTGAGTTCAAGGCAGGATTTTAACCCAGGGCATTATGGATCACAGCTTGTTCTTTAAGCTGCACTGTAACAGTTCAGTCCTAAGGGCACTTTCCTGGGAGTAAGCTCCGTAGAATAGACATGAGGAAGATACTGAATAGATGTGCATAGGATTGCTTTCCAATTGCTCTACTGTTAATTTAGCTCCTGTAATATTTCCAGGAGAGGTGTGCTATTTATGCAAAGCAGGATATATTTCTTTTGGAAATAGACAGAAAAATTATATGTGAAAAAACAAACTTGACTGGCAGCTGTCCACACCCAGTTTCAGTCTGCTTAATGGTACCCGATCTGTAAATTCTAAATTATTTATAGACACCAACATGTATTTTTAAAAAAATATTTAACTTCAGGCAGAACACCTGGATGGGGAGAACAGAAGTCTGCACATTAAGTCTTTTGTTGAAAAGACGAAATAATCACAGACTGCGCTCCACAGGGACACACAGAAAAGATGAGTCGGATTATGAAGAAGTATGCCAAAGGTCAAGTAAATAACATAACTGCATACTAAGCAATTTTTTGCTTTCATATTCATCGATCCTAGCTAATGCAACTTTTGTATGTATCCATGCTTGCAATGTGGTATAATGAATGCTCTCCATAAATCTGTTTTTAAAAAGTGACTGTGTAGGTACAGAGCTACGTATTATCTTGGCACGTGCATGAGTGAGAACTTGAAAGCAGAAGTGAGTGATTATGAAGGCAAATTATGGGGAGGCATGTGTTTCTTCATCCCTTCGATTTCCCCATCCAATGTGCTCCTTTCCAAACCATGCTTCCTATTAGTGCCACTGTGGCAAAAACGTATTTGGACTCCCCCACCCTCGTTACTCAAATCCAACCCAAAAATTATATGATAGCTGGGGTGCTGAGAACTTTGTTTCAAAAATGGAGGAGGGATGCTGTAAGCTGCATTGTGTCCCCACTGGAGAGAAAAGCAGGCAACAAACAAACAACAAAGCCATTGGCCTGTGGATGGGAACGTAGGAAAGTGAACCTCTCTGTTTCAAAATCTGTTCTGCTAAGCGGTTGGTAGCCTCATTTTCATTCCTCTCCAAATCCAAAAAGATTTTGGCCAATAACGGTGATTTATTTTAATCTCTTGCCCACCACAGTTGTTCATGGCTTGGCAATCCTTCTCCTGAAAGTTCCATACAAAAACAGTATCTTCATGTTTGGTGTAGTAGTTAAGAGCAGACTCTATCTGGAGAACCAGGTTTGATTCTCCCCTCATCCACTTGAAGCCAGCTGGGAGACCTTGAGTCAGTCACAGCTTCTCAGAGCTCTCTCAGCCCCACCCACCTCACATTGTTATGGGGATAATAATAACATGCTATATAAACCACTTTGAGTAGGCGTTAAGTTGTTCTGAAGGGTGGTATATAAATCAAATATTGTTGTTACTATTATTGGCAACATTCAGGTGGGTAGCCGTGTTGTTCTGCTGTAGATAAGCAAGGTTCAAGTCCAGTATAGCACCTTAAAAACCAACAGTTTCCATTTTTGAGAGTCAAACTTCTTTCGTCAGATGCAAATAGATCTATATTCCTTTAAGCTACTACTAGACTCAAACCTTGTTCATAGGAAAAAGTGGAAGATATTCCCTATTCTGAACTTCTTACTGGATTGCCTTTCTTTTAGGAAGACTGAACATCTACCATGGAAATGTAAGGAGAAAGAAGAAAACTGACTCTGTTAGCAGCAGATAGGGTTCACCCAACCCCTTATCCTTATAATTTCTATAGCACCTGTATATTCAAAGAACTTTTCAGACATTAATATATAATCTTCACAACAACCTTGTAAGGAAGGTCATTATTATTAGCTCCATATTGTTGATGGAAGGCTGAGTGGCATGTTTAAGGCCACCTTGAATGTTTAGAGATGTTAGAGATGGATTTTTTGCCACCAACTTTATTTATAGCTCACTGTAAAATCAATTATGTCATACTCATAACAGTGCACCTGAAACTGAAAATCCAAATGACAATCTGTTTATTTTATCTTTCTCTGCATATGGAGATTATCTATATTTTTATTCCCTATTAAGCCACAAAGTGAACTGAGTGATCAGGGGTCATTCTCTCCTCTTTCTTTCTGCCCAACCCATCTTTTACAGATGTTGTGATGATAAAATGGACATGTTGTGTATGCCACCCTCAGCTACTTGGGTAGTATAAAACATGTAATAGACATAAATTATAATCCTATGCACTGACCTGGGAATAAATTCAATGGGATTTATTTCTGAGTAAAAGAGTCAGATTGTGTTGAGAAGCATAGAAAGCAAACTCTGCTGTTCTCCAACAATAACCAATGCAATAACCAAGCATATCCTATATGACATATTTTCTCCTCTTCTAGAACATGTAAATGATTTCCAATTTAGTGTAGTCATCCTTGTTAATCTTCACATAAATGGAGTTAATCTCTCCAAGAATTTGTTTTCTTTTCCTGTTCTTCTTGTCCTCCTTTTAGGATGGATTCCAAGGAGCTGTCCAGCACACTTATATTTCGTTTCTGTTTTAAAACACTTCTCTCCTGCTTCTCGGCTGTATTTCATCCTTGTGTGTGTGTGTGTGTGTGTATGTTCATATATAAATGCATGTGTATATGAATTAAATGTGTGTATGTGTATATGAATTAATATTTAAATATTAATTCATACACACACATCTCTTTAAAATACACAAATACATACACACAAATGCATAAATGTGTCATAGATGCAGAGGAGTTAGCCATGTTAGTCTGTAGTAGCAAAATCAAAAAGAGTCCAGTAGCCCCTTTAAGACTAACCAACTTTATTGTAGCACAAGCTTTCGAGAATCACAGTTCTCTTTGGCAGATGCATCTTGCCCTCCATGCATCTGACGAAGAGAACTGTGATTCTCGAAAGCTTATGCTACAATAAAGTTGGTTAGTCTTAAAGGTGCTACTGGACTCTTTTTGATTTCACATAAATGTGTGTTTGTGTGTGTGTGTATTTTAAAGGGTTGGTCCACATCTGTGCCGGCCATTTAGTGCCGAGAGATGTGCTTGTCTAGCTGCTTCCCAGCCGGGACCAGCTCACTCCTGAAACTGGGCCGGAGGGAAACGTCTTGTCCCTTTAAGAGCGAGGCTTCATGTGTGAAGGGGGAGGGCGAAGCTTTTCAGCGCATCTGGAAGCAAATTGGCTTTGCGTTCGATGGCGGACGGACCCCGCGCCTCCTGGTCCACCACAGCCCCCCGCTAAAGGGACCGGACCTCCCCTCCGTCCCCTCCCCAGGCGTGCGAGGGCCCTCTGCTCGGCTCCCCCTTTGCGCAGCGCTCCGGGCAAGAAGCCGCCGGCCGCTGCCTCGGTGCTTCTGGTGCGCCTGTGCGCGCCGGGTGGGGAGAGGGCGGGCGGGCGCGCCGGGAGTGGCCAGTGGCGCAGGGCGAGCGCGGGTGGGCAGAGCCGAGGCGAGGCGGCTGCAGCAGCGGCAGCATCTCCTCCATCCCTCCGCCCGTCCTCTGCCAGGCAGGTGCTGCTGCTGCTGCTGCTGCTGCGGGGAAGCCGGAGAGGAGCTCGGCGGCGGCGGCGGCGCCACGATGTTGGAGATCCAGCTGGACGACGGCGGCGTGGGGGGCTGCTACCCGGGCGACGACTACTGCTCGGGCTCGGTGATGTCGGAGCGCGTCTCGGGCCTGGCCAACAGCATCTACCGCGAGTTCGAGCGCCTGATCCACTGCTACGACGAGGAGGTGGTCAAGGAGCTGATGCCGCTGGTGGTGACGGTGCTGGAGAACCTCGACTCGGTGCTGACCGACAACCAGGAGCACGAGGTGGAGCTGGAGCTGCTGCGCGAGGACAACGAGCAGCTCCTCACCCAGTACGAGCGGGAGAAGGCGCTGCGCAAGCAGGCCGAGGAGGTGAGCCCCCGGGCCGAGCGGGGAGGCAGGCAGGCAGGCGCGGGCCTGCCGGCAAGGCTGGGCGGCTCGCTGGCGCCCGGGCCCCTTGGGCGGATGCGCTTCGCAGCCGGTTGATGCTGATGGTTATTATGGCTGGGAGAAGAGCCTGGCCGCGGATCGTGTCGCCCCCTCCACGTACTGCGATATAGGCCACGGACAGCAATGAGGTTGCCCTGGCTTAGAAAGGGAGCATCATTGTCAATTAGACATCCTAATGCACGCTCGCTGGGCTGGAGAACACTCAAAGAGGAGGCCTAGATACAAGAACAGGGTCGACTGGCCGAAGCTAGGCCTCCATTACTAATGTGGTTTGCAGGGTAGGAATAATAATACTAATAACAATAAGCGTGGATCCCATACGTACTTGGGATTGAACCTCATTGGCTCACTCTGGAGTAGGCCCGCTTCTGACGAAGTGGGATTTCCTGAGCGGAGATCTTGGCCAAATGCGGGGATGGAGCCCAGCCTTCCTTCCCGCACTAGCGATGCAGTTAGCAGTCTTTGATTCATGAGAATAAAGGGAAACTGCTTTGCACACTCGTGTGGGATTTACGTCTGAGTAAATGGGCTGAGGACAGCTCTGCGCTAGTACTTGTGTTGTGATTTGGGGTTTGTATAGAGATAGTAAGTGAAAATGGAAATGGGCTCCCCATCAAATGCTGAGCAGATTCAACCCCCTCCCCATGTTAATTATTAAGTTTCATGACATTTGGCGGGGGAGGGGGGACTTATCATCTTCCTTTCATTCGGTTCTGTGTGGCGTTTGGCATTTTAAAAACTTTAGAATCCCCAGGAAATGTAAATGTGATCCAAACTGCTGAAGAATTCTGTGGAATTCTTTGCTGGTGTTATTCTGATTCCGCTTGCAATATCCATCACTCCAAACAGGCAGGTTAGCTTGGAAGCTACTCTTTCCCCTCCTCCCCATCTGCCTGTCTTCCTGAGAGTGGGGGCCTTGGAGCAGCCTAGAGTGCTTATATCATCGGGCATCATTCCCTCGCATGGTAAACTCTGGCTTGCAATCTACCGTCTCCTGGGATCCCCAGCCCATGACTCTCAGCAACCTTTGCTACCTTTGCGCTATGGCAGCCATCCTTCAGTATGTCCCCGGAAATCATCCTACCAAATTCTGATCTCTTGTGGATTGCTCGGTGTGGAGGCTTGCCGCTTTCTTTTCCCTGTTCAACTTTTCATTTCCAGCAGTTCAGCTACCCCCCCCCCGCTTCAACCTGATGGCCGGCCATGTCTTTAGGGTGAAACAAGAGAAAAGGAGAGGGGGTCCTGTAGTGATGGGGGTGTAAGCCTCCTTGTTGGAGAAGGGGGTGTTTGTACACATTGGAAGAGGAGCCATTTGTTAATGGATGAGAGGTTGTTCATTTGGAGTAGATCTAGTCCTGGCTTCTGGGGAGATTCCTCCCCCCCCCCAATCTATTATGTAGATTTGCAGTTTGATCCTGCCGGCCTGTGGGTTGGATCTGTGGATCTTTCTATTGCTTATTTTTAGCAGAGGCTTTTTAGATGTTGCTTTCTCTTGTTCAGGCAGAGCAGGCATTTCTCTGGGTTGCCAGTCGTGGATGCCTGAATCCTTGAAATCAATCGCCAGGCCTTTCTTTCTGGCCCCTCGGGTGATGTGTTTCACGTCATAACTCTGCCAGGCAGTGTGGTTAGAGATGCTGATTGGCAGCTGTGAACTGATCTGAAAAGAAGCAGAAAAATGGAATGAGGACCCACAAGAATTCAGGTGTTGTTTTTTTCTTTCTGGAAAGCACTTTTTGCAGTTGATGCGCTCTGCCATCCACTTAATGTCAGGAATAGGAATGTGATTCCTTTCATTTGGGTGGAATTGGAAAACTCATCTGACTCTTATTCATGAATGTGTCGTTTAAGATTTTTTGATGCTTGTGATCTTTTTCTTTAACAGGAGGGGAGATTAAAATATATATTACACTTCAAAACTGTGTAGATTTCGATGGCAGGAGTATTTTGCCTTTAATTTATTTGAAAGGTTTATCCCTTGGATTTTGGTTAATATAAACCTACAATGTGGAAGAAAGAATCTTAAAACAATAATAATCGAATGTACATAATGGATCCAGAGGGGTAGACATGTTAATTCTTTGAATGGAGGTTGGGAAAGGTGTATTACTGAATTTGTGTCCCTATACTTGAGTCACTTTGTGTTTTCTTAAAACGGAAAATGTGAGTGAGAGGGACGGAGGGTTGGTTGGATTTCTTTTTCAGTTATTGGAGAAATGCCCCATTGATTACTGAAATGCTTAATTTCCGCAAAAGGTTACTATACATTTCTCTAATTTGGACAGCTTTGAAGGGGAATTAGATAAATTCAGGGGGGGTAGGTCCATCACTGCCTTTTAGCATTTGCTAAAGCCTCCATGTTCAGAAGCAGTGTTTAGAGGCAGCTGAGTGCTATTTGCTGGCGGACAAAAACAGGGGGAAGTCTTTGGCTTTTGGGCTGTGACTGTTGGCCACTTTGGGAAAGAGAACGCTAGAGGGGATGGGCCTTTGCTGTGATCTGGCAGGGCTCTTCTAATGTCCATCACTTTTGGTGGGACTGCCTCATTGTTCTGAAACAGCAGATTTATGTCGAAAATTTACCAGATTAGTGGCTGGCTTTGCATGAGCTGTACTGAAAAGCCATGAAGAAATTTTGGGTGTTTGTGCTATCGATCAGACACTGAACCTTTGAATCTTTAAAATTTCCTGTGGACATTTTATCAGTGCTAATTAATATTTTTGAATTGCTGCTTTTGTTAAAATGTAGAATGTAGCTTGTATATCTGTATGCTTTTATGGCCAATACAAAATTTTAAAAATGTATGTAGCATAGCTCCCTATTTTTAAATGGTCAGCGAGGCAAGAAAGGTCCCTTTTCCTTGTCAGTAAAGTCAAGGGTTTTACAGTATATAATATCGGGAGATGGCGAAATCAGTATGAATGATGATCAAACCAAGAGATCAGGTGCTAGATGACTCTTGTAGCACCTTTAAGACTAACCATCTTTATTGTAGCATAAGCTTTCGAGAAGCATAAGTTCTTGAAAGCTTATGCTACAATAAAGTTGGTTAGTCTTAAAGGTGCTACTGGACTCTTTACTATTTTGCGACTACAGACTAACACGACTAACTCCTCTGGATAGATGACTCACTGAAGAAGAAGATAGATGCTTGCTGAAGAAGGAAGTCTAAATTGAGTATTAAAGGGGAGTCTGTAAATTTGATGCCTTTCTGTGCACACTTTCCTAGGAGTAAGCTTCATGGAAAATAACAGGACTGATTTCTGAGGAAAGAAGCCTATGTTTGCATGAGACATTGCACTGTGTTGCAGCCTTAGGCTCTTATTCTTAAAAAACACATTTTATTTTGCTTTTTAGAAGATTTTAAAAATAATTTGAACGTTAAAACCTAGCATTGCCCATAGCGGTAATAATAAAATCACTTCAGGCCAAATTCATACCACCACTCTGCACACAACAAGAGATGTCCCCCCCGCTCCTCGCCCCCTTGTCCAAGTTTCTTAACAAGAATTAATTGGTGGGGAGCAAAATTGTAATTTGTGCAGGAAATGAATGACTCATTACCAGTTCATTACATGTGTTGTAGTCCCATAAGTTAGACCTTTTGAAAATACAGATGTGTGTGTTTTAAAATCAGGATGTATATAGTTTTTAATGTTTCATGTACATTATTTTAATCCTTACAACAACCCAGTAAGGTAGGTTGGTGGTATTCGTATATTGCAGATGAGGCTGAGGAAAAACATCAAGCCCAAGGCAACATGGTAGGTTTGTGGCAGAGATGAGATTCCCTCAGGGGGCTTCCTCATTCAAGGCTCAGCTTCTAACCCATAATGTGACAATAGCTATCACAGATGGCAGCTCATGACCACAGTTCTTCTAGGGGTTGACCACTTCAAAATGGAGTCAAGAGACCATGTGATTGGATGGCTCCCCATGCTGCCATGTCAGGAGAAGCAGTGAAATCTCACCTTTTCCCTGCTTATGAGGTTTTCTGTACAGGAGAATTTCCGATGTGAGGGAGACGGGTTCTCTGTGTGCCTTGGCTGCTTGTTTCTGGCACGCTGAGACCCTTCTCGATCAGTTGTGCTCTGCTGACGGTAAATACAGCGGAATATAGAAATGTCTGTTTGCTTTTCAATTATTTATTTCCCTTTTTTCTCTGTTCGGCTAGATGTTGTTGGATCGTTTCACTTTCTGGCTCTCAGCTTTGTCGCAACACTTTTTGGAAAGAAAAAAAAATGCATTATTTTGTAGTAAGAACTGGGAAAAAAACAACAACTCAGGAATCCTGAAAAGTTAAATTGCCTTGAGCCCCCAACCTTGGCGCCTTTCCTCTGGTGCCAGTGGTATTGCAGAACAAAAAAAGTGCATGCGAGTACAACTAACAGCCCAATTTTTTGTTAGCAAAACAACAGTACTAGAATGTCACAGTATATGAAGCATACAAGGTCAAGTGTGTTGTAGTGGTTGCAGTGCCAGACTAGGATGTGGGAATGTAGGTTCAAATCCCCACTCCGCTATGAAACTTCTCTCTCTCAGCCTAACCCACTTCATAGGGCTTTTGCGAAGCTTTGCGGAAGGGCTACATGCATACTACTAAACTTGTTACATAATTGAATGGTCTTGTGAATGCTTACTCAGATGTAAGGCTCTCTTTAAATGTCACAGGATTGCACCTTTAACATCCTATGAATTGTTAGCAATGTTGGATGAATGCATATTGTAATTTTTTTTAAGCAGGGTCTATTTATTATAATCTCTCTAGAACATCAAAGATCTGTTTTGACTCTCTCTAAATGTTGACGTGTTTTGACTTCCTGCATTGACCTTGGAGCAGCTAACATGCCATAGTTCTGTAACAATCATCAACTTCTGTAGATGTATGTTGATCATATCTGGCCAGGCCATCAAACACTCTGGCTGTGCTTACAAACAAGAAGAGCTTTTGCAGCTTTTAAAACCTCCAAGGCTGCTCTCACCTGTGTGCGCTTACTTAGGCACATGTCCCATAAAACTCAGTGAGGGCTTGCTTCCATTTGAACATGCATCGGGTCCAGTCTCATGAGACTTATGACACTTCCGAAGAAACCGAGGCCAAGCAGTGTGAGGGGAAAGTCTGGAAGAAAGGGGCAGGAAGGGCGGTTAGGGATGTTCTGGCAGTCTTCATGTTATCCTCTTCCTGACGCGTTAGGTTTTATCCATGCATCGTTGGATGCTGTGCTGCCATTTGTGTTATTGCAGTCATTCTCCTCCTGAATTGCAGGAAAATTCTGTTGCAAATAATCGATGGTGAAGCTGACACCTATGTCAGGGTATGAGTATATATGAGTATAGGGTATATGAACAACATGTTCTCAGATATTACTTGTTTTATATGTTTTTGCTTACTTGAACTTGGAATGAATCACAGTTCATAACAGAGGGAAAAATACAAAGGTTTGTGTTCTTCCTTCTCTCGGTGCCATCTTCTCTCTGAGGTACACTTCAAACCTTTGCTCAAGTGGCACAGTCCTTTCACAGGACTGTAGCAATTTTTACCAGGCAGCGGTTTTAATAGGAATGGACTGTGCTGAATGTGCTTTATGAACTACCTTGGCATACATTTTGTTTCTGGGCTTCTTTTAGCCCTCTAGCTTTGATTTTTAAATCCCTAAATTTAATGCCTCTAATTGTGGGCTGGGATTTTCAGGGGGCAAGAGGTCATTTGTTTATTTTAAACTGCATTTTATTGATCTATGGTATTTTCTATCAGTTTCGAAGGCAGGTCGATAATCTTCTAGGCTGAGAGGAGGGATCCATGTTTCAGAAATAAACCAACAAAGAAATGGCTTCAGTCCACTGTACTTGATGGCTTTTACCCATATGAACTTGCCCAGGAGTTGTGGGATAGGTTAGTATAGTAATTAAAGTGCCAGATTAGTAGCGGGGAGACCTGGGTTCAAATCCTCCTGAGTCCAAAAAGGTCATTGGGTGACCTTGAGCCAAGGTTGCCAACCTCCAGGTGGAGGCTGGAGATCTCCTGGAATTACAACTGATCTCTAGGCCACAGAGATCGGTTCACCTGGAGAAAATGGCTGCTTTGGGGGGTGGACTGTATGGCATTATACCTTGCTGAGGTCCCTCCCCTCACCCTGCCCTCTCCAGGTTCCACCCCCCAAAATCTCCAGGAATTTCCCAGTCTGGAGCTGGCAACCCTACCTTGGGCCGCTCATCCCTCACTCTTTCATTCTAACCTCACAGGAATATTTGGCAGATAAAAAGGAGGTGCAGCCAGGCAGTCAAACTGAATCTGAACCAGTTTAAAGAGGTTTTTCCCCAGTGAACCGCAACTGAACCTCTACCTAAAATACCTTGCTTGCTTGGAATGAAACCCTTAAACACAAAAAGTGGTCACCATTTCAATAGAAGAACAGGAGGAAGAGCAGATGTGGAATCAGGGCCTAAGGCTGACCATATTTCATGGGCTCAAGTACCAGCTTGTCCATTTTTTAAATTTGCTCTTGGACAGTAACTACTTTTGTTACGTTGCCCAAGGCTTCCCTGTGCTAGGACCAAAGCTTAGTTTTAACCTCAGACTGCTGTCTGAGAGACTTTCCCCCTAAAATAGAATAATTGCATATTGCTTGCTTGTTTGTTTAAATATGGAGGTTCACAATGCAGAAGCTGTTTTTAAAAAAAACTATATACAGTATAGACAAAGTACTATGCATTAAAACCAAGGCCTAAGGAGGAAAAGGAGCTCTGACATAATTGTGTTTTTGCATATACATTGCAATAACTAGGTTATGTACCAGGCCAAGGAGGTCCCAGGCAAATTTACAAAGCATTTCATAAGACATTCGACTTACTATTGCTGATCTTATGTGGTTGTTTTTATGGTTTTGTTTTTATTTAGGGATTTATCTCCTGCAGGCCTCTGGAAAAGCGACATATAATGTGCCAAATAGATACCTGTCCCGCGTTTCTAACCAAGCTCCCTTTCCTGCCTATTTTATAAATGTTACATCGCAAGCCCCGGTGCAATATTTATTCTTCATGAAATGCAACTAAGCCCGTTGAAATGGTCTGAGCTGGCTACTGAACTGCTTTGTAATGTTAGTGGTCTAGACTGGAATTGAACTGTAGAGTTTAAAAATGCTGTGCAACCTGAACTGGGACTGAACCCAGATTTTTAAATGATTTGACTCCCTTGTCGGAAGCATATATTCCACACTGAGGAAGGCTAAGATAAAGAGGAGAATGATTAATCATCCGGAGCCCACGTTATCTGACATGAGGCTGCGAGGTGCTTGTGATGGGGCTTGGCCCTGGAATTGTGGTTGGCCTGTCTTTTTTGAACTTCTCACATCAGTTCCAGAGGGCCTTTGGAACTAGTCAGTTCTGTTGCTTATTCTCAGGTCGTTTAGACTGCTACCAAGACTGTTTGAGTTGTTTAGGGATTCCTATATTACTGCTTGTATATAGTTTATAGATTTAATTATTTTTATTTGTTCTTTTGTATCCTACAGCTGTCTTAAATGGAATTGATTTTTAGTAAACTCTAACTGTGTGCTGATTTGAATGCTTTCAAGAGCAGAAAGCTTCTGGGATATAAATTCTCAGAACAAGTAAGATTGGGCTGCTTACCTGAAAGTACCCAAAGCTTACAAATCGGAAAGAAGATCATAAAAGTTTTTAATCTTGTAGGAGCAGCCAGTTACAGGTAGCAGTTCCTCATCCTTTGCAACTCACCTGTATCTGTTTTCCTTTCTTGCTCTGCGTAGAAATTCATTGAATTTGAAGATGCACTGGAACAGGAGAAGAAGGACCTGCAGATACAGGTGGAACACCTTGAATTTCAAACACGGCAGCTGGAGCTGAAGGCCAAAAATTACGCAGACCAGAGTAAGTAAAAAGCTCTTTTGTGTGGCTCTGACCCTCAGTTCTGCTGAATTCAGTGTGACCCTGCTACAACTGTGAGTGATGATGGAGAAAGCAGATCGTTCGTGCACTTCTAAAAGGTTTATTCACGTAATCAGTGAATGTGTGTTTGCTCTCTTCAACAAAGTATTGGGAGCAATGGTGGAGGTCAGAGATAATGGCATGAAATCCAGTCTACATGCAGTGGATAGGGGGGAAGGATAGCTGTTATACTGCTCATTGTATTTGGAAATGAGGGTCAGCATTAGTGGGAAATGCTGCACACGGGGCAAAAAAAATCCAAATTCCATATGTATATTACATTCATAGTACATCGACGTATTAGCGATGACTGATCAGAATGGTGATGGTGGACAGCTGGATGAAAATGTTGACTTATTGTTAGCGAGGGATTATTAGGAAGGGGATTAAAAACAAATAGGCCAGTATTGAAATAACTGTGTACTCGGTAGCTGCATTTGAAATATCGGGTGCTGTGGTTGCTTTCACTTTACAAAAGAATATCCTATGGGAGGAAAATTTGCAGAAAAGGGCAACCAAACTGATAAGGTTTCTTAGGTTTAAAAAAAATTAAACTTTTTCTCTTTCCCTCTCTTCCCTAATGAACAGTTTCCCGGTTGGAAGAGCGTGAATCAGAGATGAAGAAAGAATACAATGCCCTTCATCAGCGCCATACGGAGGTATCCAGCTGTTTCTTCTTTCCTTAATGTGGATAGTGTTCTTAGGAGATAGCTTACAAGACACCAGATGTGTGTTTTCCATTTTTAGACGCAAATAGATGTACCCCTATCCCCAAAGAGCTTTAATAATCACACTAGTGACATCCATTGGGAAGAGTGTGCAGGTCTTTGCTTTCTGATATCCATACCTGGAACAGTCAGTTATACTAAGTTTGAAGCAAAAAGTGCAGGAAAAGCAAACATAGCATGCTGCTTGTCCTTAAGTGCACAAGGTAAAATTACATTTTTTGCTTACAAAAGTCAAGAACTCGAACCTTTGTATGTTCTGAGACTCTTACGCAAGGTGGGCAATCATTCAAAAGACTATCAAATGATCTTCAAAGCATTACATTAACGTAAACCACAAAATCACAAGTCTCTCCAAAGTTCCAGTACATTCTCAGTTTTGATTGAAATCCATAAAGAGCATTTATCTGAGCATCCCTTGAAAGTCAGTCTGTGTGTTAGATTCCTAGCGATGTATTTAACTTCTGCAAATAAAGAGCAATGTTTGGCATATGTATTTAGTTGCGGGCTGTGTTATATGAGCGAGTGCTTGTTTCTCTGTTTACTGCATCTTTGATGCAGAGACCTCTCTGTTGTTTCTATAAAGTTTTGCTCCATTATTCATATATTACGGTAGCATCCCTTGTTCTTTTTTTAGAAACTCCCCACAATGAACTTTACATTCTCTTTCCTCTACAAATTATCCCATAGATGACCATGCAGGGATGCTTATGCACAACCTTGTACACATAACCAGCAATATGCACCATAGCAAACAAGTGTTTGGTCCAGGAGGCAGCTGGTTGGGATGGGACTCCCCAATACAGTAGCTAAATTTTAACATTTTGGGTTAACAGTAATGCCATTAGGTAATTTTAGACTCTGTATTTAATGGTCTCAAGCCCCCTTTCCAATCATTATTAATATCCAATTTCTGAGAAGTATGCTGTTTCCACATATACTTGGCTTGTCATGCAGTGTCAGTCATTTGCAACTGGATTGTCTGGTCTGCACCAAAAGATCTCGTGGTGAATGATTGCTGTCGCACAATGATACCCTACGATTTATAGATGCATCCTGGGTCCCAAACCCTCCTTAAAGCCCATATTTTTTTCATCATGCCTTTTGCACAACCTCTTTGTTTTCAGCCCTGCTAAATCCGGAGCCTTAAGTATGTGTAACTGAAAATAATGTGCCCTCCTCACCCCCCAGTTATCTCTGCCTCTTTCCTCTCATTTTCTTGTGTCTGTTGTCTCAGATGGTAAGCTTCTTGGGGCCAGGACCTGTTTTGTATACTTTATCAAGCACCTCAGTGGCACAGCTCAAAGAAAAACAATTCCCTTTTGTTTACTTCTTACAGATGATCCAGACTTACGTGGAACACATTGAACGATCCAAGATGCAGCAGGTGGCAGGAAACAGTCAAAACGAGGGTGGTCTGCCCGGGAGAAGGTAGGGGTGCATCTTTGGTCTGCGCTTTCTAAGCACTTTGGATTTGCAGTGTGTATGTGCTGTGTTGACCCAGTCTCTGATTGGCCCCTCCTGTGTTTGTTTTTTTTTTAAATGACTGAAAGGTGTGCCAACCAATCTTCTTGCAGCTAGCTTCATAGAAGGTTTCTCCCATTGGCTGCCTTGCTTTTATCTTCTTTGCAGTGTCTCTTGCAGGCCAGGCAGAGAGCCACTTGCAGCTGTTCAGTTTCAGCTACCTGCGAATCTGCTGTTGTTGTAAGGAGATTTGAGGGGGAGAAGCCTGGGCACAAACCAGACACTGCATTGTCCACGTGCCTGGTTGACAAGATAGCCAAGTATCACATACACCTGGTTAAATGCTTTTTCTCTGTAATCCTTTTCCACCCATTATCCTTCCAAGAAAGCAGCATTCCTTATACAGTAGACACTCCCCTCGCTCCGTTCTTTGGGGCCTTCATACCTGGCGGGTCAAGACCAGGCAGACAGCAACATCCCTTCTCGACGTCCTGAGAAAATGAGTGAAAGGGGAACTGCCTGGTGTAGGGGGTGCTGTTTTCTTGGAAGGCTAATGCAAAAGAGAAGAGATCTAATGAGACACCTGAATGATACTTACAGGTGACTTGTAATTGAACATGTGGAAACTGTCATGTCTGGGTAGTTCCTGAGATGTTCAGCAGAAACTTGGGGTTGAATTTTTAAGACGTTGTTGAAAGTGACAGGGGAAAGGTGCAGTTTGAAGTGGGGAAGTGACAGGTGGTCCTTGCCACCCATCCCCACAATTCTCCTCCCCAGCTGTTTTTCCTCCTCTGTGTGTCAGCTGCACATCTGGAACTCCAGCTGGGGTAGGAAGCTGGCAGGAGAGGGAAGCATTAAGCACACAATTCTCTCCTTCATGCCGCTTCCCTGTTTCAAATCACACCCTCTTCCCACAGCTTTGCATCGTGATCCAGGCCCAGGTTTCCATCAAATGTCATCATCCCACATTCTGTGCTATCCTTTGGAGGGGACTTCTGGCCCACTGCTAGCCATCCATCTCCCCTGATAATCTTATTTCTCTGTGATCTCTCCCTCTCTCCCCTTTCCATAGAAGCTTGACAACAAATACTCCCAAAATAATGTTGTCAGAGGTCAGGGTGACGTGGACAAGAAAGGGCCCCTTCCTGATCTCCTAAGCATTGTGTAGGTTGGCCCTGGATCACCATCCAGTGGGGAGCAAAACCAGAATTATTGCAGCCAGAAAATGTCCTTCCCCGGTTTGCAGACAACTGCGACCCTTAGGCAGTTGAGAAAGGAGGGCAATATGATGTGATATTTCGAGAATAGTGGTGTACCAACTGATGGGTGAGATATAGGAGAATTTGGCAACACATGATTTTTTTTGTGCTCTGCATTGGACAAGTCCTTTGTCGTCCCTCTGAGTGCCGGTGTGTTGCTATCCTCTTGGGATGAAGAAGAGGTGCCACACTGTATGGGTCTTTGGCAAAGCCCAGGGCGTCTTCTGTGAGTGTTCCATGGTGTTGGGGCCTTTTCCCTTCATCCCAGGCCGTGCATTATGCCTTATGTGCATATGACTCCAGAGCTGCACAATTACCCCACTGTGTGCATTTCTCCCCACCCCCCCTCCCCTCATATTTGGCTTGTTGTGTGTCACTTTCTCCATCTTTTGGAGAGGTGTGTACATTTCTGTGCTATTAGCTACACTGTTGCGCGTGGGCCTCAACCACTCACAAGATGTCTGTTGCGCTTTTTTGAGCAGGTGCATTCCTAGCTTCCATCAATGCCCGTTTGTGTCAGCTCATGGCAATCTGTATATGCCCATCCTAGTCTGTGTATTCTGAGCAGATATTTGGATTACTCCTTGTGAATGTGGATGTTCGGTTATGAAAAGAGTGTGGCTGGTTCAGATAGCCAGATTTTCTGTTATGCATGTAGTTTTGGCTTGGTGATCCATTCATGTGCACCCCTGTCCATGCTGCCCTTGCAGGCATGCAGGTGACTGAGGAGCGGCTGTGGCTGCTCATGTGTAGGGGGAAAACAGGCTGCGTGAATCAACCTAGAAAGTTACGGAAACAACAGTGTGGTACTTTTGGGGGGCATCTGATCAGCTTCTTAGCCTATCTGGTGCCCATGCTCTGTGGAAGGGAACAGAAATCTGAATCTTTGAGCAATGCAGCCTGTGTAGGCAACTTGCCACCCTGGGGTGTTCTATGGGGAAAAGCTACTAGTTTGATCCTGCAGCACCCAGGCAAAGACAGGCTGCTGACTAGCCAGAATAATAGCATCTTGGGTTGCTGTTGTGCCTTTAACAGAGTTTGGATATGCAGGAAGCTTCAGGTGAAGCTTTTCGCGAAACATGGCTCCCTGCAAATGACTGCTGGTTGAGTGCAGTTAAAAGGGCAACTTGTTCCCAAGTTGACATCTTTGCCGACATCTCGGAGAACCTCTTCCTGAACTGAAGAGGTGCTCTCTTCTGTGTGAATCCACCTGGGCAGGGAGAAGCTTTAGGGAAACGAGAGCAAATGATGCTTCCCAGGCACTTGATTTAGCATTCAAGTTAGAGCTGAGTGTGTCCACCATGCTCTTTAAAAAAAACCATCAGAATTCTATGCAACAAAATTCTACACAGCCGGTATGGATTTATGCCTATTTAAGGAAATGATCATTGGCTTCTTTGCTTTGTCTTGTTGGGGATATGGAAGGTCAGAGAGCAGGGCAGGGCAGTGAAGCCTTTGTCCCTCCCTGCCACCCATTTTTGGCTTCTGAGGCCTCATCCATATATTTTTTTTCCAAATCTTCATTCTGCAGATTTGAAGCTTGTTTTTGTTTTATAGAGGAAAACTGAAGTTCTCAACGTTCTCAGGGCTAAACTGGACACAGGGAATGCACATTGGTGTGTGTTTAAGCCTGGATTTGTCTTGGTTGTGTAGGAAGGAGGAAGAAGATTGCCTGGACTTCAGCTTATCTTTTTCAGCTGCCTGTTCCCCCAATTTAGCCCCCCACCCTTTGACCTCAGGGCTAAACCAGATAATTGAGAGTTCTGTGTCTGGAACAGTCACTGTTTTCTAAAATGAAATTAACCACTGCAATGGGGTTTGATTCACCTTTGGACTAAGGGCAGGCAGTTTAGCCTCTTGCTCCACCATTTTCCCGAACTAAAATGGCACCGGGGAGCTGTGATTTGCCTGTTGGGGAAACATATGGGTACTCCTAGAGGTTTAACCCAATAATAGTGGCTCCCTGGGAACATTTTCAGTCAGGAAAATGGCACGGGAAGAGGCTTAACTGTCCCTCGCACTGCAGTAACGATCTGAACTGTGCTCCATCATGCCTGATAATTGCCTTTTAAAATATGCAACGTATAAAAGCAACTTTAGCATGGTAAAGTCAATGTAGTATTTTGTCTACTAAAGAAAAACATGCTAAATTGCATCCAAGGGGCCTTGTGCCAATTTTTCCACCCTCTCCCGTCTTGGCTGCCCCCTATTTTTTTTGTGATTTGGCCAGATCTGTCTATTTCAGTGCTTAACTACGGGGTTGGCTGCCATGTCTCATGTGGTCCTGATGTTGTGCACTTGTATCACAGTGCAGTGGTGGAATGCATTCAGTCTGACTTTAGGGCTAAACCAGAAGAGAAGGAAGAAACCTCTGGGGCAGAAGGCTCCACACGGAGCAGGGGAACTGTCTGTTGGTTTGAGGCCCATGTTTGCCCCTTCTTGCAGCCTGGGAGGCCAGTGCCAGCTCCGCTCTTGTTGGATGCTTTGAACCAGCTCCATCAGTCCTTCAGGAATGTCCTGTGCTTGTACACTTGTGAAAAAACAGGTGCCAGCCTGGCTCTGTCAGTTCATCTTCCATCCCAGAGTGATTGTGGTCAACTGCATGTTTTGTGAGGCTGGATGTAAAATGTCTCCATCCCTGTTTGAGCAAGCGTTTGTGAGAGCACACAACATGCCTGTGTGTGCTTGCATGACCTTTGCACTCTAATGGTTGTTCTCTTGTCTTGCTTCTCGTGCCATTGCCTCTCTTGTGTTGGCTGCTCTCTGTTTGTCACTTCAGTCACCGTCAGTCATGGAGGAAAAGGTAATTCCTACTACCTGGCTTTTGGGGGTCATGTGTATTTGGGGGTTAAGTGTATTGGGAGTGGGGTAGAGAAAAGAAGGATAAGCCCAAATGTGCAAACTGATGTGGATAGTGGAGTCGATAATACTTTAGAAAGCCTGTCACTGTGGGAAAATTTCTTGCAAGTGAAAAAGTAACCACAGTAGGTCTAGCTTTCTACTAGCATGGAGTTTCCATGTATCAGAGCATTTTAAAAAAATGTGATCTGCTACCTGCTGTCTGAAGGCATGCGGCCTATTCTGTCATCTCAGTATCCAGCTGTTTCATTCTGCTGTTTGTGTAGATCAAGCTGTAGCTATGAGTTCAAATGAGCAAAGCTCAGGACTGAGGACGACCTTGATTTTGTCCTATCTGCACAGAAATAATCTTCTGTAAATAAACATGGAGGAATACTCCAAATTGGGTCCCCCCGCATTTGAAGTGGCACACTCCATTCTGGACTCTGATCCTTATTCCCACTTCATGCTCTGGGCGATGACCAGTTGTCTTGGAGAGCAATATCACGTGCCTTGAAACCTCTACATATATAATAATTTTAAAATAAATAATTCTTCCATTAGATACCCAAGCACAGGATGCTGCAGCTCTCGTGGGAGGGAAGCTGTTGCCTAGAATGGCTAGCTGTTTGGGTCCCCCATCCCCCATGCACAGAGAAATTAAATCTGTTCTCCTAAGACCCCCCCTGCCCCCCCTCCTGGCTTCTCATCTCCAAAGCCACCTGAGCCAGCACAGCAGCCCGGTGCTTTTGTGTCGGCCTCTGAGGATTTGAGTGCCATTACAAGGGTCTCATGTCAGGTCGCGAGCCAAGTGCTTGTCGCTGTCTCTCAGCTGGATCCTTCGAGAAATGTGCGGAAGCAGTGAGCTGCTTTGTCTCTAGGCTGAGGAACAGCCAGGATGAGGCTTCCAGGCTTTGCCGCAGCACCAGCCCTGGTCTTAACTCTGGAGAGCTGAATGTGGCAAGGCTGCCCATTTCCACGTCACTCAGAACGTATTTGCTTGGAGTGAATAGGGGGACAGAGTTGGCATCTTGGTCTGTTGTAGGCCCTAGTCCCGGCGTTCATGTTCATGTTAGGAAGTACTTTATTGTGACTGAAAAGTTGTTTAAAGTTAGCTGTCTGTCGGCAAGAAAAGGTTTACCTCCCAGTGCTTGTGAGAAAGGAGTAGCATTGTCCAGCATCAGTTGCCAGTTTCTAATGATGCATTGAACTGGTTTGAGCTGAGGGGTGTATGTGAACACCAGTGGTGTTCTGTTGTTGTTTCATTTGGGTCTGTCTTGTAGCCAGTTTGGTGTAGTGGTTAAGAGCAGCGGGACTCTAATCTGGAGATCCGGGTTTGACTCCCCACTCCTCCACTTGAAGCCAGCTAGGTGACCTTAGGTCAGTCCCAGCTCTCTCGGAGCTCTCTCAGCTCCACCCACCTCACAGGGTGATTGTTGTGAGGATAATAATAACACACTTTGTATACCACTCTGAGTGGGCATTAAATTGTCCTGAAGGGCGGTATATAAATCAAATGTTGTTGTCGTCATAATCATCATCATCAAGTTATCCCTTGGTATCATTCTGGTTTTGTTAGTCTGTTTCCTTACTACTTTGGGTGAGTATTATTATTCAAAAATGTCTGTTGTAGATTGTGCAGGTGAGACTCTGTCAGAGGCATTGGAACAGATGTGACTGTAACGTAGTACTTGGCTGTAGATGATGGATTGTTTGTTGTATTTAGGATAGTGACTGGAGGTGTGTAGATGTATGTGACAATCAGAAGGTTTCCTATATAACGTTGCTCTTTACCTTCCATCATGTATTTGTATGGTGGTGTCTAGAAAATGTACTTCCTGTGTGGATTAATTCACAGTCAGGTTGATTGTAGGGTGGAAGTTGCTGAAAGCCTGAAATTCCTTTAGGGCTTTCCCCCCGGATGATAAAAATGTCATCCATAAGTCTGAAGTACAGGAGGCATGTTAGCAGGTGGGAGCTGAGGAAACATTGCTCCACCTCAGCCATAAAGATATTAAAATATTGTGGTTCCACGTGAGTCGTCATGGCAGCGCCATTGATCTGAAGGAAAAATCTTCTCCAAATCTAAAGTTATTGTGGGTAAGGACAAACTGGCAGAACTGGGTCGTGTGGTCAGTTCTGGTGTTGTCAGAGATGGTGTTCCTAATTGTTTGTAGTCCGTCTTTGTGGGGGATGTTGTGTAAAGAGACTCAGCATCCAGGGTAGCCAAAATACTGGAAGATTGTTGAGAGATTATATTTTTCTTAGAAAGTCTGTGGTGTCATGCCAACTCTTTGGTGTTGTGCTAAGATGACAACTCTGTTCCCATATTCACTCCAATAACACAACGACTGGACCTAACAACACCAGTTATACCATCTCAGGTTTGTTATATATGTTATAGAATGCCAGCAATGCCTTCAACTCTCTCTATTGGACAAACTGGTCAGTTCCTACCCAAAAGAATAAGTGGACCTATATCTGAGACTAGAAAGAGAGACTGCGGAATTGCAACTGATAATGAAGCTCAAGACAATGCATCCACCTGGACTGAATCAAGACAAAGGCTTCCTGTCTCATTACCAATGCTGATTTCTCCACACCCACTTCCCCTCTGCATACTCCATCCTATTCAATCACGCCTGCCATTGTCATTCACCAGCTCTTATCATACCGCTTCTGCAATCACTCCACTCTCCAAGATATAAGGACAGATGGACTCACATTCTAGCTGTCTCTGAAGAAGTGAGCTGTGACTCACGAAAGTTCCTACCCTACCACAAATTTTGTTCGACTTATAAGTGCTACTGAACTCTTCCTCCTTTCTGCTATTAAAAATCACAACACTCAAAAACCCATGAGAGAATATTTCATTTTATTTATTTTATTTAACTAAATTTATATCCCACCTATCTCCCTTCATAAAGGCCACCAACAGAGCAAGAGTCCAGTAGCACCTATAAGACTAACAAAATTTGCGTTAGGGTATGAGCTTTCATGAGCGATTCCAAGGTGGTTATAAGACATAAAAACAACAGTTGAAACAATTAAAGCATTGGATGTGAAGGAGAGAACACTGAGGGTATGCCAAATGAAATCTTCACTCACTAGCTGAAGATGATAACAGGGCTGATTTAAGAGTGGCTGATCAAGAAGGGTAGCTGGGTTAATCTGTCATTAGCAGTAGAAAAGAGCAAGACTCCAGTAGCACCTATAAGACTTAACAAAATTTCTGGTAGGGTATGAGCTTTCGTGAGCCACAGCTCACTTTTTTCATAGCTGTGGCAGTCCTCAAACAGGGAAACCTCAAGGGGAGATAACAACCGGAGATTGCTGAACTTGAATTAATTCACAAATTCGAAACAATAAATCCCCCTGGGGCTGAATACAGACAGCATTCTTCTCTCACTTCAGGTGCTAATTTCTGTTTTAGTCAGGCTGAATTGAACCATTGTACTTTTGCTTCCTGAAGCCCTTCCTTACAACACCCCTCCCACCATCTAGCGGGCATAAAAAGGCTCAGGGATCTCCATTCCTACTTGTATATGAAGAAGAGAGCTTTGACTCTTGAAATCTTATACCCTGAAAATCTTGTTGATCTTTAAGGAACTACTGAACTGGAATCTTGCTCTTCTACTGCAGACAAACACATATATCCACATAAAACTATCAATAAGACTTGTTCCTGTTTGTCTGAAAGTATTCATATGCTGCTTCTCCAAAATTATCCAAGTTTGTTTTTAGGGAAAATGCACGCAATTACAATAAATAAAACAACTGTCCTTGTAAATAAGCTATATGAAACAGCTGTACAGTTGTAGAAAGGGAGCAGCGTAATATGCATAAAATGGCACGCTGCAGCAGCGGTGTTACCCAAAAGTACATAAAAACCTCACCGTAGGATGGCAGCACTGAAAATGAATTACATGCTTTTCACAGATTGCATGGTATGCGCAGCCATGCTTACAATTTGTAGGTCCACCCCTTGCTCACAAGTACCTCCTTGGGAGAAAGACCCCCTATGTTATTCTAGCTTGAGCCAATCTGAATATTTCCAGCCCCAAATTCATTCCTGGAATGCTGAGGCATTTGGAGCACTTTGGAGTGGGAAAGTAATTGAGGAGCTGCTTCCATAAGGGACTACAAAGGTTTATTTTTGTTGGTTTCTGTATTTCCAACCTCGGCTGATGTCTCTGCCGCTTACCTCCCCTCTTCTTCTCTCTGTCTCTCCCTTTCTCTCTCTTAGGAGCCGCCCTAATTCTCTGAACATCCCCCTCGCAGATGGCATGGTACGTGGGCAGGTGGGGGCAAAGGTCGCCCCCACAGTGGACCACTGGCACCTGACTGACCTCGGCCAGCTGCAGTCCCACTCCAGCTACAAGGTTTTATACACCCTCCTGCCACGAAGGCTTCCTGCCTGCCTCCTCCTTGTTTGCATCTTCATACGGAGAGACCTCTGTGTGTCTGTAACCCTTTGCAGCCTCATACCCATTTCTGCACTGATGCTTTGCTGAGCTAAGCCCTGCCTTTGAGGGTTTTCTCTATATTATTTCTGGTTCTTCTTTTCTGTAAAGCATCTGTGGTCCAGTCTGGAACGACGCTTTGTTCAGTTTTCTTCCTACACACAGTAGGAGAGTGAGATCGAACCCGATCCCCCAGGCAAAGCTGCCCTGCTTCCGAGAACATCGGGCGTTCATATATAGGTGTGATGTTTGAATAGGGTAAAAGTTCATAAGCCAAACCCAATGTGCTGAGATCTGAATAGTGTGGTATGTGCCAGCGGTTTTGTCTGGATTACTTAGTGGCAGTGTGATATAGTGGTTAGTGTAGGTCTACAATCTTGAGAGAGCTGGATTCAGAGTCTCACTCAACTTTGGGCCAGTCGCCGTCAGCCTAGCCTACCTCGTGACACTGTTGTGAAAAGTAAAAAAAGGGAAGGGAGAACTGTTACTATAATAGCAATGTTTATTCTCAATAAAATAGTCCCTAAAGCACAACTTCTTGTTAGACTTCCTCAGGTTGGGCCCAATACAAACATTCAATAACCTGCAATACACATATAAACACAATTCAGAAATCAAAAGGTTCCTATAATAAAAGGATGAAATTAGTAAATTTTAAAGGTTAGCTGAAGCATCAGTATGCGTTCTCATAGAGTTGGATCAAAGTCTTCATCAGCACTTATACTAAAATTAGAAGGGGGAACCATATTTACTGCTCAGGCCTCTTTGGAGAAAGGGTGGGACAAAAATGAACAAGGCTAACATTCCAAGTATCCATCTCATAGTTAATCAGGCCTAAACACATTAGTTGTCATCTGCGTACTTCAAATGTTACACTCACACGTGGATGTCTTGTAGCCTTGGAGGCAGGATAGATGTACCCTGTGGAAGAGGTGGGAGGATGCACTCTAGTTCTACCACAGGAAGAAGTGGAGTGAAATATCTTCAGTTCAGAAGTTAGATTTCATACAAGGGCTGCTTCACAGGTTGTTGATCTGTTCACAAAAGTCACTTTGGTGCTGGGAAAAAAGTTCCTGTGTGTAGATAGCCTGTTTGTATTTGTGCCAGTTTCTTCATGAGGTTGATGGGTTTCCTCTCCATTCGGCCCCCCAAAGCAGGTCCCCCTATCCTCCCATAAGAAAGCGAAGGGTGAGCATATTGTTAGCATGCTGCTGCTCATCTTTCTTCATTATTTCCTATGGGGAAAAAATGAAGAGGCAGGCTTCCTTTGCCAGGGGTGGCATTTTGCATGCAAAATGCCCCCTTACCCTCAGGGGCCCTTCTCCCACCCTTCCTCCCACCCCCCACCAAGGCTCAGCCTGCTCCCGCTTGGGGGGGCCATGGCCTCCCCAAGTAGGTGCTCTGCTCTCATCTCTACCACTGACAGCTGGGGGAGGCTTGTCTTGCCAGGGGTGGCATTTTGCATGCAAAATGCCCCCCAACCCTCTGGGGCCCTTCTCCCACCCTTCCTCCCACCCTCCACCAAGGCTCAGACTGCTCCCACTGGGGGGGGGCATTTCATGGCCTCCCCAAGTAGGTGCTCTTTTCTCTACCACTGACAGCTGGGGGAGGCTTGTCTTGCCAGGGGTGGCATTTTGCATGCAAAATGCCCCCCAGCCCTCAGGGGCCCTTCTCCCACCCCTCCTCCCACCCCCCACCAAGGCTCAGCCTGCTCCCACTTGGGGGGGCCATTTCATGGCCTCCCCAAGTAGGTCCTCTCAGCTCCTAAAGTCCACCCCTTACAGCCCCACACAAACCCAATTCCCCCCCCCAGCTGCCACACACAGACCCAAATCCCCACATTAGCCCCTCACAGACCCAAATCCACCCCCAGCAGCCCCACACCCATAACCCCAGGAACAGGCTGGCAAAGGCCAGCCCTCTCCCTTTGTTCCCTATGCTGGGAACTTCTAAATTCTCTTTCCCTGGCCAATTCTGCACAGCCCAGGGGTGCCACAATGGTGGGCACACTTCTGAGTGCCAGCTGGTCCCTGTGAAAGAGCACCTGAACCACAGACACCCTTCCTCAAGTTCCCCCACCACCTACAGAGATGGCTGGCCAGCCAGCCCCATTGTTCCCTATGATGGGAACCAACTGCACAACAAAGAATAAAACACGAACAACACAAAATAAAGTTTTTTAAAAATTATTTTCTCCCTTTCAAAGTACAAGTAGCAAAGCATTATGACACATTACACCAGCAGTCCCCCACACAGAAAAATAACACAACTCACTTAACATCAGAGAATCACAAAAACACAATTCCTGGCAAAAACACTTTATTTCTTGAACAGCTTTAGGTTACACAGCAGGGGGGCACACCAAAGGGCATTCCAGCATTCCAAAAATAACACAACTCACTTAACATCAGAGAATCACAAAAACACAATTCCTGGCAAAAACACTTTATTTCTTGAACAGCTTTAGGTTACACAGCAGGGGGGCACACCAAAGGGCATTGCAGCAGTACCTTACAAAAAAATAACACAACTCACTTAACATCAGAGAATCACAAAAACACAATTCCTGTCAAAAACACTTTATTTCTTGAACAGCTTTAGGTTACAGAGCAGGGGGGCACACCAAAGGGCATTGCAGCAGTATCTTACAAAAAAATAACACAACTCACTTCACATTAAAGAATCACCCCAAAAAATTGCTGCCAAAAGCACTTTATTTCTTTAACTGCTTTAGGTTACACAGTAGGAAGGCACAACAGGGCATGAAAGCAGTGTACTACACAAAAATAACACAACTCACTTCACATCAGAGAATCACCCAAACACAATTGCTGTCAAAAACGGTGAAGTGGGTTGTATTATTTTGTGTAGTACACTGCTATGTACACTGCTGTGTAGTACACTGCTTTAGGTTACACTGCTGTGTAACCTAAAGCTGTTCAAGAAATAAAGTGTTTTTGACAGGAATTGTGTTTTTGTGATTCTCTGATGTTAAGTGAGTTGTGTTATTTTTCTGTGTGGGGGACTGCTGGTGTAATGTGTCATAATGCTTTGCCTACTTGTACTTTGAAAGGGAGAAAATAATTTTTAAAAAACTTCATTTTGTGTTGTTCATGTTTTATTCTTTGTTGTGCAGTTGATTCCCATCATAGGGAACAATGGGGCTGGCTGGCCAGCCATCTCTGTAGGTGGTGGGGGAATTTGAGGGAGGGTGTCTGTGGTTCAGGTGCTCTTTCACAGGGACCAGCTGGCACTCAGAAGTGTGCCCACCATTGTGGCACCCCTGGGCTGTGCAGAATTGGCCAGGGAAAGAGAATTTAGAAGTTCCCAGTATAGGGAACAAAGGGAGAAGGCTGGCCTTTGCCAGCCTGTTCCTGGGGTTATGGGTGTGGGGCTGCTGGGGGTGGATTTGGGTCTGTGAGGGGCTAATGTGGGGATTTGGGTCTGTGAGGGGCTAATGTGGGGATTTGGGTCTGTGTGTGGCAGCTGGGGGGGAATTGGGTTTGTGTGGGGCTGTAAGGGGTGGACTTTGGGGGCTGAGAGCACCTACTTGGGGAGGCCATGAAATGGCCCCCCCAAGTGGGAGCAGGCTGAGCCTTGGTAGGGGGTGGGAGTAAGGGTGGGAGAAGGGCCCCTGAGGGTTTGGGGGCATTTTGCATGCAAAATGCCACCCCTGGCAAAGGAAGCCTGCCTCTTCATTTTTTCCCCATAGGAAATAATGAAGAAAGATGAGCAGCAGCATGCTAACAATATGCTCACCCTTCGCTTTCTTATGGGAGGATGGGGGACCTGCTTTGGGGGGGCCATAACATGGCCCCCCCAAAGTCCAATCTGTCTGAACCTTGGGGGGTTGTTAGAGAGGGGTTAGAGGAAGGTCCCCACCAATTTTGGGCTGATTCGGTGGGAAAATGCCTCCCCCAGGCGTCCGGGAAGACGGAGGCATTTTCCCATTGAAAAAAGCCGAAAGAAAGCCGAAAGAAGCCGAAACAAAGCTGAAAGCCAAAAGCTGAAACGGCTAGCTGTTTCGGCTTTCGGCTTTATCCGAAAGAGATTCTTGTTTCGGCTAAAGCCGAAACAAGAATGCCGAAATTTTTTTCCTTGCACACCCCTACTTATAAGCATATGGAATTGCTGTATGCACATGGGAACTATGCGATTGCTGAAACAGAAGTAGTTTGGGTATTAGAAATCGATAACATGTGAAATGGGCTGGAGAACTACATGCTGCAGTATCTGCATAGATTACTGCAGGTTATAACATGTCTTGACACATGCAGTGTCTGAGAGGCAAACAGTGGCTTAAGCCAGTCTTCCTGATATTTGATGGACATACTTTCCCATTCTGAATTAAATTTGGAGGCATGCTGCACTTCTGTACTATGGGGTGTGTTCAAATAAAAATTGGCCACTCATGCTTCTGCATGAGTCATTAATTGCTTAAAAGGTGGGAAACCAGAGCCTTGACTCATGCAGAGGTTCAACGGATAATCTTCTCTGAGGCTGAGTAATCGTGCTGCCGCTCAAACTCTTGAATGATCCAGTAATGTGTGACATACACTTAATGCACCCCCAGAAATGACCTATAGGGAAGAGACCAGGCCAGACCTCTGAATCCCACAAAGTTGTAGTCAACAGCCTTCTCTGTTGGTGGTCACCTTATTTAATTAAATTGGAACATTTAATGATTTACATGCTCTTTGGAGCGCTACTCCCCCACCCCACCCCGTACTCCCAAGCTTTTCCAGAATTAGGTTCTCTGGAGCTGGGAAACAAGTAGGATACTTTAAATTTGCTCCAAACATGCCTTGTTCCTCCAGGCAGTAGGGAGCAAACAAAGCGCTATCCATTTTGGTGGTGTGCAAACAAAGCTCTATATATCAAAATAACTGCCAGTGCAAGCGTGAAATGATTAAAGAATCCAATGTATGTGTAGAGAAAGGGCCATTATAAAATAAACTGTTCTGTTGTTCTTTAGTCAGAGAGAGTCCCTGTGTATTTAGTGTCTGTTGTTAGTAAGTTTGGTTATGTCCATGTGGCACAACTGAAAATAATAGGTATTCTGTAGGGCTCTTAAATCTTACAAACACTAATTAATCAAGGTTAAAGGGGAAGACCCTACTCCAGGCCAATTTGAACCAGATTAACATACACCACAACTCCACATCTAGTTTCTCATTGAAGCAGGGCATCCTTGCCTTTTAGAAAATGTATGGTTGCAAAGGGTTAAGTGGCCATCTTTGCACAGTCTTCATTTCTCAAATGGCTATGCTTCTTTTGAAAGCTGCAGAATCATTGATAGGATGGTACAGTGGCAGAATCCTAGTCCAGTATCATTGCTGTCCTTGAAATAATGGCCATTCCTTAAAACGGAACAGAAGCTGAGAGTTAGGGTGGTTGAGCAGATTAATGGAGTCCATAGGTCAGATCTGTGGTCCTCATGCTGTGACAGATATAACGCAGCCAGACGTAAGTTGTGGGTTCTCAGTTTCCGTGCATGTGGTACCTGATTTGGATCAAGACCGGGTCACGTGGAGAAGGACTGTCAGCTTCCCCCCAGGCCATTTTCCCAACCTGAAACTGTTTGGGAGAGGGAGTATTTGGCCTGTTGGAGAAACACATTTATCCCAGGAAACATGCGAGTTTCCTCAAATATTGTGTTTATCTCCCCCCCCCCCCGCCCAAGTATTTCAGATTGAAAAAATGGCCCTGGGGGAGGGAGGAATCTTCTCCACATGCACTAAGAAAAGGTATGTATCCAGTTGCCTGTAAAATGGGCTTCGCTCAAATTATGCAGTTGCTCCGTATTTTAAAAAAAGAAGAAAAACCCATTCCCCCTCCCCACCCACCTCTGTCTTGCCATCTACAACTCAGTAGGTGGTGTGGTTCTTTTCCTGATGCCAAGCCCCTTCCCCTTTTCCATGCAAGTACATGAGCTACTGGTAGGGGCTTCTCCCTCCACTTGTACAGAACGAGAAGTCCAGGGCTGCAGTTAGTTTTGTGCTCCTGGAATTCTGCTGCCATTGGATTATTGGCCCGCCCCACTCCAGAGTCGATTGGTTTGCAGATTTTTTTCAGCTCTGAAATCCTGTTTCCTTGGTTACCATATTAAGAAAGGTGTTACTGGGAATGGATATGATTGGATGCAGAACTTATGAGCTTGCTTTGTGCAAATGTGTGCCTCTGTTTTAACGGTGCCATTTTCTGGTTATATGGTTTGAAGTGCTGTCGACTCACAAGTCACTGCTGGATCTTTGACTGGATCCTTGTGGCTCCTTCATCCCAGTGACTTGCTCCTGAACATTCCAGCATTTTTTTGTAGCTGAAGTATAAACCCTTAGGGGGTACAGAGCTAGCTTGGTCCTGTGTGGGTAGAGCAGCTCTGTCTCTTTTAACTTTATGGTTAAATATATCACATAGCAGGAACGTTCTTTAAGGTCCGAGTGAATTCTCCATTGCAGCATCCCTACATCTGGCCTTTTCCTGAATTCTCTCTCCTCTTGGGGGCAGATTGGCCCATCAATAAATTAATCATTTATGAGCCCACCTTTCTCCTGAGTAACCAGGACCCAGTTTAACTTGGCAGAAAAGTTCCCAATGGGCTGGTGGTGGTGTTTGGCAGTTTAGAAGGAGGCCAGAGGTGAGCTTGTGTCTGTCATGGTCACTGGCCAGGTCGTAGCTGTGTGGCCATACAGGAGCTTTTCTGCTTAGCTTGTCCCTGAGCAGTTTTAGTGGCCTGATCCATCTCATTTTTTTTCCATAGGAGGATATCTTGAAGGAATGTGAAGTGTGTTAGGTTTGAAGCAATATGCTTTTATACGTTGCATGCTTTATGTGAGAGTCACACATGGGTGCGTTTCAGCGTAATGGAATGTTTTAGAGTCCCAGTTTAGTTCATCCTTTACAATGGCCCTGTTGGGTAGGTTAGGCTAACAGGTATCCAGCCTGCTTTGTGGCTGTGGTGGGGATTTGGGCCTGGTTCTTCGAAGTCCAGACAAACATTCTGATCATTGCGTTGCGCTGATCCGGCAGGCTGTTCATTGATGGTTGCCACGAGGGGCTTTTTAGTGAGCAGCACTTGTCATCCCATAACGCTACAAGGCAGCCACCAAGCCAATAAATGGAGAAATCAACTAATATAGTGATGCCTTCCCCCCTTTTTTTCTTTTCCTTGTTCTCCAAACAATGCTGGGTAAAACAGTGCCCAACTGAGCAAATGTCTGAATCAGGACAGTCCTCTGCAGCGGCTACACCGAGCACCACTGGAACAAAATCCAACACACCCACTTCATCTGTACCCTCTGCTGCCGTCACTCCTTTGAACGAGAGCCTTCCGCCCATGAACGATTACAGTATCACAGCCAAGAATAACAAGCGGTCTCGAGAGAAGCGGAACAGTCGGAATATGGAAGTCCAGGTCACCCAGGAGATGAGGAACGTCTGCATAGGTATGGCTAGCTGTAGGCCTCGGGTTGCTTCCAGGCTTGCAACAATCATTAGAATTAGTCTTGCCACATCAAAAAAACCCCTTCTCCTTCTTTATAGCTAAATCTCATTGGGTATTTTGTGGTTCTGGCTAAGCATGCTGGCATTAGTGCGGTGTACAGAATTTAGAATTTTGAAAACCATTTTTAATTTTTTTTTAAAAAACGTATTGTTTGTATTGCTTTTTTGCTAAAGTCATTTTTATCCTGTTCTTCCGTTGATAAAATCAACTCTCAGGATGGGCTGCAGCAAAAGACCCTGCCGAAATGTGCAGTAACAATAGTACACCATACAACTGGCACAACCCACCCTGGGATAGACTTAGAAATGGACTAACCATCTCGGAACAACCAGGATGAGCCAGGGACCATCCTGGGAGGGAAGATCAGGGAAATCAGGGATCGCCTGGTCCCACCGGACCTGCTCGAGAGCCCTGAGATCTCAAGGCCTCAGTCTAAGGGTGTGCCCCTGAAGCCTTAGCCGTGGCCATCCTGCTAATGTGCCAGACTCTGGAATAGCTAGCCCCCTGCCTTGTAGAGCCATACCCAGGACCACCAGTCCTCCTTCAGTTGTACACCAGCCTAGTGAGAGTGGCAGATCTCCTAGGCAGCTTGATGATGTTGAAGCGCTGTAGCAGTAGCCTGTGTTCCAGCTACTGAGCCCAGATCACTGCCTCAGTGCATATAGTGATTTGCAGGATGAGGGTTCAATCCAGCCCTGACTGGATGAAGTCCAGGAATGAAGTAGGACTTTTTCCTTTGCAGGGTATTTAAAGCCCTGCATGCTGGTTCACGCAGTTCACGTGGCCACTGCCTCAGTTTTCCTGTAAACTCAAGACCTAGAACACTCAGACTCAGGCCTTGACTTCTGTGCTACCTTTGACAACAACTCTGTATAGATCCCTACTGCTTAGTCCATAGCCAGCTTCCCCCTGCTGCTGAAGACAGAACAACAGCCAGCAATATGACATCAGCATGCTTAAAAACTGGTTTAAGTCCAGCATTGGTAAAAGACATACCATCTAATTGCAACTAGAAATGGGCATGAACCGAAATACGAACCAAAGTTCATGACGAACCGTGATGGTTCGTGGTTAGCGAACCAGCGGTTCATCAGAGCCCATTTCTGACAAACCGCCACGAACTTTAGACTGGTTTGTTTGGTTCGTTCTTTGGTATGTCACTGCAGGAGCAACATCTGACGTTTGCCTTAGTGGAGTTTGAATGGGAGCTTTTGAATACTGAAAATTACTTCGGTGAGATAACCATCTTTGAAAGACTCAGAAATGCCCCGCCCCCAAAGAACCGGTCTGCCCGTCAGATGGTCTAATCCAACCTGCATGTATTCGGACCTATACTTGAATTTTGACCCTATGAGCTTTTTGAGTACACTCTAAGAAAATTGATGGACTTTAGAAGTATTAATTTTTCATAGGCGATACCATCATTGTTTTGCACTAGCACTTTATGTATGGGTCTGTATATGAAGACTGTGTATACTAATATGTATTGAATGGCAATTTGAATTATGAAATAACAGTAAGAATAATTTTGTAATTTTTCTAAATCTCTATTTCGTTAGGTTTTCGTGACTATTGTAACTTTTTGCTATCTCTTTTCGGGATTCTACGCTTTTTGCTGCATTCAGACACTATGACAGGCTGTAATTGATCTCAGATCTAGGCACAAGCACAACTTGTTTGGTGAATTTGTGTGCCAAGGAACAAGAGAATGGGAGCATAGCAAATAAGCTCTGTTCTTGCATGATTTCAGTTTAGTTACAGCTTGTCATGGCATCTGAATGTAGCCATTATATGGGGGAGGGAGGAAGAAAAAGATGGCTGTTTTTGACCTACGAAAACCTAAATATTATTGTGCTTGCCCATACAAGCACTCTCAGTATGTAAGATCGTTGCAGTAACAAATTCCATGCTTGATTTATAAGGCACCTTAGGTGGTCACAATGCTGGACTGTCAAGGTCTGTGTTCTCTACTCTGACCAGCAGTAACTTTCTAGGGTCTCAGGTGGATGTCTTTCACATCCATCTGAGATGCTGGGATTGAACCTGCGACCTTCTGCATGCCAAGCAGATATTCTGCCACTGAGCCATGGCCCTTCCCAGACTAGAAGGTATGTGAAGGTCATATATGAGTGAACAACAATTTTCATGATTGGAGACCTGCACTCTTTGCTCGGTGACGTTGTCTGTGTTTGGGGAGCATCTCAACCTACCCACAGCCCTGCTCAACAGAGATTCTGTCCAGCCAATGGCATGTTCCCATTCGGTCTCTTTGTGTGAAAAGGGCTACTGTCGCTGATCTTCCACAATGTGAACTGCATCGCCTGTCTCCTTGGTAAGCGGAGAGGCGCATGCACCCTTCTTGGGTCCCAAAGCTTCATTGGCCTTCCTGAGCTCAATTTTTTCTCTCTCTTTTCATCTGGTAGGAATGGGAAGTAGTGATGAAGGGTCAGATTTTCAAGACATTGATTCAACTCCAGAGCTGGACATGTGTCAAGATCCTAGGCTGGAGCGCACTGGAAACAGGTACATACGTTTTTTTTAAAGTTGTTGCATGCATTACGTCTTACTAGGCAGCCTCTTTGGAGTCAGAGTGGCAATGGCCTGGCAATGATTAGGGCACTACAGGTTTAATTATGCACCACACACCATAAGGGACCTCCAATGGCTGCTTTTTTCTGCATAAAAATAGATATGGGAGAGGGCAGTTTGGAGCACAGGAGCAGAGCTGGGGAGGGAGTGATTAGCCGTTCCTCTAGCTGATGCTTTCCTGCTATACGTTTCCCCCCTCTTATCTGCCAGTTTCCATATAAGCATTTTCTTATATGAAGCTACCTTATACCAAACCAGACTACTGGTCCACCTAATATTGTCTGCTCTTATTGGCAACAGCTCCTCAAAGTCTTGAGCTAAAGGTGGTCTTTTGCATCCTGGGACCTTCTATTTGGCAAGCATGTGCTCTGCCTCTGAGCAGCTCCAGACCCTCCCCAATTCCGTGGGTCTTCTGCAAATGATGTGCAATGATGAAGGGGGAAGTATGGCTGCAGTCACATTTCTTGGTTTTTGTGGTTTTCCCTCCTTGCACCACAGCCCTACGCAAGGGATTGTCAACAAAGCCTTTGGCATCAACACGGATTCGCTGTACACGGAACTTACCGAGGTGGGCTCTGAAGCCATCGGTGATGTGGACGAAGGAGCAGATCTGTTAGGTAAAGGATGCTTGCTGAGCGCTGCTTTTGAAATGCCTACTTTGTTATCACAACCGGTCCTTTGAGGAGGGTTAAGCAGAGAGATAAGGACCCAGGTCAAGATCTGAAGGAGGTTCTGCTAGATCATTAAATGTGTTAAAATTCCCGAGTGGAAGAACACCTTTGTACTGATCAGCAATAAAATCTTGGAGTTCTTGAGCATGCGGAAGGACTCTCGGTGCATTTCTGAACAGAAGTAGAGTGGAGTAACTGTACACTGTACTCTGCAGAATTCTGCACCAGAAATATCAGAATCCTGCATCCTGTTCAAATTAAGCAATTTTTTCATTTTCTGTTCTTTATTTTGTAGTCTTAACTAATTTGCATGACTTATTTTGCCTGATTTCAATGGGCTTAGACTGGAGTAACTCTGTTTAGGATTTCACTGTTAATCTGCTAGCCTAGAGAAAGGCATGGAAGTATTGAAAGTACTAGTGCCCCCCCGCCCCCATTCCTTCTGCCTGGTTTGTTAGTTTTCTTTGTGCAGGGATTTCTCCCACAATTTAAAGTGCCATAATTAGAGATGGGCACAATCTGCATTACAATAGAAAAAAATCCATGATAATGGCGATCGCGCGATCGTGACCCGGCGGATCATGATCGGCCAAGGCCAACAATCCGGCAATCGGGAGAGGCCAGGATCGGGCTCAGATCGGGGATCCAGACACTCAGGCACCAGCAATCTATTCCCCTGGCAATGAAGCCAGGGGAAGGCCTAAGCTCTGTTTGCCCTCCTTCTGTCGCCCTGGAAACCCGAATGGAAGCCCAGCTTTCCTTGATCAGCAGGGCTTCCTTCCAACCACGGAGCAGCAAAGCAGTCACAAGTTGGGAGAAGACACCCAGGGGAGGGAGGGGGAAGGGGGTGTTCTGTAGCCATGGGCACTCCAATCTCATCCCTGCAAACCCTGATAGGCAGCTCTGACGGCCAAACACAGACGGCCAAACACAAACACAGATGCTGCCGGCATCACCCACCATTCCTGTATTGCTGGGAACAGCGGGGCGCCCCTCCGCTTTTGCCTCCATGATCCACAATCCACGGCTCGGGAACAGGAGATGATCGGCACAGATCGTTAATTCGGGATCGTTGGTGGCGCCGATCCACAATCCGCTGGATCATTAAAATTTTTTGGATCGTGCCCATCTCTAGCCATAATCCAGGAAGGACTGTCTCTGGTGAATGGTTCTGACCATTGAAAATCCTCCTTATTCCCCACCACCTTTTTTGAGATTTCATCAGGCATTGTCCATTACTTTGCAGTCATAAGGACTAGGAACTTTTTTTTTACAAAACCCCACAAATTATAAGGAAATTGCAGTGCTTTTGCCTAGACTCAGCTTTACACAATAAAAGTTCTGACTGGTAACATGTTTTAGTACATTAATAAATAACTGCTCCGGCTGTACCCTTAAGCAGTTCATAAAGGGAAGTGAAGAAGCAAGAAACAGATCAGAAACACTGATAATTAAGTAACTGAAGACCTATAATACAGAATTTATCAAAGTTCATTAGCTTCTGCTTCCAGCTTTTATGATTTCCTTCCCCTCTTCTTGTTTTTGTGTTGCACCAAGTTCTTGCCCAAACTCATATTTGTGTCTTGCTAATTCGTTCCCCCTCCTTCCAGCATTCTCATCCAGTTCCTCTCTGGTTGTTATTTTGTTTAATTTATTAAATTTGTAGCTCGCTTTTCCATTTCACATGTTCCAGGCAATTGGCAAAATTGACATTGCTTAAAGTAATGGCACATAATCAATAAAACAAAAGGTTTATAATTGAGCCAAGAATGTTACAGCCACTCTTATGTTATTTTTCCCCCACCCAACGTAGGAAGATTTTTCTTTCAGCATTTATGCACAAATGACTTCCTATAATACCTACAAACTGGGTTGTCATGGGGCCAGTTGCCAACTCATGGCAGATATTGCACACCCAATTGGAATAGGAAACATTGGCTAGAGTCCCTTACCCACTGCTGGAAAATCAGTATAGAATTTTAATTGCTTGTTTGAATTCCTCTTCTACTCTAGCCATGGATCCATGTTTCCATCTTCCCATCTTTTGATGTTTATTGCAGCTCAGGGTTTTTTTTGTTTTAGCCAAATGCATTCTTGCATTGTCTGATCCAGAATCTTGAAAGGAGGCGCAACTGGCTGTTGCTTTGTAGCTGCAGCTGCTGGGATGGAGGGTGGGTGGGAGCAAATTCGTTTTCTCCTAGGTGGCTTGAGTGTTTTGGAGCATAATGCTTTTGTTCCCTCAACTAAGAGGGAACGTCTGATGAAGATAGGATTCCAAAGGACACAGAAGCGGTAAGTGATGTAATATCTTTAAAACCAGGCAGAAATGTAAAATCTGTAAATCAAATGCTGGCCTGTTCACGTCAAGCTCCGTATGGCGGCCCACTGAAATCTGGTCTATACATGCAGCAGAACGAGGTCTCAGGTGGTGAAGGGCTAAAAGGGCTGCTCTGTGAACCATGTGGAGGACAGATTACACTTCAGAATGTTTCATCTGGTGAAAGCTTTCTGCAACTAGAAAATCCACGGAGGGCAAAGAGATGGAGGAGCAGCATTCCTCCCATTGTGCTAGCTTTCTGTTTGCAGGAAGTTGTTTATGCAGAGGAAACGGTCAAAGTTGAAAGTGATGTATTTTCATTCTACTGCCTCAAGCTTCTACCCCCTCCTTCTGTTGCTTGACCAGACCGGGTCCGACCCTCTTGGGTTTGCTGGTTTTCTACCTGTTGCAAAAATGCCCGGTTAACGAGTGACAAGTCCATGGGCTGTTTTGGGCATGGGAGAGCCAAGTTGCGCACGCTGGCTTCAGCGAATGGTTAAGGTTCCAACTGAAAGTCATGGATGCTACTGTGAAAGTTGGTTGGGTTTTTAAATCTGCTCTGTTAAGGCAAGGAAGAAATCCAAGCCAAGGAACTGCCTTTTGTCCCACAGTTGAAATGGAAAGCCTTGTAGGAGACGCTAGTGGGAAAGTGGGGTTTCATCCAGAATTGTGAAATGTGTAGACTCCTCACCCCTATTTCATTTGGGGGAGGGGAGGGAGGGGAAATGACCTCCTCTCTCTACTCCAGATGTCCCTTACGTAGATTCATGCCATTTGCAGTCACGGCAGGTCTTGTCTCTTACTATTTCATGCCTTTTGACATTGAAATGGCAAAGTCATTGTTAATTTTTGTTATCCAGACTTTTTTATTTTGTTGGTTTTGGTCACTGATTGACTCTTTTTTTTCCTACTTCCTTTCCCCTCCTCCTGTCTCTCTGTGCTTCGCTGGACATGGCCCATAGGGGAGTTTTCAGGTGTGTATCTCTCCTCTGTTCAGATTCCTTGTTTGTTTGCCCCCTCCCACCTTTTGGTTCCTTTTCTGCCCCTTCCCCTATTTGAGTTTTTAACCAAATGACATGGGTATACACATGTGATACTCCCCTGCTGTCGTCCAATCACAGTTGGCTTTGCAGCCTTTGTCCTGCCTTTCCCTTGTCCAATTAGCTTGCACGATTTAAGGTTCCAAACCCCCTTTAGAACATTGCTGCTTTTTGCTCACATGGCCCGCTACATCTTAGTAAGCTTTTTTTTTAAATAAGCTTTCTGCAGGCTTGCTCCACTGCTTTGACCCTTCCCTCTTTGGGACCTGGGAGGTGGGATGAACCTGCTGTTAATGAACCTCTCTTGTGGAGGGGGGGATTTTGTTTTCAAGAGTAGGCAATGTACCCATTAAGTTCCTCATTCTGAGTGAATTCATTTTGCAGGCGGCATTAAATTAGGTAGGTGGGTAGGGGCTCAGAACTTGTAGGATGGGAGCTGAGGCTCGGTTCTCACAGCTGACAAATTTGCGGAAGATCGAGGTATAGAGTCAACCATTGGAGTTGTAGCTGGAGTCTTAACAGCTGTCAAAGGGTATCTTTTCTAGAGGAATATTCAATCTGTATACTTAGGGAGGCAGTTAAGTAGTATTGCGTGTAGATCGAATTTCCTCAAAAGAATATCCTAGAGCAGGTGCAGAGAAAGCAATCTCATGGCTAAGGGGTTCTGGCACCTTCTGTGAGGTATAAAAATGGAGGGGGGGGGGCTTTTTAGATTAGACAAAAGGTCAAAGTGGCGGGCACAGACATACATGAGAGAGATTAATGAGATCATGAATGCTGTGGGGAATGTGGACAGAGAAGATTGTTTTTTATCTCTGACAGTCAGTGCTAGAATTTGGAGGCTGCCCAGTGAAATTGAGTCCAGATGAAAGAAAGTCCTTCTACCAGAATCAGCATCAGAATCTCCTTTTTCCAGCATTGATGTTTTTTCCGACTGTTAAAGAAATGCATGGAGGAAAGGCCTGTCCGTAGCTATGGGCCTTAACTGGCGAATGAAGCTTCTGTGTGCAGTGACAGTATAACTCGGAGTGCCAGGTGCTGAGATGGCTTTTGCTTTTCTTGCCCTGGTTAAGCGTGTCTGGATGGCCACAGTTGGGAATTAGATGCCAAAATAGAAGGGGCTTTTAGTCTGGTCCATCAGGGCTTTTTTTCTGTGTTTTACTATGGCAGTGGGAAATGTGTACCATGGTTCCTAGCACAGGCAGGAAGATTTTCTCTGTTCCAGGGAATGAGGGGAGGAAGGAACATGTAAGCACAGCGATCAATCAGATAATGGATTGGTTTGTCATCGTCCCCCCTCACTCATCTCCTGTATTTCTTCCATTCTGGAATTCAAGGTGCTTTGTATAGGGTTCCCCAGAAGTCTTAGCTTTAGCAAGGTGGCTGGATCATGTCCCATGCAACCTCACCTTGGGGGTTCAGTCTGTTACAACCAGCCTTCTGTTCGCAAATACAGTCAAAGCAGTTTTTCTTTCTTTGATTTTCTTGATTGACATTTATTAGATAATGCCATACTGATTAATACTTGGGAGGACTTTTCACTTGAGAACCAGTGCCTTCCTACCACCCTTTAGCCCCCCATGTAAACACCCTGTCTAGCTGTTCTTCCACCTCCCCCAGACTTCATTCGGGCTGCTGTTTTGGTAATGTGCCCCAAGAAGGACAATATATCGAAAGCTCCATTGTTTCTTCAGGGTAGAGAGCAATGGCAGAACCAGGACATGCCAGTCAGTCATTTTATTTCAAAATCTCCCTGCTCAGCCAGATCCAAAGTGGACAGAGAACAGTTCAGGCTGCGACGTAATTGCGTTCCACACTCATACCCTCAAAGTGCATCACTGTTTTTTTGCCATTTACAGATTGGACTTTAATGGCTGCTTTCTCTCTCTTCTTCTCTTCCCTCTTTTTCTCTTCTTTGTCCCTCTCTTTCTGAACCCTCCCTTCCTCTTTTTCACATATGGAATGACTTTCATAGTACGGGATGATTTCTTTGGTAAGGCGAAGGCCGTTTTTAAACCTATGGGTGTTTTCTTTCCCCCGTTTCTGTTCATTTGGCATCTCTTCATGCTTTTTCCAGGATTTCTTGGACCTATTTGTTATTTGTTTTGTTTTTCATTTCTGTGCTGGTGATGATGTTGCTTTCTTAAGAAGCAGTAGATGGTTTTTCCATTGATTTGGGAGTTCTTCTTTTCTGTTTCAGGATGTCATTTTGAATCACTTGGATGTTTCAAACAGCTCGGAAGAGGCAGGCCAAGGGGTGTGGCCTGGAAGTGTGTCTCATTCCCTGGTTGATTTTTCCTGGGAATCGTTTTTTGTAAAAAACCAAACACCCTTCACGTGAGCTTTTACATTACTAGTTTCAGAGTCTGCCTCTTGACCTGGTACCAGAGCAGGTGCATTTTGGGCACACAGTTCAAACTATTAAACTTTTACTTTTAGGGGACACTTTTTTTAGTTGATTAGTCTAATAAATATAAAACATTTTGATGGATGAAAAAGACCTTGTTGACTCAGGCATAGCTCCTATTTTTTTTACAGGCAGTCTTTAATACAAATATAAGAATTGCAGAGAGCAAATGCCATCTTAGAAGAGGTATTCTTTCCAGTGTGAGACAATGGAGAATACTTCTGCTAAGATGATGCCTGCTGCAACGTACATAAGAACATAAGAGAAGCCATGTCGGATCAGGCCAATGGCCCATCCAGTCCAACACTCTGTGTCACACAGTGGCCAAAAACCAGGTGTCCTCAGGAGGTCTGCCAGTGGGGAAGGGACACTAGAAGCCCTCCCACTGATTGCACCCCCCCAAACACCAAGAATACAGAGCATCACTGCCCTAGACAGAGAGTTCCATCTATACCTTGTGGCATAAGAACATAAGAGAAGCCATGTTGGATCAACGTACATGCTTCATCTAAATATAGTGTGCTTACCTCCTTTAGAACAATTGCTAATTCTCATATGCAAATAAGCAGATTTGATGAAAACTCATATGATGAAACAGCTAAGGTTCATCTTCGTGTCTTCTTTACAGTCCCACAAGGGAACTGCACATGTGCAGGCCAACCTGCGCATGCGCAGTTCCCATGTATGCCTGCACAGAAGAACATTCGATGAACAACAGTTACAAGTCAGTGCAACCCTGTTTTTCTTTAATTGGGTCTCAAGCTGATGTATTTTAGAAAGCTGTGTTGTATTCAAACTTGCGCCTCAGGGAGAAAACTAAGAGCGGAACTACAAGTGACAAAAGGCACAGATTGGACACTTGTCAGCTTCCCTCAAGTTTTGATGGGAAATGTAGGCAGCTCGGCGGAATGTTGGACAAGTGACAGTTGAAAAGTCCATTGGACAGCAGTCAGAGAGACAAGCCGCAAGACTAGGATGCCTACATTTCCCATCAAAACTTGAGGGAAGCTGACAAGTGTCCAATCTGTGCCTTTTGTCACTTGTAGTTCCGCTCTAAGCTAGGCTTTTTTCTTGGGCTTTCATGTTAGTTTTCGTCAGACGGAAAGCCTTCCATTGTGCCTTCTGCAATTGTGAAAGAAGACTCAGGTTGCCTGTGCCCCGATGCTTCCTCTCAAAGTTTATATTTGCCCTGGTTGCTTTTTATTCTAGGGTGGTATCATATTTAACTGCCATATGTTAAAGCAAACTGAAGAAAAATATGCCTTAAACATTTGAAATTTGTGATCTGTATAAATGATGCAAATTTATTTATATATGTTTATTTTGGACAACAGGGCAAAACCAACCAGAAATCAGGCAAGCTGCGGTCAGATCTCCAGTCTTTAAAAAAAATATTAAAGGAGCCACATGGATCTATTTTAATCGGAGCACTAGAGGAGGGGGCGTTTAACCCTTTTACTCTATACCATGTTCCTGCTACTAGCCTTGCAAAAGCGATTAGCTTTGCAAAAACAACAACAAATTCAGGCATGATAAGTTTGTTGGTCTTTTTCTTTCTCATTTATTTCTTTTTTGTTGTATGTATAATGGGGGTGGGAATTTAGATTGGGAAAAGCAGTGGGGGCAGAGGGTTAAACATGTCCTTCCAGGGCTGGATTAAGATATGCTGAGGCACTAAGGTGTGTTAAAGCTAAGCAACAACCCCCCCCCCCCCCGCATAGTATCATCAAAAACGTGTGTTCTGACATTTAAATTTACTATTTTTATTTTTAAAAAAAATTAGATGGCCCATGTAATCTGAAGTCCTAAACTACAGTTTACTTAGATTGTGCAGAAATCTGATTCTGCTTCCTTCCACAGACTTGTGATTCTTATCCAGTTTGGACTCCCCACCCCCCACCCCAATGGGATATCCAATTATGAATTTCCTGAAACTGTTTCAGTCCTTATTTTGCTTCTCATGCCCATGATGGGGAGCAGAAAACTTCTTTGCAGGGTGGTGCAGCTCTGCAAGCCTATCAAAAACCTGAGATTTTTTTTTCAGGTTGAATTCTGTGGCCCTCATAAGTTCCACCCATGTTCTGTGTCATCCTGGGGTAATAACATACACAGGCTCCAAATTTCATTGTTTTTAAAATGGCACTATGCAGTTCAGACCTTGGCATCCAGGACCAGAAAATTCCCAGCAGCTTGGTTGCTTGGGCACCAAATTTTTTTTATGTTGGTACCCAATAATATATGAGTCAAATGAGTCTTCACTCATTTGCAAACCCAGTCTTGCCACAGTGGCTGATTCCGCACGCGTTGGATAATGCACTTTCAATGCACTTTATCAATTGTTTGAGGTGGATTTTTTGTTCCGCACATGAACAAATCTATTCCAAATGATCTATAAAGAGGATTGGAAGTGCATTACCCAACGTGTGCAGAATCACTCTATGTAAAGTGTGAAGCATTCTTTAATTTCCTATCCAACAGGAGTCTTCATCTCCATTACAGAATTAAGTCTTTTTTATTTTGTTTGCCGATCCGCAACATAACATGTATCTCACATGCTGTCTGAAACATCCGAAGGGTTCATCTCTTTTTGTCTTACTGGTTGTTGTATTTTTTTTTCTCCCCTGTCTTTCAAAAATGCAACCACTGCTGCTTTTCCATTACTATTGGGAACTTGTCTCTACCATCATAAATCCATCCTATCTCATTGTGGGAAGAAGGTGTGTGTACAGTCGGGGTTGTGTTGTGATGTGTTTTCACACTTCTCCTATGCTGCTGTGGCTCTTGTGAACTTTTCATTTGTCTGGAATGTGTGTTTGGTGTTTTACAGTTCAAGTAAGCAAAAGGAACAGCATAATAATAACAACAACAACGTTTTTCTACCCCGTGTAAAGGAGGAAGAGAGTTTTGAATCTAGAAAAAGTAGAATGAGGTAGAACTTGAGAGTTTGCTTCCGGTTTGGGCTTTTATTAGCTGAAGTGAAAGAACAAGCGAAAAGCAATGTTTCCCTGTGTTGAAATCTCAATATTCCTTGTTCCATGAGTGGGGACAATTTGGGTAGTGCGGCTGAGTAGCAGATCTCCTGTTTTCAGGGCTTTTTTTCTGGGAAAAGTGGTGGTGGAACTCAGGACCGCACAATGATGTCACTTTGGGTCAGCTGGAACAAGGGGGGAGTTTTTTAAAGTTTAAATTGCCCTCGGCGAAAATGGTCACATGGCCGGTGGCCCCGCCCCCGATCTCCAGACAGAGGGGAGATCTGGGGGTGGGGCCACCGGCCATGTGGTCATTTTTAAGAGGCGCCGGAACTCGTTCCACCGCGTTCATGCTGAAAAAAAGCCCTGCCTGTTTTGGATGTAGAAGGTCCTAGATAGTAGGAGTTTGGAAAGATCCCTATTTATCTAAGACTTTGAAGAATTGTTACCTATCAGAGTAAACGATACTGAGCTCAAAGGCTCAATGTTAATTGATTCTGAGAAAAATTCTCCCTTAGTTTTGCAAAAATTAGAACTATTGTAGCTCCCCTTTCTCTTTCCAATTTGAATTAAATTCACGCTCCTGCACAAGAGCCATTTTTTTAAATGTATGCATCCACACTGCTGCCCATGTAACCTCAAACTGCAGGTTGGGTTTTTCCTCTACTCTTTTATGGGCATTTACACACATGAGGCTAAGGGCAAAGCTAGACATTACATGCCACGCAGAGATACTGCTGAAAATGGCACATGCCCACCCTAAAGTTCACACTGCATTTCTTGACACCATCATATTGTGTGTCTCTCTGGCTCCACCAGAAACAGCCACTGGTGATTGAGCTGAGTTGCGGCAACACAGCCTGTGATGATATCATAATTCTGGATGTGTGATGCTACAACATAACACAAGAGAATGCAGTACAGAGATTCTTCTGTTTGGCAGTAGCCCTGTGTTGCAGTCTGTCCTTATTGTGCCTTTCATATTTCTGCATTTCCAGCATTCACAGATGGCACCCTAGTGTGTGCAAGGCCCAACTTCAACCCTGTAAGATCTAGCTCATTAGTTCTGTTGTTCCCCTTTCTATTCTTTTTTTACTTAGAAGAGAGGCACAGTCTGGTCTTGAGTGGGGAACTTGCTGCAGCATTTATAGGGAGAAAGATCATTTTTCTGATCATTCCTTGTAGAACTGGGAACTGATATTCTCAGAGGAGAGTGGGGAGAGGTTCCTAACAGAAACCTCATCTCCAGTTAAAGGGATCTGGTAAGAGGTTATGTAAAAGGCCCTCTGTCAGTCAGCGTATTTGAAAGTGCCATTGATAGACCCAGGGCTTTTTTTCTGGGAAAAGAGATGGCGGAACTCAGTGGGTTGCCAGCACAGGGGGCAACTCTCGGTGGGAGGTGGTGCCCCTGGTACCACATGTGCGCGCGCAGAGTGCATGCATGTTCCCAGGGCCAATGACATCATTTTGGGTCAGCTGGAACAAGGTGTTTTTTTAAAAGTTTAAATCGCCCTCAGTGAAAATGGTCACATGGCTGGTGGCCCCGCCCCCTGATCTCCAGACAGAAGGGAGTTTAGATCAACCTCCACGCTGCTCCAATGGAGTTTAGATTGCACATAGGGCAATCTAAACTCCCCTCTGTCTGGAGATCAGGAGGCGGGGCCACCAGCCATGTGACCATTTTCAAGAGGTTCCGGAACTCCGTTCCACTACGTTCCAGCTGGGAAAAAGCCCTGGATAGACCAACAGTCTCACATAATGTAAAGTAGTTTCATGTGTTCACACGTGTATTATTGTGGTAGAGTGCATGTATTGCATGGAGGAGGCCCCATGTTCAGTTCCCAGCATCTCAATTAGAAGGATCTCAGTTTGTAGGTGTAAAAGATTCATACAAAAAGAATTGCTCCCGCTCAAGAGTAGCTAAAACTGGGCTGGATAGACTAATACTCTGATTCAGTGTAATGTATAATATGGAGTTAAGAGGATCAGGTTGTAGGTGGGGTGAAAGATCTGCACCTGAAATCTGGAGACTGCTGTCGGTCAGAGTAGACCGTCCTGACCTGTGTAGACTGATGGGCTGACTCAGTAGAAGGCAGCGTCATGTGGACTGAGCCAGGGCTATTGTCTGAATTCTCAGTTGGTACAGATGTTATCTCAGTAAGAGGCAACAGCCCAGACACATAAGGCCAAGTGTCTGAGGGGCCTCCCAAAAGCTGTTTCTGCCCATAACTGACATGCAGAATATATTGGCACGGGAATTAGTGGATGCCACTAGCACCGATTGCCTTTTGGGGTGTGGGGAAGAATTGAATATCTTCCCAGAGCAGGGGGCATCTATCAGTGATCATTAGGCATTCTGTCTAGGTGCAGAATTGCCATGTGGTGAGGGCTAGATGGGCCTTGAGCTAGCTGGAACAGCAGGGCCATTTGCATGTTGAGAAGGCATGATAGGCAGAATCACGGTGAGGCTTCTGTTCTGGCTTGTTTCATGAGCCTGGATGGAAAATAAGCAGCCTCGATCCTAAAGGTCCTTTTCGAGTGTTTGGTTTGGATAGAAATTAACACTGTGGAAGGGACTGAGTAGAGCTGCACTCACTTGCCTTGACCTACCAGCCTCCATGCATCCAAGCACAGCATTTGTCTGGAACCTGACAGGGTAAACTGAAATGCTTGCTTGCAAACCCCAGGGAAACGGAGGCTAGTGGGTCATTCTTGCAGAAGTTGTGCATTGGGTGCGGCCTCTATGCAAAAGAGAACACTTGAATGTGGAGTCAGGGCCAGCAGGTGTGATCTCAAGCAGCCTCCTTCACACATTCATGTGTACTCAAATGAGATACCCTGGGCAGTTGCCTGATTTATCTCTCAGCTGGAATTGGTGTGAAAGTTGCAGTGCAACAAAGATTCCAAGCTCCAAATGTAGATCCAAGAATTGCCTCTAGTGCTGTCATATACTCTGCCCACCCTGTGAAGGGCAGTCTCTGTACTTGGGTGAATGGGTAACTCTGCAGTTCTAGGAAGGAAGTAAAACGCAGGACATTTTTGCTGCTATTCCAAGATTTCAACATGCTGGGAGACAGTTTGGGTTGTGTAGCTAAATGCATAGCCTGTTTACAAGGCATAGTTATCCCTTCAGCAGATCATATAGTTTTGCCTTTTCGAAGGGTATGGATCAAATCTCTGTGGGTACTTTTATTATTTGTCTATTTCCTCCCCAGGAATGGGCAAGGAAGTGGGGAATCTTCTCTTGGAGAATACGCAGCTCCTGGAAACAAAGTAAGAAATGAGGAATATTTGTTGGCTTGCTTGTAGTGTGTGGCATGTCTCAAGGACCCCTTGAAGAGCCTAGGATTCGGCCTCAGACAAGTTGAGGGAGGGCATTTTTCCAGGAAAGCAAAAGCACCAGTGAATCCCACATGTGCCAAACTGCATAAAGCAATATTTAAATGGCTAAAATGGGTTTTTTTGTTGCATTTTTGGAGAATTTTTAACCAGCTCTACTGGAGCTGGTTAGAGTGAAGTCAGAGGATAGGTTTTTCAGAGAGAACAGTTTTAGAGAGGCGTTGTGCAGCATGCTCACGTATTGCTTGTCACACCATTGTCTTTGGCCAAATAGACTTTATGAAAACACACACAAACTTGCAAAGCTCATTTTGCAGAGGTGAAAATGGGATGAGTGTGCATGCGCCATAAGCATCTCTAACCCTCTTTCAAAAACCACCTTTGACTCGGGAAGACCATTATCTGTCTCTAGCCTACGTCATCTGCATCTTGCACTAACACCTGGTATAAGAAGAGACTGCCATAAAGTAATGTGAGGTTTTGGCGTGAATATTATTTGAATCTTTTTAAACTCCCTGTCCCCATTCTCGTCCAAACTCTCCACTCTTCCTGATTTCACTACTGTGGCATACCCATCTCATCATAGTGCCTTCTTGCTAAACTCATTTCTGTTTTATTTGCCTTAAAGAAATGCTTTGAATATAGTGAAGAATGACTTAATTGCGAAAGTCGATCAGCTCACAGGGGAGCAGGAGGTGCTGAAAGGAGAGCTTGAAGCAGCAAAGCAGGCAAAAGCCAAAATGGAAGCCAGGATCAAGGAACTGGAGGAGGAGCTGAAAAGGTGAGTGACCCCCTCCTCCAGGGTCAGCAGTTTTCTTAAGTGCAAAGTTTGTAGACTGAGTTCTCTAGCTTCCCCAGAGTCACAATGAACTTTCCTTGTCAAGCTTAATTCAGATGTTCATCGTTGGTCTTCCTGTGCAGTCCCACATGGTACTGTGCACGCGCAGGCCTGCCAATTCGGAGGTTACTTCAGCTGAAAATCCACTAGGGGGCACTCTTGCTCTCTATTGCGCATGCGCGGCTGCTTTCCCACCGAAACAGCCCCTAGGAGGGCGGAGTGCCCCTGATACCCTCAGTTCCTCTTTTGCCGCTGGTCGAAGAGGTTCTTGCTGATACAACGGACGGATAAGTGGAATTTCTTCCTTCTTAACTTAACGTTTTCAGTACAATATGTCTGAGAAGGCTGTATTTAAGCACTGTACGCAGTGCAATGGGGAAATGACCAAAACAGATGGTCATTTTTTGTGCTTGATGTGCCTAGGGGAGACCCATAACACCCAATCCTGTCGGCACTGCCTGAATTTCACCCCTAAGGCTGACTTTGGTGCCAGCCTGAATTCCGAGACCGAGCACATGGGGTTTGAAGACCCCGAGGAGTTGGACGCTATCGAGCTCCTCAGAGGCTGCAAGACGGTCGGATCTGAACCGCTCGGGTTCGAGGACACCAAGGCCTCGGGAGCCTTCAACTCCAGCCACTGGTACGGGTCTGACAGAACCGGCCGGGGAACTGAACCTGGAACCGAGGTCACCGGTCAGGTTGAATCTGATGACCGCGACCCAACTAAAGAAGACAAAGGAGAAGAGACTGAAAGAGGCCCAATCGGTTCTGAAGGAGGGGGCTAGGCCGGAAGGCAAATGCCCTTGGAAGAAATCTAAGAAGTCGAGGCACTCACAGACCCAGGAGTCCTTGTCATCGACTCCGAGGAAACAATGGATGGAGCAGGAGGTACTTATAATTGACCCTCCGCGCACACCATCAATTAGATAGAAGTCACACTCCACTTGATCCAAATCATGGTCGGATTGCTCTTCGCAAGAGAAAGGCGAACCTCCCCGCAGGAGACAGAGATCCCACCGATCTCCGAGAGACAGCGACCACTATAGGAGGGAGGAGAGCTCCTGGTCTCGTCGACAGCCTTTCGATTCCCGAGTGGATACCGGGCGCACGTTCCTGACTGACAAACTGCGTAGAGAACCTTCACCAGAGCCAGTCAGTAGGCACCAGTTCTTCTCCAGTTCTAGGATGGCAGACCAATTATCCGAGCCGGAGGCCTTCAAAGAGCCGTTCCGGAGGAGTGACAGCCCCAGTCCACCTTCTGATACCTCCCCAGAGGCAGCCATGGTTCCAGGGGCTAATGAAACTGAAGAGTCAACTTTGTCACTTACCTGCGAATCCAGACCTCCTGTCACAGAACAGAATCCTTCACCACGACGTCCAGAGACTCAGGTTGACGGCCTGGCTGATGACATAGGCGGGTCACTTTCTGATGCAATGACTCATGCCATTCTTAATGTCAGGCGTTTGTCGACCAGACAGTCGTATAGTCTGAAATGGGACAGGCTCAGAGTCTGGGTGGAATGCAAGAAACTAGACCCAGTTAACTGCCCTTTAACTACAGTTTTAGAATTTTTGTTGGAACTAAAACACAGGGTTATCCAACTCCTCTGTTAAAGTTTACTCAGCACGATTTCTGCTTTCCATGCACCAGTAGATAATAAGACTGTTTTCTCCCACCATACTTCGAAGTTGTTTTTGAAGGGTCTGAACAGTTTATTTCCCCCTGCTAAGAAGGTGGTTATTGAATAATCCTTTTGAACCCTTAGCGACATGTCACTTGAGATTGTTATCCATGAAGGTAGCCTTTCTAGTGGTGGTCGCTTCAGCAAGGAGGGTGAGCGAGTTAGCCGCATTGAGCGTGGACCCACCCTTTTTAAAGGAACATCCTGATAAGGTGGTATTGAGGACGAAATTGGGGTTTCTGCCTAAAATTGTATCAAAATGCCATGTGTCACAGGAAATAGTCCTGCCTGTATTTTTCAGGGGAAAATTGAGGCAGAAAGGTCCCTCGACACTTTGGATGTTAGAAGGGCGATCCTTTTTTTACCTTGACCGTACGAGGTCCTTTAGACTTGATTCACAACTCTTTGTCTGTTTTGCAGGTCCTAACAAGGGTAAGAAAGCCGGTGCTCAAACTGTAGTACGATGAGTGGCGCAGACGATTAGACTGTGTTATAAGAATGTTAACTTGCTGTTTCCCCTGGAGGTGCACGCTCACTCCACCAGCTCACAGGCGTCGTTGGCAACGCTTTTGAGAGGAGTGCCAATACCGGGCATCTGCAGGGCGGCGACTTGGTCTTCAGCCGACACCTTCGTGAAGCACCACGCCTTGGATATCCTAGACAGGAGAGAGGCGGCAGTGGGGACAACGGTGCTTCATTCGATTTTTTCGTGACAATTTCCGCTACCCAGGTAAATAGCTTGTTAGTCTGCCATGTGGGACTGCACAGGAAGACCGACGATGAAAAACAGTGTCGCACTTACCTGTAACTGTTGTTCATCAAGGTCTTCCGTGCAGGCACACACATCCTTCCTCCTTCCTTGGGTAAGCCTTCCAAGTTGAGGTGGTACGGTGGTGAAAGAGGAACCGAGGGTATCGGGGGGCACACCGCTCTCCTAGGGGCCGTTTCGGCGGGAAAGTAACTGCGCATGCACAATGGAGAGAAAGAGTGCCCCTAGTGGATTTTCAGCTAAAGTAACCTCCGAATCAGCAGGCCTGCGTGTGTGCAGTCCCATGTGTGCCTGCATGGAAGACCTCAATGAACAACAGTTACAGGTAAGTGCAACACTGTTTTTGCTCTGGATTACATTTAAGGACGCTTAACTGAGGTTTCAGGCGATGACTAAATTGAGCCACCATGGCTTGCAATTGGCTGGCAAACCAGAATCAACAGTCCCGTGACCACCACCCCTCTCTCATTTAAAGGTCAGTGACTGGAGGCCTGTGTCCCGAATCCATCCTTCTGTTTCCAACAGAGACACAAATTTAATTTATTGATGTATCTATTTAATTGATATCCTGCAGTTCTTTCATCATGGAGCTTGAGGGCTTACTTTGGATTCCCAGGTGCAAACCCATCCAGGCACCAACCAGATCCACATCTCCTTAGCTTTATCGAGGTTGCTCTATGAGACTCCCTTCAGCCATGCCCCGGGTATGATGCAGGAGTTTTCTGTGGTGATAGTGCCTGTGGTGGTCTGCTTTTGGGGACGACGGTCAAGCTGCTTCACCTGCTACCCCTCGCTCTTGTCTCCAAACAGGTAGGGGTCCAGTAGCATCTTAAATACCAACAAGATATCCAGGGAATAAGCTTTCGAGAGTCAAAGCTCCCTTCATCAAATACAAGCAGAGATCCCTGAGTCCTTATATCCCAGCCAAAAGCTGGGGGAGAGGTTGCAAAGAAAGGAGTCAGGATGCTAAAGTACAGTGTGAAATGGAATCAGCTTGATTGGAGCATGGGAGAAACGCTTAGAGGTAGGAGATACAGAAAATTAACACTGTAGTGAGATAAGAATGCTGTGTCCCCTATTCGTCCCAGGGGAAGCCATCGTTCTGAATTAGTGAATGAACTCAAGTTCAGCAATGTCACGTTGTAACCTCTCCTTGAACCTTCTCTGTTGGAGGATATAAGGGTTCAGGGATCTCCATTCCTACTTGTATCTGACAAAGGGAGCTTTGACTCTTGAAAGCTTACACCCTGGAAATTTTGTGGGTCTTTGAGGTGCTACTGGACTCGAATCTTGCTCTTCTGCTGCCGACCAACATGGCCACTCATCTGAAACTGTCCGTAGGAAAGGAGTCGTAACCCCCTGCCATCTTTCCCTCTCCCTCTTTTCTAGAGTAAAATCAGAAGTGATCGTTGCCCGACGAGAGCCCAAAGAAGAGGTGGAGGATGTAAGCAGCTATCTCTGTACAGAATTGGTATATTCCATTATTAAAATGCTGGGGAAGGGAGGGTGAGGGTGGGGCCTGGAGTGTTTCTTTTTCATGTACCTGAAAAATAATGCTATGTCCTTCTGGGTGCAAAGTCACCACCGGCAGGTGTTTCCATTGGATATGACCAGATTCTGGTTCACGGTGGCCCACCTTGTGGGCCTGATCATGTCACAATGGAAACTGCCTGAGAGGAGCAGCTGCTCCCCTGCGATCAAGAGTTGGCTGCGAAGGTGCAGTTTGATGACGTCATTTAAAAATGCCTCTGCTGCTCATTCTCCCACAAGGACTCTAGGCAGTTCACAAATGACCCATCTGCTATGGAAACAGAAGTTACAATAAGACCAAACCAGAAAGAGCGCCCTCAGAATTTTAAAAAACCAGCCTAATCCCAAAGCTCAGCAGAAAACTTCTGCCTCAGGTGACAGAGGGCCACGCTACAAGTGACACCTGACACAGGTTGGACACTTGTCAGCTTCCCTCAAGTTTTGATGGGAAATGTAGGCGTCCTGGCCTTGCAGCTTGGCTCTCCGACTGCTGTCCAGTGGACTTTTCAACTGTCACTTGTCCAACATTCCGCCAAGCTGCCTACATTTCCCATCAAAACTTGAGGGAAGCTGGCAAGTGTCCAACCTGTGTCAGGCGCCACTTGTAGTTTGGCCCCCAGTGACCTTTATATTCCAAATACCAGAGAGTCAGGGAAGCTATCAGAAACCGTGTGGGTATAGTTTTGGCTGTGCTGCTCTGAAGAGAGATGAAAGCTCCTCCTCCACCCAATACAGCTCACAAATGTGTGGAGACAGAAATCCTGAGGCAAATGGCAGCTAAAGGACTCCCGTCTTGGACACCACAGTTCCCTTAGGGTCCAATATTCTTCAGGGAAAGAACATTCTGTGAACCCAAGGGAGAGGGAGAAGAAAGAACCGGGGAAGACATCCAAAAGGAGCTTCCCAGTTCCTGTTCAGGCGGGCACAAGATGCCTGAGGAGAGACAGTTCATTTCACCTCAGTCACCTGTTTATAAGCTGCCTTAGCAGATCCCTTGCTCCCCAATCCCACTCTAGTTCTTGGAAACACGTGATGTCCTGTTGCTGCCCAGTCGGCCCATACATTCAGAGCTACCTTCTGCCTGGCTTTTGTTCCTTGCTCTGTGTTCCCCTCACTGCTGACTTGACATGTGTTTGGTTTTCCTGTTCAAGCACCTTGATGCCATGCAGCTGGCAGGAACGGTGCCTTTCAGCACTGTGTCATGATCCACTCAACCCATTTACTAGTGCTCTGGCAGCTAGCTGTCTCGCATTCTTGTGAGTCATCACTTATCTCTGGAGCCCCTGCCGCTCTGCCACAGCTCCATGTGCTGGCTTATACCTGTGCTCATTTTGGACTTTCCTAGTTCCTCATTCCTTGCCCACAACTTTCCAGTGTCTTAAAAATCCTGCTTGTAGGAAGCAGCCCAACTTTTGCCAGGCACAAATCAGACAAGCCTCTTCAAATCAGAATGTGGTGAAAGAATTGTAGGACAGAATTCTAGAATATGCTTTCCTCAAGCCCTGAAAACCGGCCGTCTGTCTATCCCGAAATGCTTCCTGTAGCCTCCTGATCTGCAAGCATGTTAGTGGTAGCTGTTTGGAAGGGAGTGCAAGGCTGCATTTCGAATCTATCCCTTCTCTCCATTGCTGCCCAGTGGTCAACAGGGTCTCCCCCAGAGCATCATCCAGGTGATGGGAGCAACCAGGTGAGCTTGGCCAAACTACCTAAGAAGGGCCAAGACTTCATCAGTGCTGTCACAGCTGTTCCCTCCATACTTCTCCACTAATATTTGGGAGCTTTTTTTTGTACAGAAAAAGCAAGCTGGTGTTAATCCCTGTGAGCTAGTGATGCATCTCTCAGTATTGACTCAATAACATGCTTGACGTTAGTTCATAGACAGAAATTAACTTTGCTGTTTGAATGAAGGATGAAGACAGATGTAACTTTTTAAGTGTGGTAACATTTTAAGCGTGGCAGAGGTGAACACATTTCTTACTTCCCTGATCATTTGTATATATTCTATATTCCGGGCGCAAGCTTGGGAAAAAAAATTCTGCAGACTTTTAGTATGTTGAGAGGAGGCCAGGTATGGGAGGCACCTATGAGCTACTGCCTGTGCTGTCCCCCATATTCCCCCCTCCTGCCACCTGGTCATTGAAGTTATTTTGAAGGATTTTGTTAAAACGTGTTTTAATATTTTTTTTTTGGTAAAGTGAAGTATGAATATATAAATGCACATACTCACCTTTGCCTGAAAGGAAGACAGCTGCACTTAATAATAAAAATAAAATGCAGCCTATAGGAAGCGTTCGCGGTGATGAGGCAAATATCAACCAGTGGGCTTTCTCCTCTAACAGAACTTCTTAATCCAGAAGTAAAGCTTTAGGAATGTGTAGGGTTGTGTTGATCTTGTGGTTGATTTCAGAATGCATGTAAAAGAAATTGCGAAGCTGGGTTTATCCTGCAGGTGAAGAGCGCTCTGTTGCCACACTTAAAAATCTGACCTCTGCTTTCACCATTAAATAGTCTTCCTCCTTTGCCATGTATTGCACAATTTCTAAATGCATTTCCTTTCTTTTATCGCGATAACTTATCTCTGCATCAAGTTAATATTAGTCGACTAACCCATATTAATGTCTTGCTGTCTTAGAGGCATGTTAGTTAGACTGGGATGTTTTCCAAGTCCATCTCAGAGGCTTGTAGAAAACTTAATTCGCTTTTTGTTAATGGCTTCTCCTCCAGAAGCAATGCTTCCCTTGCTAAGCAAGGTTGCTGCTAGATTATTTTGGCTTACGTTAAAACACATGCAGTGGTGGGGGGGGGCAGTATTAAAGGAGGGAAAGAAGCAGCGTTGTGAATTTAGTTGCCTGGCTTGCGCTTTACTAACCTCGGTCCCCTTCCGTTTCCCGTTGGTTGAAGCAGTCCTCCTCCCCCCTGCAGGACAACATTCCCATTGCTCAGAGGCGCCGCTTCACCCGCGTGGAGATGGCCCGAGTCTTGATGGAACGCAATCAATACAAAGAGAGATTGATGGAGCTGCAGGAGGCCGTCAGGTGGACAGAGATGATCAGGTAAGGGAGGGACTTCATTGGCCTCTTGATGAGGCTGGGAAGGAAGTGAGCAAGGCCCCCCGAGTATCCTGTGGTTCTGTGATCGCACCAAGCTTTTGGCACGGGGCGCAGAACTGAGCATCCCTTGCATTTGTTTTTAAAGAGCAAATTTCTAGACTCCCAAGTTTGCAAAGACTGGTTTGGGAGTCTACAGACATCGCCTGGGGCAATCTACAAAAGCTCTTCAGGACTTTGGAGGTCAAAGCCAGTTCCTTAAATTATTCAGCTTAAAAACCGCAAGTCACCGCAAAATGTTTCTCTGCCTAAATGTCACTGTCCGTTCTCTAAACTTGAGCAACTATCTTTACAGAAAAATAATTGATATATATATAAATTATAAGCTTGGTATTGTGAAAGTAAACTATTACTTCTTTAAGAAGCAGTAATAGTTTGTACATCTTAATTTCTTTTTCCTATCAGCACTAGGAACACTCTAGGAACAGCACTAGGAACACTCTAGCCCGGGAGCTTATACCCGTTCTTCCTTCTCCCCCAAGAGGGAACCTTTAAATCAGTCTGCAAGTGAATATAATGAAACTCCACAGGCCCCTTTTAATAGAGGAAAAATCAAGTTTGGGAGCTGTCCATTTTATAAAGGGATTAGAGAAGTACAAGTGCAGACCCGCAAGAACTTGCAGAGCCACCTCATTTTTGCCTCCCCCCATGTCCTCTTTCCCTTCCTTCCCCCCATGTCCTCTTTCCTTCCCACCCCCATGTCCTCTTTCCCTTCCTTCCCACCCCCATGTCCTCTTTCCCTTCCTTCCCCCCATGTCCTCTTTCCCTTCCTTCCCCCATGTCCTCTTTCCCTTCCTCCCCCCCATGTCCTCTTTCCTTCCCACCCCCATGTCCTCTTTCCCTTCCTTCCCACCCCCATGTCCTCTTTCCCTTCCTTCCCCCCATGTCCTCTTTCCCTTCCTTCCCCCCATGTCTTCTTTCCCTTCCTCCCCACCCCCCATGTCCTCTTTCCCTTCCTTCCCCCCATGTCCTCTTTCCTTCCCACCCCCATGTCCTCTTTCCCTTCCTTCCCACCCCCATGTCCTCTTTCCCTTCCTTCCCACCCCCATGTCCTCTTTCCCTTCCTTCCCCCCATGTCCTCTTTCCCTTCCTTCCCCCCATGTCCTCTTTCCCTTCCTTCTCCCCCATGTCCTCTTTCCCTTCCTTCCCACCCCCATGTCCTCTTTCCCTTCCTTCCCCCCATGTCCTCTTTCCCTTCCTTCTCCCCCATGTCCTCTTTCCCTTCCTTCTCCCCCATGTCCTCTTTCCCTTCCTTCCCACCCATGTCCTCTTTCCCTTCCTTCCCACCCATGTCCTCTTTCCCTTCCTTCCCACCCCCATGTCCTCTTTCCCTTCCTTCCCCCCCATGTCCTCTTTCCCTTCCTTCCACTCTCCCCCATTTTCTGCTTCCTTCTCTCCTCCCATATCTTTATCTTCACCTTTCCTCCCCCCCACCCCAGCAGTCTCTCCTCTATGGCCGAGTTGCATGGTGCCAGCTAAGCTATGGTAGCCTAGCAACAGCCACTTGTTAAAACTATAGGCACTCCTTTTATCATTTTGGGTTTTCTTTAACCCTCCCAATGTATATTTTTAGATTTCAGATTTTTCTGCACACCTGGCACCTGGGGAAAACGGCTGGAGGGAGGAGCTGTTTCACCCTTTCCACTGGCTTCCCCCACTTATTTGTTTCCCCATCCACTGGTTTTCCCCTCTGTAAATCTCTCGCCCCTGTCCCCCAGTCATTCCTGCCATGTCAATGTTTCTCCAAATTGCCCTTCTAAAGCTGACATGCCTTTTAAACAAATGTGCTGAAGATTTGTTATATATAAAATTGTTATTATAACTGGGAACATTTGTATGGCTGGAGCAGCTCTGAGCCACGGACACTGTTGTCTGAGCTCCTGCTTTCCTGGTTGAGCCAGCCAGAACTGTAGCTGACATTCGAATTTGTTGTTTCTTCTTGTTCGTATTTATTAATTGTAGCAAGGAGAGATAAAAATCTAGAAAGTAAGTGCAGAGTTGCAAAAAGCTTCTTAGACCCTGCACTTAACCAGCACGCTCATCTTCAGCTTGCAGGATTAAAGCCTTTTTGTCATTGGTGTGGCATTGGGGAAAAAGAACCAATTTTGGACTATTTCTTAGCTGCTTTTTAAAACCTTTTGTACAGAGCCTCCCGGGAGCATCCTTCAGTCCAGGAGAAGAAGAAATCGACCATTTGGCAATTGTAAGTAATGGGCTTGTTTGGTAAAATTCAGAAACAGATGAGTGCAGTGAGCCACGTTTCTGGCTCTTCATGATGAGGCTTTGGAGAGCCAGGATCACATCTCTAGAAAGCAGCTGTGTTCCTAACGTAAATCACCCCCCACGCCGCCAGTCTCTTGAGGCACAGTTTGCCCTGGTGTAGCAAACACATGGTTTCCCCCTGCACCTAATTCTTTTCACACTGGAGAGAGCAGCTCTTGGTGACTGTATGTGCCAACCAGTCAGGGATCATGTATGCATTGTCATAGTGCCTCTTCGCCAGTTACATTTGGCTACACCACAGTGGGTTGTCCACTGGCAAAAGAGGTCCTTCTGACCAGTGAGGGGGCTGCAGTGAAGGGGAAGCGAGGGAAGAACAAGCGGAACAGCTGGTTGCATCCAATCCAATATTCTCATAAGGCCACATCAGAGCAAGGGCAGTGTTTCTTTCCCTCATTCTGGATGAACGAACTGCCCTCTTTGGCATGTCCTGGCCTAAAGAATTGACAAGCAGGGTGGGACAAATTCATCACAGGGCAAGTGTCCCTCCCATGCTCTTTCTCCCCTGCCCACCCTCATTTTCTCTTTCTGCTCAGAGTTTTTTTTGTTTTTATGAAAGAAAAGGCAGGCCTGTAATACTTGTACGCAATAAGAACTGGATACAGCAATTGATGTCATTCCTCGTTTTGATGCCTTGGATCCACTTGATAAATATTAATGTTCCTCTTTGTCATTTTGAGTTCTGTGGCACCTTGCACAGATGCCTTGCAGGGATTTAGCAGCTGCAAAAAAAAAAACCACTCCTCTGCCTCTTCCTCATGACTGATTCAGAACTCAACAGCTTTTTGCTTCCACCTTTTCTCCCCAGCTTCAGCCGCCTGTTCAGTTCTTCCTCCAGCCCTCCACCTGCAAAGAGGAGCTACCCATCAGTGAACATTCATTACAAATCTCCCACGGCGGCTGGGTTCAGCCAGCGCCGCAGTCACACCATGTGCCAGATCTCAGCCGGGAACCGCACCCTTGAGTTCTTCCCAGAAGAGTGAGTCGCCATCTGCTTTGGCTAACGGCCGGTCCTGCCATGGCTCTGCTTGGTTGCTTTGCAGAAACCAAAAAAGTGTGGCTTAATCATGCGCCTTAACAGCTTTTAAGGCAGGACTGTGGATATTCCTCCCACCAGCTGGTGTCAGGTGTAGAAGTTGGGATCCTGGGAATTTCTCTTTCCAGTCCTGGAGATACGCTTGAAAGTAGATGTACATTGATGGAAGATGCATTTGAGGAACACTTGGAGCAGTCAGGGTCTGAGTCCGGAATGCCCTTCTTGATTCTCTGTTGCCTCACCCCCTTTTCATGCATAGCTGACAAGGCTAATGGGAAGAGTTGGGTCCCAAGCAGGCCGGTTCAGGGCAGACCCAAAGTTCAGTCCAGCAGAGCCAAAGTCAAGTTGCATGGTTCAGGTTAAGTGAAGATAAAGTTCTTTAACTGGTGGCTGAAGAACAGAAGGCCTGGAAGTGGGAAGTGTAATCCGAGGTAGATGGGAGACCCAAGTTTCCAACCCGATAACGGGCAAAAGGGCAAAAGAGGCAAAAGGACTGCCTCTCCTGATACGTATTCCCATGCAGCTTTTTAATTCCTCTGATCCAGGACTTTGTTTCCTCCTCTAGGTTATATTAGATCAGGAGGTGGTACACAAGATGGATTTTTTCAGGTGGCCCTTCCCAGCTGTTGGTTAGATCTTTTTAAAGGCTGTGGCTTGGCATTTTGATGGGGAGTCTGCCTTTGTGCCGACTGCTTTTGGTTGATCCCATATCGTGTTTTTAAACTCTCATCATTGTTAAGTGCCTTAAATCCAATATAGTGGAAAGACTGGTCAGAAAAACAGTGGTGATAAATCACTGAATTCAAGGTGAGTTCCAAAGGCTGTAAGTGTGAAGAGTAGATGATTGGCTGGGTGTAAGATCCTTTCCAGTGAGCTGACTTACTCAGACTGAAGGCCATCCTCTGAGGACTGGCCTTTATAGAGACCATATTGATCCTTGGGAGGGTGGAGATCAGCTGCCTTGAGTGCTCAATCTGGTGGCAGGACTCGTTTTCTAACTCGTTTTCTCCTCTTGTGCTCTGTCTCAGCACAGGTGGGTCTTTGGATACGTTTTTCTTCTAGCTGTTCATCGCCTCCTTTTACATTGCATTCTTCTCTATCCTCTGTGTGTGTGTGTAAAGTGCTGTCAGGTGATGCCAGCTTATGGTAATACTCATAGGAGTTTCAAAGCAAGAGACAAACAGAGGTGGTTTGCCATTGCCTGCCTCTGCATAGCAACCCCAGACTTCCTTGCTGGTCTCCCATCCAAGCACTAATCAGGGACAAACCTGCTTAGCTTCTGAGGAGATCAGGCTAGCCTGAGCCATCCAGATTGGAGCTTTCTGTTTCCTACACCCAGACAAATAACATTAGAGAAGATGATTCAGGTAGATTGTTCCTCCCTAGTGAGGGAATTTTTGTGTGTTTGGAGGAAATGTTTCCTGACCCACAATCTTAAATTTTAGTAGTCCGGATACAGGTTTGTCTCCTCAGTGAGAATTCAGCTGGGGTTTGGATCTCTTAGATTACTTAAGAATTACTTGATTTTAAGTAAACGCAATCCAAGCTTCTCTCCCTTCCCCTAACGAGGAAAAGTGCAAAGGGATGGAATTTTAGAATTCTCCACCCACCGCAGATTAAGTCAGCATGTTCTCTGCTCTGGCATCAGAAAGCATCACGAGAAGCTCCCCAAAGTAAAAGGGGACGGAAGCTAATATATTCCCCAGGGACCGGGAGGGAAAATGTGCATCTGCGTTGCATGCTACCTTCATCCACATCGTTTTGCTTCACTGCCAGTAAAAGGGACAGATGGAGGAATGATTTCATTGTCTTCAATGAATTGAAAAACTGGGCACGCCAATATGGTTGTAATGGTGAGACTAGGATTTAAGAACCTGAGAGCAAGTTTGCTTGGTCAGCCCCTCTAGTGCTGCAGCCAGCCAGGTTCTCCCCAGCAGGCCAAAGCCACTCCTTACTGCTGTTTCCCCACAAGCAACTGGCATTCAGTGGCTTTGAATATGGAAGTTCTGTTCCGACATCTTGGCTGCTAGCCATTGATGGCCCCGGCCTGTTAAGAATTTGTCTGATCTTTTTACCCGGCTAATAATAATAATAATAATAACCATAATAATAACATTCGATAGCCTGAGCTCTTTGGAAGAAAGGCAGCAGCCAAAAAGAATGTAATAAAGTACACATTTTAAAAGAGCTGTAGTGGTGAAAAGGAATGGCAGTCAGTGCAGGAGCCCAGATGTTGCCCTGGAATTTGGATGGACGTTCATCGCTCTGTTATCACCCATATTTCCTTGTTTGAGCTGTTGCATCTTTTGTCTTTTGCGGTATGTTCTTAATGAGGCTTTGCTTTCCTGGCTTTGTCCTCTTCTCTGTCTGCTTTCTGCTGCCGTGGCAACGCTTCCTTGACCCTCTGCCTCTTGTTTCTTAACCATAGATTGAGAAGTAACACTGTTGCTTCTCTCCTCAGTGACTGTACGTCATCCGCACGTCGCGAGCAAAAGCGCGAGCAGTACCGCCAGGTCCGGGAACATGTGCGGAATGATGACGGTCGCTTGCAGGCTTGCGGGTGGAGTCTGCCCGCCAAGTACAAGCAGGTAGGATCCAGCAGATTGAGAGGCAGGATTGGGGGTAAGTCGGGGAGGTCATCCGATGTGAGAAGCCAGCCAGTCTTCCCTTGCTCACTTCCTTTTTGATAAGTGGATCTTTTGAAAAGCTCTTCTGGGTCAGACTGAGGGTCCATTTTGTCCAGCATCCTGTTTCCCACAGAAGACCTGAAAGCACAGGGCGTGGAGACCAAAGCCCCTCCTGCAGCCGGTGTTCATAGTTTTCCTCCTACGAACTGGCAGGTTGTGTTTAGTTATCCATGGACCATATCCTCCATTAATGGCTCTCGCACGTACCTTATGTTGGTTTATTTATTTAAAACATTTCTGTGCTATCTTTCCACCCAACTTAGGGTGCCCATTAACAGGCTTTTAAAAAGACATACTAAGAAAATATTTTTAAAGCACGTAATTAAAGAAACAACGCAAACAGGAAGCAGGATCAGTGAGGGAACACCAAACAGATACAGCTTCACCGCTGACAGGAGACAGTGATCAAGGGGGACAGACAAACCATCCTAGGGAGGGAACACCATAATTTTGGTGCCATGCCAAAGAAGGCCCTTTCTTGGGTCGTCCACCTATGTAGCCTTAAACAGCAAGGGCACCCAAAGAAGGTTTTGTGAAGGCAACCACAGCGGTCAGGTAGGTTCATATGGGAGTAGGTAGCTATTAGTGTGTAATACTCAGTATGTAATACTCCACCATGTTCAGCATTGCCTGCTCAGACCAGCAGTGGCTCTCTGGCACAGAAAGATCTCTCTTGGCTCCTGTGACCCTTTAGCTAGAGAGGGCAGGGATTGAACCTGGGGTTTCCATTGAGCAGAGCAGGCACCCTGCTACCAACCTTTGGCTTTTTTAATGCCATCTAAGCTGTTTACGGTTATACCCTTCTGAGGCCACTGAAATCACTGAGTTTAGAAGGGTGTACCTCAGCTTAGGATAGCAAGATTTGGGTCCGGTGGCACCTTAAAGACCAACCAGGTTTTTTGGAATATAAACTCCCTTTGTCAGCTTTGACTCTTGAAGGCTTATATCCAGAAAATCTTGTTGGTCTTTTATTGTGTACTGAGCCTGGAGCTCAGAATGATTGCAGCCCAGAGTGATTTCAGCCAAAACAAGGTTCTTTATTGCAAGCAGACAGACAACAGCAGACACTACACGAGCTGAACAAAAGCCCTCAATATATATACACAGAAACCCAGCCCCAAGAATAGCCAGTAACCAATAGGAACATGTACTTTACAATACCATCATTTGCATGAACTATATACAATGTATAAGATAGGCAGGCCACTGATTGGTCTTTATTGGAGAGGACCAATTGGCTGCTGCCCCCAGAAAGTACCCAATGAATGTGCAGATGAGTGTAACCAATGATAGTGAAGTGCAGGCAATTGTAACCAATGGGAATGAAGTGTATTGGGAACCTTGACATGTTATGAAGCTCAACACAGTGCATAACAGTAAATACAGTAGAGGCCTTGTCCAGCCTAACTCAGCCCAATACACAACATCTTTAAAGTGCCACTGGGCTCGAATCTTGCTGTTCTACTGCGGATGGCTACCCATCTGAAACTATCTACTTAAGATGGTGCTGTGGCAGATGCACTTCTTGTCCAACACCATCCTTGGCCTGTAGAAGCCAGCATTTTTTTGTAGCACCTTAGCCAAAGGTGAGCTTGATTGAGGGGGTCAGAAGTTTAGAGGGGGTCAGAAACATCTTTAAAGTTAGTGTTGCAACATTCAGAAGAACTGACTTGAATTATTTGCTCCATGGAGTAAAAACTGGCTTTCATTGATCAACCGAGATGTCAGACTGTTTTCTGTGTCCCTGATAGCTGAGTCCCAACGGTGGTCAGGAAGATAACCGTATGAAAAACGTCCCAGTGCCTGTCTACTGCCGACCTCTGGTGGAGAAGGACCCAACCATGAAGGTAAACACAGCACTAGTTGTGTGGCTGAGCCACTTGAGTGACTGCTGATGCACCGCAGGGGCTCAGGTCACTCGTGGCCATCACCGGTGTGGCAGGTGTCTGGAATCCCCACCGGCCAGGCCCCGAAGTGATGGGTGTACCTTGCTGGGGTTGAGGAAATACCTAAAACCGGCCCTGGGCAAACATTGGGATACCCAAAACCTTCCAGTTTAAAAAATCAGTAAAAGCCAACGAACATCCAAAGGGCTGATACCAAGGATCTTGCTCCTTCTTATGAGTCTCCCTTGTTTTTCCTCTGTCTCATCCTTGGTCCCTCCATTCATCAAACACTTTACACCTCTGCTCATTTCTGCCATTTTTGTCTCTGTGTTTCCTCACAAGCCCTTAAAGGGACGGAGTGCCTGGAGTTCTCCTGATTTATGCATAGAGCTCTCTCTGATTAGATCTTTCTTTAGCCTCTTTGTCCAGCTTTAAATTTTTGTTTTTGGGGAAAAAACCCACCATCTTTATTGCCTTGATGTTCTTTTTGCTTCCCCTTTCTTCCTTGAAGACATTTGCATTGGTTTTAACTTTAACATAATTTTGCTTTCTTTTACTATCACACCACTTGGGCAAAGTTTTGTCTTCTTTTCTTTCCACCTTCCATCTGTTTTCACCCTGTGTTTGGTTTGCACCTGCAGGCAGAGACCTGTTTTATTATTATACAGTGCGTTGTCCATTTCAGATACCTCTATACTGTTATGAAACTTGTGTGGACTTCCTGCCATTCTCTATCCTTTCCGTGCCGTTCCACCTCCTTGTGCATTCCTGAGAGGTATATTCTCTCCTGGAACTCATTGCTGGTTTGTTCAGCATTCCTGTAAGCTAGAACACTGCAGACACATCTGGGATGTGTAATAACCTCCAACCCGCCAACTGTCCTCCCTTTCTTACATCCCCTTGCTTACATTTTTAGTTGTGGTGTGCAGCAGGAGTCAACCTGACAGGCTGGAAGCCTGTGGAACAAGAGACTGGAAATGGACAAAAGCCAGATCCAGGATGCGATCCACTAACCTGTGACCGCGAAGTGGAAGGAGAGAGTGGCAAGAGCAACCACCCATCCCCGGAAAAGAAAAAGGTTGGGGAAAAGATGTGTTGATTTTCTGTTTACAAATGTAGAGGGCAAGTGGGTGGTTTTTTTGGATACCTGGCAAAGCAATACCTCTGCTCCTTGTCAGAACTGTGGCTAGATAAAATCCTTACTCCAGTCTGCCTTCTGCAATTAGACAAAAGTCCATTGTTTCCAAAAAGCATTTAATGAAGAAAAAGATTATTATAGTCCACTGGCCTGAATGCAATATCCAGGTTGGTACATATGCATTGTTACCAATGCCAGGCAAAGCAAGAGATACATATTAAATATCATAGCTGACCCATCCTCCCCCCACAGTTCTCAAAATATTCCCTTTGAAGCTGCAAAAGCGAAAGCTTCCCCAAGGCCGGTTCTTGGTGGAACGTCGGTAGCCAAAACAATGCTGGTCTGTGAGATAGCTGCCTGGGAACCTCTGCACCTGGGGAAGAAAGCACTGAACACTGAAAGGATTAAATATGGAGTCGGTTAAGCATAGGTATACAAAAGAGCATTCTGATCCTGACACTCCTCAATTAAAGAAATAACCACATAAGGGCGCTTCAGGACAAATCGGAGCTGTTCAGTAAATCATACATGCGCTGATCAAAACTAGTGTACGCCAAGCAATGCATTACTGAGGAATTAATGGTTGTGCTGGAGGTGTCGATGAAGCCTTAAAGCTGCCAGGTGGGAAGTACTGAAGAGAAGAGTTCAGAGTTCTGGAATTTAGGGGACATCCCACACCACAAATCCTCTTGATACTGGATGTATTTTGTTACCTTTGGAATAGTTGGAAGAATTTTTGATATATATAGATTGTTATGACTTGTTATTTATGTATAGGATTTGTATGGTGTTTGTGTGAGATTGTATATGATATATATTTATTTGTTGCACTTGTCACTTTATAATAGAGATACGTGATTCTGTACATTTTGGCTCATCACCTTTTCCTCCGGTTTAGGGGGGGGTTTCCTGTTTGGTTGTTGGCTGCGGTCTGAAGGCAACAATCACAAGAGCTGCTCCGGAAACCCAGAAACTGACAAGTACACTAGCTATCTGGAGTAAACAATATATAACCCTTTTAATGAGTATAAAGTGCAAAAGTGCTCAATAAAGAATGTCAATTTCATTAATCCATACAAATTGTAAACATGTCCAACTGGTGGAAAAATACAAATAGTACAAAGTCAATTACAACAATCTATAGAATGCACGCAGGCATTCAAAGGCAGTTAATTGCGAAAGTCTCTGTAGCATTCACCTGCAGAAGTCAGCGTATAGACAAGCCACGCCTACGGGTCTTGCCAGCATAGATTCTCCACCCCGTTTCATCCATTCACTTCTTCGTAGGCAATATTCATTACTAGCATTTTGATCAAGAGTACACCACCATGTTGGTTAGCTCAGGACCGTCTGACGCCGCCGTCGAGGTCTGAAGGCAAGCAAGCATTTTGTCCGAGGAGCAAGTAGGCAGGAAGGTATGCTGAATGGCTGAAGTTTAGCTGCTTGAAGATCCAAAGAAGGATATGTCCTCATGAACTTGCCCAGCAACAAGCTCTTAGACTGAGAGCCAGAAGCAAGGTTAAAAGTAGATTGGTCCTCTAGTGGCACCCAAGCTCTTGGGATAGGAAACTATAGGTTGAGTGTCTGTCCGAAGTTGGAATTGCCTGTCATCCTGTCCTCTGATTAGCATTCTCGATAGACCAGAGAGCTGCATATGCTGACCAGAGCTTGTCGGACGAAGGGGTGGATTAAGCTCAGCATCCAGCATTTCTTCACAGAATCAAATTGGAAAATCCTTCCAATATTAAATGTCCATCAAAATGCTATTATGATAAGGAAAGATTCACTGGATGGAGATGATAATCTTTGTTCCTGCCCATGCCCTGGTCATCTTTTTGTGAATGTCATGTTCATCTCATGGTCTCTTTTCTCTCCGTTTTGACACTTCCGCAGGCCAAAGAATTGCATGAGATGGATGCCACATCCAGCCGGGTGTGGATCGTAACGAGCACCTTGTCCACGAGCAAAATCGTGATTGTTGATGCCAACCAACCGGGCACGGTCGTGGATCATTTTACCGTCTGCAACGCCCACGTCCTTTGCATCTCCAGCATACCAGGTAAGCAAAGGTGGAGCTTGGCACACCTGTGATGGGTCATTCTTTAACAGCGCGTTGTCACTCCATAGCTGTTGGAGCTGGGGACAAGCAGAGGAAATGAGAGGAATGGCACAGTGTGAACAGCAGATGGGCTTTGCTTTTTTGGTTAACTGAAGCGCTGGGTTTTATTTATTGCATTTCAGTAGCCCTTTGCCTGTGTTTAATTGATATTTTTCTTGACTGTGTAATTATTTGCTCCTGGATCGTGATTTATGTCCAGCATAGATGTTTTGCTTTGTTGGCTTGCTTCTTTAGGAGTGGTTGGCCAGGAAGCAGGTTCTTTTTTTTAAAAAAAAGATATTACTGCACTAGATCCTTCTGGCTTTTCTGTTTGGTTCTACCCTTTCCCAGTTCTTTTCCTCATGCTAGCCATTCTTCCATAAGGCATTTTGGTGTAGTGGTTAAGAGCGCAGGACTCAAATCTGGAGAGCCGGGTTTGATTCCCCACTTGAAGCCAGCTGGGTGACTTTGGGCTAGTCATGGCTCTCTGGACCTTTCAGCCCCACCCACCTCACAGGGTGTTTTGTTGTGGGGATAATAATGGCATACTTTGTAAGCTGCTCTGAGTGGGCATTAAGTTGTCCTGACAGGCGGTATATAAGTCGAATATTATTGTTATTGTCATCAACGTCATCATCATTTTCCCACATGCCTCCTGTAATCCCCAGCATAGCACTTTTAGCGGTCAAAAAGGATTCTTTTGCCCTTGGTGGGAAAGCTGGCAGGACGTGACGTGGTGCTCCCTTTATATCCTGGCTTGTCTCTGAGGATCTTGGGGTGCTGTATGTGGTTGTTTCTTCCTCTTTTTTATCCTCACATAGCAAGTAGGTTAAGCTGAGAAAGGGCAGCTGGCCCAAGATCAAGTATGCTGAGCATTGACTTGGAACTGGGTTCTCCTTGCGCCTAATTCTGCATTGTGCATATTGTCACGCCGACGAGGCTGTTGCACACAAGACCCAGGAACATATCCTTCTCTTGCAGCGGCTTGTGAAAGTGACTATCCTCCTGGAGAAATCTTTCTGGAAGGGGATTTGAATCCTGAAGAGTCCTCAGGGGCAGACAGCGTTCTGGCAGGCATCACTCTGGTGGGCTGTGCAACCCGGTGCAACGTTCCTAGTAGCAATTGCTCTTCTCGAGGAGATACGCCTGTGCTGGATAAAGGGCAGAGTAAGTCTTGGATCACCACAGACAGTTTCGCAAATGCGTTTTGATTTTATTCAGGGTTTTTTGTTGGCTTACAACTCATCTATGTGAGAGAAATCTAGATCAGTTGAACAATGCAATACGTAAGCATGATTGTGTCAGTATAAACAGGGCTTTTTTTCAGCTGGAACTCGGTGGAACGGAGTTCCGGAACCTCTTGAAAATGGTCACATGGCCAGTGGCCCCGCCCCCTGATCTCCAGACAGAGGGGAGTTTAGATTGCCCTCTGCACCGCTGGAGCAGCGTGGAGGGCAGTCTAAACTGCCCTCTGTCTGGAGATCAGGGGGCGGGGCCACCAGCCATGTGACCATTTTCTCCACGGGCAACCCACTGAGTTCCACCACCTCTTTTCCCAGAAAAAAAGCCCTGAGTATAAATAACTGTGAATGAAGAGGGAAAGTATGAGATTGGAAAGGCAAGGAAAGGGGTAGGGGAGAAATGGGCACTTCCTGCGTTGAAATTGTTTTGGCAACCTGCTACTTCGACAGAGGCGTCTTGTGTTAAGAGAAAATGCTGGACATGACACTCTTCATTTTTTTTCCTTCTGGAAACCCTAGTAGCTTGGGAATTGGAGTGCACGAGGCTTATTCCTGTATAATAACAGCCGTGTTGATTAAATCAGATCAAGTGTCCATCTAGTCCAGCATCCTGCTTCCCACGGGGGCCTACTAGGACTCCCGGAAGGCCTGCAACCAAGAGCACGAAGACCAAAGCTGCTTCTTCCTATTGCCTCTCCAGTCATTGGCATTCAGGGTACACTGCCTCTGCACATGGAGGTTCCATTTGGCCATTGTGGCTAATTGCGAAATTACAGTTTGGTATTACACCAGAATTAGCCAGTGTGAGGAGAGAGTGATATTTCCTTGCATTTTCCTTGAAATAATGTGTTTACAGGGTCAGAGACTTTCTCTGTGGGTAGAATCTGTTCCAGAGTTCTCTTCTTCATCTAATTTTGTTCCTTTCTTCTTCCAATCCCACCCCTGAAACTACTGCAGATGGCTGGCAGCATCTTGCCCTGATTGTGGGTATTTGGCAGCTTGCCACTATCGAAGGCCATGTTCTCACTGAGGTGGTAGATATCTACATCAGGGCTGTACCACTTTCTATTCCCTGCACATAGAAAACTAGTATGTCAGGGAAAAGGCTTGGCTAGAGAGATTTACCTTTAGGGAGAACAATATATACTTCAGATATGTGAAGATATACGAGTGACCCATTCTAGTCTCAAGTGATAACAGCCCAGACACAAGGTGGACTTCAGTGAGAATCAAAACCAGAATGCTGCAAACTACTGTGGCATTGTGGTAAACTAGGACATTTGTGGTTCAATAGTCAGCTCTGCAGTGAAGTTATCAGCGTGGCCTTAGGTGAGCTGCTGCCTCTCGACCTCAGTTTCCCCATCTGCAACATGAGAATACTAGCATTGACCAACATGTGCAGGGTTGTTAAATGTGCTTTCGATCTCTCAAGTCTTCCATTCCTACTATTTCTAGTTTTGCTTGCCAATGTCACTTTTAAGGTAGGAGACATGACTGGCTTACAAGACAAGCCCAGATTGCAAAGCTACTCTCTCTTTATTTTGTCTCCTGTTTTGTTTTTGGTTTCTGCCATAGGTGAGGTGCCTGTGGTGAGCAATGGAAAGATCAACCAGTCTCAGTCCACGGAGGAGGCAACAGAAGCCACGGAGGTGCCCGAGAACGGCACAAATGAAATGGAGTCAGCCCAAATGCGACCCGGTCCGCTTACAGAACATGTCTTTACAGATCCCACCCCAGTCCCAGCACCTGTAAGACAGAGCAGGTAAGAAAATGCTGTTTGGTGCCCACTTTTTAAAGGATCCCAAAAGAGTGCCTCTTGTGAAAAAGCCATTGATTCTGTAGAGTGTTGTAGAGATGCTGAGGCTTATTGCAACTATTCTGTCGCTTTACAAAGCTGAGGGGTTTCTTGCATATGCAGCGAGGCAGCTAGCCAACTGACCAGAGCAGTGGTGTGTGGCTGTGGTGGAAGCACGTGAGGGGGAGGGGCAGTGATTCAGCAGCTCGGAGTGCCTGCTTTGCATGCAGAAGATCCGTGCTTGATTGCTGGCATGTCCAGTTAAAAGATCTCAAGCTAGCAGATATAAAGGCCCTCCTTTGTCTGAGTCTCTGGAGAGCTGCTTCCAGTCAGAGTAGACCAAGCAGTCTTCACCCTTTCCAGGCTAAGGGCTTCCATTTAACCTTGTTTAACCCTGTGAACAGCATGCTATCCTGTGAACTTTCAGACACATGAGAGGAAGTCTCTATTACATCATAGCCATGTGACAGGAAGAGCTTGAACCTGCCTGTCATAAACAGAGATCCTCTCCATTGCTGAGTGGCATCATTTCCATCCTGCTTCTCCTCTCAGCATATGAGCAAAGAGATGCAAGAGACTTGGACTCTTTGCCCTTAGTGTATGCCCACTAGGGGCTTGTGACACAACACATGGCAGGGTTTCACAGCTCATCTGTGGGTCCCAACCAACGGCTTGAAAACTCTTGGAGTGGACAGTGTGAGTCTGATAGATGAACTGGTTCGAAGGCAGCTTTGAAATGAGGTTGTAAGAATTCACTGCGAACTTCTTTGGACCTTAAAATGATGTTGCGCTTCCTTGTCCCTGCAGTGAAAATGGACAGCCAAGGATGGAGTCGAGCACGGTGGCCCAGGACCAAGAGGCAAACGGCAATGCAGCCGGCACTACCACAAGTGCTGCCCCCACCATGTGGCTTGGGGCCCAGAATGGCTGGTAGGATTCTCTGGCTCATGATGAGATGGCCTGGTGGGGGGAATCTTTCAGTGCGTGGGTCTCAGAACTCTAGCCAAGAAATATTTGAGAATGGCACAGCTCAATAGACCTTGACGGGATAGGAATGTGAAAGCAATCCTTGGGTCTAGAGAAGCACAATTCAGTGGATCGAGCTGAAGGTTGGTGAGCCTGCGTTTTGGAGTTAGGGAAAAGGTGCCTTGTTTCTCAGAACCTTGAGGGGCCTGCTTGTAGTGCATCTTATTGCCAGAATGTTTTGGGCCTCAAGCAGGTGGTGAAGATCCATAATCAGCAGGAGGAGGCAGGAGTTAGGAGGCCAGCAGCATCTTCTCAGAATGAAACAAGGAACTTGGACTGAAGGTTGTAAAGCCTGATAGAGAGCAATTGGTTCTCTGCAGCCAGTTGACCGACTGCTTCGGTCATGTGGGGTGAAGCGCTGTAGTTCCCTTGAAGTTAAGTCTGTGAGGCTTAGGGTAGAAACACAGCCCTGGTGGTGCCAGAGGTAAAGATCCCGTAATGGTAAATCTGAGCTAAGAGATTCCTGGTTCAAATCTTGCCTCTGCCACAAAATCCCTCAGTGGTCTTGGGGAAACCTCTCTGTCTGTTGTATTGTCGAAGGCTTTCACGGCCGGAGAACAATGGTTGTTGTGGGTTTTCCAGGCTGTATTGCCGTGGTCTTGGCATTGTAGTTCCTGACGTTTCGCCAGCAGCTGTGGCTGGCATCTTCAGAGGTGTAGCACCAAAAGACAGAGATCTCTCAGTGTCACAGTGTGGAAAAGATGCAGGTCATTTGTATCTCCTCAGGAGGGGTGGGGTTGAGCTGAGTCATCCTGTAAGAGTTTCCCAGGGTGTGGAATGCTAATGGCGGGAGGCTTCACTGTATCCTGAGGAGGTTCTTTTGCATATGGATTGGTACTTGATGTGCTAATCTTCTCTGCAGGGCTATTGTCGGGGATAGAATGTTTTGTTAGCCTGGTGTTTTTCAGAACTGGAAACCATGCTCTGTTCATTCTTAAGGTTTCTTCTTTCCTGTTGAAGTTTTGCTTATGCTTGTGAATTTCAATGGCTTCCCTGTGCAGTCTGACAAAGTAGTTGGAAGTGTTGTCCAGTATTTTGGTGTCCTGGAATAAGATACTGTGCCCTGTTTGCTTTAGGCTATGTTCAGCCACTGCTGATTTTTCAGGTTGTCCAAGTCTGCAGTGTCTTTCATGTTCTTTTATTCTTGTCTGGATGCTACGCTTTGTAGTCCCGATGTAAACTTGTCCACAGCTGCAGGGTATACGGTATGCTCCTGCAGAGGTGAGGGGGTCTCTACTGTCTTTTGCTGATCGTAGCATCTGTTGTATTTTTCGGGTGGGTCTGAACACTGCTTGAAGGTTATGCTTTTTCATAAGCTTTCCCATCTGATCAGTAATTCCTTTGATATATGGCAAAAACACTTTTCCTGTAGGAGACTGTTTTTCCTTGGTTGTTTGATTCATCCTGGGTTTGATTGCTCTTCGGATTTCATTTCTGGAGTAGCCATTTGCCTGAAGTGCGTGGTTTAGATGATTAATTTCCTCATTGAGAAAGTGTGGCTCACATATCCGTCTTGCACGATCCACTAATGTTTTCATTATGCCTCTTTTCTGTCGGGGGTGGTGATTGGAGTTTTTGTGTAAGTACCGATCAGTGTGAGTTGGTTTCCTGTAGACCTTGTGACCTAACTGAAAGTTTGCTTTGCGGATGACCAAGGTATCCAGGAATGGGAGTTTTCCCTCAATTTCTTTCTCCATTGTGAATTGTATGTTCAGGTGGATGCTGTTGAGATGATTCAAAAACCCCATCAATTCTTCCTCCCCATGGCTCCAAATGATAAATGTATCATCCACAAACCGGAACCATACACTAGGTTTGTGGGGTGCTGATTCTAGAGCTGTTTTTTCAAAATGTTCCATGTAGAAGTTTGCTATAACTGGGCTGAGTGGGCTCCCCATGGCCACCCCATCCATCTGTTCATAGAATTCATTGTCCCATTGGAAGTAACTGGTTGTCAGACAATGGTGGAATAAGGCTGTTACATCCTCTGGGAAAATCTGATTAATAAGTGCAATAGTGTCTTTTACTGGAACCTTGGTAAACAGGGATACAACATCAAAACTGACAAGTATGTCTTGTGGATTGAGTTTCAGAGAACTGATTTTGTTGATGAAATCTGCTGAATCTTTGATGTAAGACGAGGTTTTCCCAATTCAGCAGATTTCATCAACAAAATCAGTTCTCTGAAACTCAGCCACACTTTCTCAATGAGGAAATTAATCATCTAAACCACGCACTTCAGGCAAATGGCTACTCCAGAAATGAAATCCGAAGAGCAATCAAACCCAGGATGAATCAAACAACCAAGGAAAAACAGTCTCCTACAGGAAAAGTGTTTTTGCCATATATCAAAGGAATTACAGATCAGATGGGAAAGCTTATGAAAAAGCATAACCTTCAAGCAGTGTTCAGACCCACCCGAAAAATACAACAGATGCTACGATCAGCAAAAGACAGTAGAGACCCCCTCACCTCTGCAGGAGCATACCGTATACCCTGCAGCTGTGGACAAGTTTACATCGGGACTACAAAGCGTAGCATCCAGACAAGAATAAAAGAACATGAAAGACACTGCAGACTTGGACAACCTGAAAAATCAGCAGTGGCTGAACATAGCCTAAAGCAAACAGGGCACAGTATCTTATTCCAGGACACCAAAATACTGGACAACACTTCCAACTACTTTGTCAGACTGCACAGGGAAGCCATTGAAATTCACAAGCATAAGCAAAACTTCAACAGGAAAGAAGAAACCTTAAGAATGAACAGAGCATGGTTTCCAGTTCTGAAAAACACCAGGCTAACAAAACATTCTATCCCCGACAATAGCCCTGCAGAGAAGATTAGCACATCAAGTACCAATCCATATGCAAAAGAACCTCCCCAGGACACAGTGAAGCCTCCCGCCATTAGCATTCCACACCCTGGGAAACTCTCACAGGATGACTCAGCTCAACCCCACCCCTCCTGAGTAGATACAAATGACCCACATCTTTTCCACACTGTGACACTGAGAGATCTCTGTCTTTTGGTGCTACACCTCTGAAGATGCCAGCCACAGCTGCTGGCGAAACGTCAGGAACTACAATGCCAAGACCACGGCAATACAGCCCGGAAAACCCACAACAACCATCTCTCTGTCTGTACTTGCCTCTTCTTCTCCAACATGGGAATAATGCTGTTCTACCTTGCAGGACTGGATATAAAGATGACAGCAATAATGTCAGTGAAGCGTTTTGAATACTGAAAGGGGAAATGCCAAGTGCTGTTCTTGCTGTTGGGGCTCCGATACACAGGCATACTTTGGGAGTTTCTTTAAATGGCAATAACAGTGTAAACTCTGCCTTATGGTGTTGAATTTGGGGACATTGCTTGCATCCTCAAACTGCCTTCTTCCCTTCCCCAGGTTGTATGTCCACTCAGCGGTCTCTAATTGGAAGAAATGTTTACACTCGATAAAGCTGAAGGACTCGGTGCTGAGCTTGGTGTAAGTGTCGGGGAGGTGGGGTGGAGTGAAACTGTTGTTCAGGGGTAGAGCATACACTGCGTGGAGCAAGTCCCAGATTCAATCCTTGGTATTTTTCTGGACGGAATTCCAGGAGCAGGTGTTAAGAAATACCTTTTCTCTATTGGAAGTCCCAAAGAGCCGCTGCCAGTCAGAATAGACAGCCAGTGGTTTGGCTTGTGATAAGGCAGCTTTTCTGTTGCATAACTGAGAGAATTGAGGAGTCATCTCTTTTTAGCAGAGAATGCTAGTTGTATCAGTGCCGAGTTCTGATTTAATACAGAATACGTGTAGCTCTGAATGTGATCAGCTATGTAAACGGGGGTGTGTGTGTGTGTGGAGAATGAAATCTCACGCCCAGGTACTTCAATCTTGTACCATATGTTTATCTTCCCTGGATCGCAGGGAGCATGAAAAGCATTAGACAGCCTGCTAAAACCCTGACTGCTGGAAATCCTATTCCCTCCCCTCCACATATTGCTATCCTCTGAGTTTCAAAACACCTTGCTTGCACACTTTCAAGCCTGTTATCATGTAGCTCTGAGGGCTAGGAACCTGCTTTGTTTGTTTTCAAAGGGAAGCTTAGATTCTGAGAGTGCTGAATTTCACCCTCCGGCAGTGTTTTTCCTGTGCTTCCACTGGGTGATCCTTGCATCGCAGAGGATGCACCTTCCCTGACTGTGTTCCATTGCTAGGATTTTGAGTAAGGTCCACATCTCTGCCTTGGTCTGAAATGGGTTCTTTTCTCTTGGGCCTGTAGGCACGTGAAAGGACGGGTGCTCGTGGCCTTGGCTGATGGAACACTCGCTATATTCCACCGAGGAGAGGGTAAGGGGAGACGTTCAGGGAAATGATACTGTTGGCCAGCAATGATGAAGGGGGGCCTTTTTTTAAAAAAAAGAGAGAGAATTTAGGAAATCTAAACTGTAAAGGTTCAAAGAGACAAGCTGTCTGTTTAACTATCTGCATGGCCAGCGTTGGCACTGAAAGCTGCAACACCCTGTGAGCGGGGAAAACTGGCATCGAATCTTCGGATAGAAGTATGAAACATTTCATTTATATTCCAACTAGAGAAGTCTGAGAGGCTGAACTGCCTAATTCATTATCTTGGGAGCTCTGGAAAGCAAGTGCTGGGATGCAATGTGAATTTCTCCGTTTAGATCTCCTCCCCCTCCCCTGCTTCACAAAGCAAAGGCCCAGGTTGGGTAATGGAGTTTACAGCATTTAAGAGATGACTCTGTCATAATAACCGGTAGCCAATTGGATCCAGTCTTCTGTGCACACACAGGCTGATTCCGCACATGTTGAATAATGCACTTCCAATCGTCTTTATAGATCATTTGGAATGGATTTTTTCGTGTGCGGAACAAAAAATCCACCTCAAACAATTGATAAAGTGCATTGAAATTGCATTATCCAACGTGTGCGGAATCGGCCAAAGAGTGTTTTCTTCCAATTCCCACTGCATCCCAAGCAGAATGTATTGGGGGAGGCCATGGCTCCATGCTGTGAGCTCTCCTTCCTGCTGCAGGCAAATCCATCCAACGTTTCATGCCATTTCCCAGATGCATCTCCTCTTGTTTTAAATCCCTAGATGGCCAGTGGGATCTCAGCAACTACCACCTCATGGACCTTGGCCACACACACCACTCCATACGCTGCATGGCCGTGGTGTACGACAGGGTGTGGTGTGGGTACAAGAACAAAATCCACGTCATCCAGCCCAAGACGATGCAAATTGAGGTAAAGCGACATGGGGTCTGACATGGGGGCACAGAAAGAAGTATGGTTTTATGTTTCTCTTTTGTTTACTCACTTGTTTCCTCCTAGTCTGTTTCCTTTTAAGCTTCAATCCCACTTCCCGTTCTTTTTTCTTCTGCTGCATAAAATGCATCCAGCGGCACATTAGAAAAAATTCAGTTTAATGATGCCATTTGAGTCTGCGTCTCTGACTCAGGACATCAGCAACGTGTCCAAAACCTGGGGAGGAAAAAGGGCTTAGAATGAATGTGTTGCACCTCTTGATCTTATTTTCAGAAGTCCTTTGATGCTCATCCTCGCCGGGAGAGCCAGGTCCGGCAGCTGGCTTGGATCGGGGATGGCGTTTGGGTTTCCATCCGGCTGGACTCAACACTGAGGCTGTATCACGCTCACACTCATCAGCATCTCCAAGATGTCGACATTGAACCCTATGTCAGCAAAATGTTAGGTAAACCCTCTGTACTGGGAGCCGAATAAGTGGCTTTTTGGAGGTTGTAGATCCAGAGGAGTTAGCCGTGTAAATTTGTAGTAACAAAATAGCAAAGAGTCCAGCAGCACCTTCAAGACTAACCAACTTTATTGTAGCATAAGCTTTTGAGAGCCACAGCTCTCTTCATCAGATGCATTGTCAGCTGATGGCTCTCAAAAGCTTATGCTACAATAAAGTTGCATCTCACGAAGAGAGCTGTGGCTCTCGAAAGCCTATGCTACAATAAAGTTGGTTAGTCTCAAAGGTGTTTTGGGGGGTTGGGGTTGGTTTTTCCTAGGCCTTTTGTAATGAGTCATGCTACCCCCAATCACCTTTCTTTGTGCTTCTCTTTCAGGGACCGGGAAGCTGGGTTTCTCATTTGTGAGGATCACGGCTTTGCTCATCGCTGGCAACCGTCTGTGGGTAGGGACGGGCAATGGAGTCGTCATTTCCATCCCTTTGACAGAGAGTAAGTGACCCTCGGTGGGCATTCCTCTTCCGTTCCCTCTGCTCCCAGGTCTTGCCAGTCTCTTTGTCCAAAGTGAGATGACTTAAAGTCGCAAAGACACACACAAATAATATTAAGTTAAATGAGAAATCATGGTCCTTGGTGGGGGGGAATAATTTACAATCCACCCCTCCAAAATCTCCCCTTTCCAGAGGGCTACTTCCAATCAGAGAAAGGGTAGATGAGCTCATGGTTTGATAAAGGTTGCTTCTTATATACTCAGTAGGGAAAATATGAAAAGTGTAGTCAGTTGAGATGGAGTTGGTGTGATTTCATGCTGGAGAGAGAAGTTTCAGGATGACATTTGTACAAAATGATACAAGTTCAAAATGAATAATGCCTAAAGGATAGAAATGAAAATTAAACACATACCTTTACAATTGTATATAACAACCGGTTGAATCTGGTTGGTTTTCCAGTGCAGTGTTTTCCAGTCCTTGAGGGCCCTCTGGGAGCCAGTTTGGTGTGACAGTTAAGTCATTGGACTAGGATCAGGGAGACCCAGGTTCGAATCCCCCCACCCTGCTGTGGATGTTCACAGGGTGCCCTTGGGCTAATGACTCCTTCTCAGCCTAACCTAACATTGCAGGCTTGTTGCTGTGAGGATTAAATGGAGAAGGGGGAAACAATGTCATAAGCCACACTGGGTATACTTGTCTAAATAAGTAAATCACATTAATTGGAAGGAATAGCAAAAATGAAGGATGAAGAGACAGAGTCCTAACTGGAACGTGTTGTAGCGTTTGGCTTGGTAACCCATGTGAGCCTAACTCCCTACCTCCGCACCCATTGCCTCCCTAGTACTTTACCATAGATCCACCATGCCTCTTGCTAGAAACAATGTATTGCAATGATCCGTGACATCCGCAAACATGCTTTTAAGGCACGCTTTTCCTGTTCCTCCTAGTAATTGCCGTTTTCTTCTCTTTCCCAACTCTGCTGTATTCCTGTTTTTCCTCTATGTATTCCTACCTTTCTCCCCTTCCCAGCTGTAGTGCTCCACAGAGGTCAGCTTCTTGGGCTCAGGGGTAAGTCCTAGGTTGCCATTCATCTAGATTCCAGATGCCAGCCTCAATTTGATCTTTTAACTGTCCCGTTAACTTCTCTATCTGCTTGCTTCGTTCCCTCAGTTTTTAGTTAGTTCATTCTAATTTTTATTGAAAATAACACTAGGAAAAATAATGACAGAAACATTTTCATAGATCTATAAAACTCAGAAAGCAACAATTTGTCCCTAAAGGGTGTTGTTCTATTAGCATCTCCTGCTGAAAGTAGTCAGTGAAGCAGTGTGTCACCGTGTGTGCAGGAAGTGGTCTCAATTTTATGATTCCTTTTCTAATTTCTCTTTTTCTCAATGTGGGCTAAACCATATGTGGTTCGAGAGCTCCCAACAATTTTTTAATTCAATTACCAGGCATGTGGGAGACTGAGTAAATGAATTCTGGCAGCCTGCATTTCTTTCAGGGCGAAGAAGAGCCTCTGAACACACATCCATTATGGATTTATATTTACCCACACCAGTTTCTCTTTTGTGGTTTTTCCACAAAGATTTCTGGGAACTGTAGTTCAGTGAGGTGGGGAAGATTCTGTAACAGGCTGAAGGCAGACGTAGTAGCATTTAAGCAGAAGTTGCAGCACATTCTTCATGTGAGCTCAGCTTCCCTCCAGCTCCACGTTTCTGTGGCAGGTACATGTACTAATAAATTCTTTCTTGGGTCTCAGCCAATAAGACCTCTCCCACATCTGGGGAAGGGAGCCGCCCTGGGGGCATCATCCACGTCTATGGCAGCGACGATGGGACTGACAAATCTGCGAGCAGCTTCATCCCCTACTGCTCCATGGCCCAGGCCCAGCTATGCTTCCACGGCCATCGTGACGCAGTCAAGTTCTTCGTCTCTGTGCCTGGTAGGCAGCTGTTCTTTATTTATTCAAGCAATTTCTGTGCAGTGTCTGCAGAGAATGTACTTGAGGTGGATTATAAAGTACAACATGATAAAATCGTAAAACTCATTTTTTGAAAAATTCAAGTTATTTAAAACCCAGCTATGGCATAAAAGCATCATTAATTTTTTTGCAGCCTAAATAACGTACAAAAACAATTTTAAAAGATTAAACGCCTGGGTAAAAAGACATGTTTTGGCCTGGTGCCTAAAAGAAGCTAAGGTAGCATCAGTTGAGCCTCGAAGGGAAAGGGAATTCCACAGGTGAGGTGCCACCACTAAAAAATCCCTGTCTCTGGCTGCCACCTGCCAGAGTTGGGCTTTTGAGGATGATCTTAACTGGTGGACTGGAGAGTACAGGAGGAGGCAGCTACAGCCTTTGGTACAGTGGCATCCATACAAGTACCAAAGGGAAAAAATTCTTCCCTTTGTCTATCCTGAAGCTACTGGATTTTTGTATCACTTAATCGACTTATTGGGAATGCTAGGGTACGGTATGACAGGCTGTTCCTGAAATACCGAAGCCCCAAATCTGGTAGTTTATGCACTATTCTGGGACTTTCTGTACTTCAGGAACAGCCTCTGTCATTCTGTACCTAGCATTCCCAATAAGTTGATTACGTGATACAAAAATGCAGTAAATTCAGGATAGACAAAGGGAAGATTTTTTTCCACACACAGTATTGGTTTGTGAAACATCACAGCTACAAGAAGTGCCAATGTCTAGAAGCTGCTTAATGGCTTTAAAAAGGGGAAGAGACAGATGCGTGGAGGGGAGATCTGTGGGCGGCTATGATGATTAGAGGCAGAATATCCATGAATATCAATTAATGGGTGCAAGTTGGGGCGGCTACAATAGAAGCTGGCTTTTCACATTTTCTTCGAAGGCACCCCGAGGGCATTTGGATGGTTGAGCATCTGGTCCAATACAGTTGGGGGTCTTCTGATGTTCTTAAAAGGTGACCAGAACATAAAGTGGCAGCTTGGTACATTCAATTTTTTCAGGTAATGTTCTCGCAACGCTGAACGGGAGCGTATTGGACAGCCCTTCTGAGAACCCCGGCACGGCCACCATTGAGACAGAAGGGCAGAAGCTGAAAAATGTCCTGGTGCTGAGCGGAGGAGAAGGTTATATTGACTTCCGGATTGGTGAGTTATCTTTCCAGCCTGCAATTTCTGGAGGTGCTGTGGGTAATACTTGAGTGACTACACGGAGAGAAGAAATGAGGAGCAGAATGAGGTTATTCCCGTTGTCTCCCACCATTATTATCAACAGCAAAAAAAATTATGTTAAAGACTCGGATTAATGCAAATGGGCTTCATTTACTTAATTCATACAAGTCTTAGAATTCACCATGGAGCAGAATGTTGGTTCATTTTGGCACAGGAGTTCATGCAGCCCCGATTGGAGCAGTTTCTCCTTTCTGGGCACCATGTTGCAGAAGGCTTCATGCACCCCTGTGAGCCAGTTTGGTGTAGTGGTTAAGAGCGCGGGACTCTAATCTGGAGAGCCCAGTTTGATTCCCCACTCCTCCACTTGAAGCCAGCTGGGTGACTTTGGGCTAGTCACAGCTTCTAGAAGCGCTCTCAGCCCCACCCACCTCACAGGGTGTTTTGTTGTGGGGATAATAGTAACATACTTTGTAAACCGCTCTGAGTGGGCATTAAGTTGTCCTGAAGGGCGGTATATAAATCGAATGTTATTATTATTTGCTGGCAATGAGCAGAGAAACAGAGTTGGAGTTGCACAGGAGTAAGGTGGCCTTTTTGGCCCAAATGCTGATAAGAAATACAACGTCTACTTTTGAAGATATTAGCGTGCTGACAAACCAAATGGGAGGAGTGGAGGAGATGAGGGTTGCACTTGACTAGGCATGCTCAGAGCAAGTCAAGCTCCAGTGGTCCTGCCAGCCGTCTCAGGGATTTTTCCTTGGCAGTGGCTGTACACGTCTGAGAGGCTATTATGGGCATACGCTATGTCCATTGCTTTCTCCTGCACCACTGGCCCCAGTAGTGCTTCCAGTGTCTCAGTAGCTTGGGCGGAGATCTGGCCCTAGATTCCAAACCAGATGGCCCCAGAGCACAACTGTCGGCGCCTGTGTTGGGGCTTGCTTATTATTTCTGAGGTAAAATCATCATGCTCGGGTTCTAAATCCCATAGACAGAATGGCCAGTTGGTGAGTGAACTGAATGTTGTGGGGAGGAAAGGAGTGAAGCATAGGAGAAAACAGGCAAGTGTGTCTGTGCCAAGCTGAGGGGGGGGGGGAGGTATATTTATCAAACTTTGCCATAGTAACTATTCTTTTGATGTTGTACATTCTTTTCTCCAAGCCTTGTGTTAGATCTTAGAGGTTGAGAGTAGCATTTATATCTGCCTTGTGAATGGGAACCTTTGGTAGGCTGGTCTTGTCGCTGCTCCGTGTTTATTGTAGTAGGGTTAATGATTATTCCCTTTGTTGTTATTCATGTATATGTCTATCTTAAGTTAGTAAACATTTTTAGAACAGAAGCTCATGAACTAAGTGGTTCTTTTGAAGTAAAATGTGCAACAATCTCTTGTAAGGGGTGTTTTCCTGTGATAAACAAGGATAACCTTATCACTGGACCCTGGTGTAAATAGATCCAGAGGAGTTAGCCGTGTTAGTCTGTAGAAGCAAAATAGTAAAAAGTCCAGTAGCACCTTCAAGACGAACCAACTTTTCGAGAGCCACAGCTCTCTTCGTCAGATGCATCTTTTTACTATTTTGCTATAAATAGGAAAATGTCTTGGTATAACGGTCATCTGGTGCTGTTGTTTTGGTTTGCACTTTGGAGGTGCTCAGAGGGACGCCTCAAGAGGCCAAGGGACAAACTTGGGTAACCATTTGGTAAGAGCTTCGGGGTCTCTTTTCCTTCATCTCATCCACTGTACATGCTCTCTCGGCAGGGGACGGAGAAGATGATGAGACAGAGGAGAATGCAGGAGACGTCGCCCAAGTCAAGCCCATTCTCTCCAAGGCTGAACGGAGCCACATCATCGTGTGGCAGGTCTCCTACATCCCTGAGTGATCTCTCCCTCATTTTCCTGCCAAGTCTATTTTTCTCTCCCTGCCCTGACTCCCCGAATGCCAATATGTACATACAGAACTCCTGCATTATACCTACTGCTGGAAACCGAACCCTAGACGACTGCTATGCCTCCTTGTGCCATTGCAAGGCCTCCCTCCTCTTATGACCTCTAAACTTGCAGCTTTTATCTTGGGCCTGAGCACTTTCTGAGTCGGATGGGTTATTGGAGGCAAAGGAACTTGAGAGCAAAGCCTGATGTTGGGTGTGAAGAAAACCAGAGGGTCGACGTTGGTTCTGGAGGGCTGGCAGAAGTTTTCAGGACAGGTCCTTTCCTCTCCCTCATCTACCTACCTGCATGGAAAAGAGTACTTATTGACTGCTTTCCCCCTACCATTGAAGTGAAGCTGGTTTATACCCGTCTGCCTTACAACATTATGAAAAGAGATGATTTCCAAAGCAGAATCACGTGCCTCGCAACCTCTCTGTTCACCAGGTGTTATCTTTGATAACTTGGGAACAGCCGAGGCCTGGAATGAGGATCCAAAACATGCCATGCGGATGAGTTTAGAAGGGTTTTTGTCTAGCAGAGGGATCAATGGTAGACCTTTGATAATCCAGACAACCACTCAATGGGGCTGAAACGATTCACTTAAAAGTATTTAGATCTGTGCCTCGAATGGGAGTCCTCTCAGAGGCCCTTCACAGAGCATTTTTTTCTTTGAAGGAAGGATGAGAAATAACAAATAGAAAATAGTAAAGGTTGGCAAGGCTCCTCAAAGGATGTGATATGGCTTCTTATTGCCACGGCTGTTGGAATAGTCTGTAGCGACAAGCAGTATGTTGATGGATAGGGAAGCCAAATGGTTAACAAATCGATAGTGGGTGGACAGGAAAAATCTGTGGAGTTCCCCTCTCCCTCAGCATTGAACAACTACTTAGGGGTATGTGCATGTCTGAGAGAATGATAAACAGCCTGCATTTGAACTTCGGCATTCCGTCAGGACAAACTAAGGCTTTGGGTAGCCGTGTACGGCTCTGCCTCTCATGGCCAGTTCAGGAGATGATTCAAGAGGGTGCCTCTGAAGGAGATTTGGAGGAGAATGGCAGGGGCCTAGGGGATGGAGCCGTGTCATCTGTGGGGAGGAGGCAGGATTCTGGGAGAGAAAGGGAACAAAGGAAGAGGAGGCTAACTGAAGAGAAGAGCGGGAGGTTTTCACAAAGAGCTAGAAAACAGCAGAGCTGACAGGAGCAGGGGACTGTTCTTTGAGAGTAAAATATATCAGCCAGACCCCCCAGGCTGTAGAAGGTTTATTTTTACACAGTCGAGAAATGGATGTAACTTGGTTACTTCCCACCTTGAAACGATCGCTGAAGAAACTGTGGGAACAGCCCTGACCACTCTGAAATGAGCTTATGTCCTGTTTAAAATCCATAGAAATTAATTATACCATTTGAGTTTCATTGACTTCTGCCTGGTAACGTTTAAGATTTCTGAATTTGCTGGTATACTAAGATTTCCTCACAGCGTGAGGTGCACCTCCTCACCAAGGGACTTGTCTTCTCTGCGAGAGCGCAGATTGGGCAACCCACAAGTTCATCTGTCCTTTTCCTTGCATTGATCGCCAGTGATGGAAATGGCTGAAGTAGATGATGGGGAGATCGGGGCAGGGTTTTTCTTCTTCTTTCTTTTCCTTTTTGCATCCCTTATTCCTGATCTGGTCCTGTCTGTGTATATGTTTTTTCCCTGTCATGGGCTTGTCGCACTTCCAGAGCAGAGTGCTACAAGGTTCGTGATCTTCTGGAGGGCGTCTTCCCTGCAGAGATAGAGGCTCAAGTAGCACTTCGATTCCGGGATATTCACCATGGAACAGTTTACAAGCCTCTCCCTTTAAAACCACATCCTTTTACAGGATTCGGAACTCTCCAGGACAGTCTGTGACACAACACAAACACAGTGGGCTATTAGCCAAGCAAGTCTTTAAAAATGTAGATTGAGCAGCCAAGTGATAATAGGTTCCGAGATAGTTTCATTGAGCCTCCAGATCAGACCACATCTACCAGGCTTCACCTGGTATCAGGAGAGATGTCTGAGATAAAACATGGGCTGAGCTATCCTTGAGACCAGAGTTAAGATGTGCCTCTTTGCAGACATCACGAGAAACTGTGGTTCAGGTAATGGCCTGAATACAAGACTCTTGCTAAATCCTGATATTGAAGGTTGAACTAGGGTTTGAGGTTGTTCTTTTAACCCCAGTTGGTCTCAACGCTGGTTTCATGTGATCTGTGAATGCAGACAACCTGGAGAGTTGCTTGGTGACCCCCTTCCAGGCTACAAAGAGGGTAGAATTTGAGCGATCAGCCATGATCTGCATCTGGGTTTAAATAAAAAGGCTGGGTGTGATGTCAATTGGTTCAATTTCTTGGTTGTAGCAGTCACCACACGCAAGACTAGGTTTCCCCCCATGCTCAGCTTGAAGACAGGGAAAAAACCCCTCACACGCAACCTGTCAGGGGCAGGGCTGTGTGCGTGTCAGTAGACGAGCACCCGCCTCGCAGGCCCGCATTCCGTCTCTGGCCTCTCCACTGAAAAGGGCCAGGCAGTAGGTGATGTGAAAAGGCCTCTGCCCGAGACCCTGGAGAGCTGCTGCCAGTCTGAGTAGACCAGACTGACCTTGACAGACCAATGGTGCGAATCAGCAGAAAGTGGCCGCTTCGTGTATACCACGCCAGAAAGCTGCCCCCCCCCCGCTCATTATTCTGAAATTAGACGTGGCGATGGTTTTGCACCATTTGGAATGATCACGTGCCACATTTGTAAAACTGATCTGTTGCCAAAACAATTGAGAGGTGGGTTGCTCTCATGTAGCATCAAGCCGTGAAGGGGTAGAACTGTGAAACTGACGAAGCCTCCTGCAGTCCCAGTCTCCCTAGTTTTTGTCAGTCAGATACGCACCCCCCCTTTCTTTCATTCCTTTTTTTTTTGCAGTCTGAGTATGTTTCCTATGAAAAGAAGCACACATGGGGGGGGGGTATGCAGGAGAAAAAGACACACAGCTGTGTGCTGCCACCAGCTTGGGCTGCAGCTATCTAGCAGCAAAGGTGAAAGCTGATTAACTTACACACACACACAGACACAACTTCCCCGCCACATCTCCACTGTGATGTATGTAAAGTTAAACTTGTATGTTATAAAAGGACTTTTTTAGAAAAAAAAAGTGTCTTAAGGCCTGTAAACTCCGCCGTTTTGGTCTAAAGATGTAAAGAGATGTTTGGGGAAAAGTCTCCTGTGCTTCATCCTCCATATATGCTATCAAAGAAAATGAATCATATCTGTTCTATATGTAATAAAACGTGTTAACATCCAACGTACAAGTGTTTGGTAGATGCGCTGATAGTGGGGTTTCCAAGAAGGGCTGTTTTACAGGTTACAGGCTCTGTATGCCTGAAGATCTGAGGTGCTCGTCCTGTACATCTTTCAGGTAAAGAAGTAATCGGAGCACAGTTGCCAAGGCCCATGGGCATGGATGGTATAGGAAAGGCAGCTTCATAAAGTTTCTCAGCAAATTTTGCTCAGCAGTAAAGCACCCCATTTTGTAGGCTGACAGTCATCTCCATTTAGTTTCTCAAGTGTTGGGAAAGATGTCAAGTTCTTGGGGAGGTAGGGTACATGCTTTTGCCTAAAGTCTGCAGTCAGGTAGCCAGTTAGGAAAGAACTTTCTCTAGTGGAGACCCTGGACAACAGCTACCGCAGACGGTACAGAGTTAAATGAGCTAGTGGTCTGTCTTAACAAGGTAGGGCCATTTGAGTTGCGAGTGGCCCAGGAGGATAGTAACTGCGTTTTCTGTCTTTTACTAGATGGACTCTTTCAGTTAGGGCAGAGCACGGCTTCAGCCCCCAACCCTGCATCATCCTGCAGCCTTTACTATAGCCAGACCGACAAAACAGCGAGTTTGAAAAAATTTATTTTACAAAAGCAAATTGCACAGCCATTTTTTAAAAAAGAAATGCTGTACATATTTATAGATGTAAACAGACCTTTCTGGGAAGATGTGTGCGGGCTGCTGTTGGGATGATTGGGAAGGGGGGCCCAGAAACATGGGACTCCTCTCCCTCTCATCAACCGTATCGAACCTTGGCAAGGTTTCACCATGTCATCTTAGCTGTGATAGCTGTGGCCAGGATCCATCCTTTTCTCACTTTAGAATAACCAGTCCCTTTTGTTGCTACTAGATACAGTTCCCCTCCAAGTATAAGACAGACATGCACAGGTGAGATTCCCACCCACCTCACTTGTCCCACTGGAAGTTCCATTTTGCTAGGCCAGCAGGACTAAGATCACGGCAGCATTCATCCTGCCTGATCAGTTATTACAGGGGAGGACTTGCAGGGAGCATTTAATTTTGCCTTCCTCTACCATGTCCTTTGGTTGTTCCTGGGCCTGGCTCCAATGAACACCGGCCCAAACAGCCCTGGAAAGGGCCCTGCCCCCTTCCCCCTGCCTTTTACTGACAGAAACCAAGCCTAGAATACTGGCTTGGTTGCCTAGCAAAAGCCACTGAGGCATCTGGGTAAAACTACAGGTGCTCCTTTTTATCATTTTGGGTTTTTTTAAACCATTTTTTTTTTTAGATTTCAGATTTTTCTGCAAACCTGGTGCATTGTTCAGGTGCACAGGAAGACCTGTCTTGTCCCTTCATGGCTTCCGTCTCCAGATTTAAGTATCCAGAGATCAGGGCCACTTGGCTACTAGTATATATGAGACTTTCCCCACCAAAGAGAAACTTGGGCAAGGCAGCCAAAGAAAGTAGTACTGATCTTGCTAAAAAAGAAAGGGGGGGGGGAATAAAACAATGCTTTATTTGCATTTGTTGTGCAAAAGCCCTCCACTGCATAGCTCTTTAGTTTCTGGCTTATTTTGAAGAGTGCAGGTAACAAAGGAGGCATGCCAGAGACAAGCACCAGGGCCTTTAGATTCTTAAAAGGGGAGGCGGAGTCAGCACCTTTAAAAGGAGCACATTCTAAAGCAGATGAGAGGATCCTTTTCCCCCCCTTGTAGCAGCAGCATCTCTCGTGACTTGCACCAAAAGGCTATGATGGAAGGGAGGATTCAGTGTTTGTTGTAGAGGGCTGCGATGCATTCTTTCAGGTCCTTTTCTATCTCGCTCATCCACTCCAGGGAAAAACAAAACGAAGTCCAGGAAAATTCCAGAGGACAGCAAAAGAACGAGTGAGATGGTTCAGATGAACAGCCCTCTGAATACTCCTTCCTACTCGTAGATCCAGTGCTCTGTGCTGTCCTCCCAGCAGTTAATTTCATCAGTGTGGAACCAGAGGGCGATCTCGCGCCGGGCGCTTTCTACCGAATCGCTGCCATGAACCACATTCCTGCACAGAGGGGGGAAAAGATTTCAGTTGTTCCAGTGGTGCACCTTTCCCCCCGCAACCGGGGGACAGTTGAATCTTGTCCTGGGTTCATGTAAACAGTTGCCTCGCTTTCACAAACCCTCCCAAACCAGCCTCCAGTGGCTCATTCTCCCACGTCACACTTGCTAAGCATGCAGGACGTTTTTCTCCATTTAGACCTAGCCTTGTATCACTCCTTAGCCCTTCCCTGTGGCAAGTGCCACAGAAAATCACTTTTCGGGGGAACCTTGACTGGAAATCTTAGCTGTTGCTCTCTCGCCATATCAACTCTTGCCCTGAGTTTGGGATGAGGGGCAGGCTGCCTGCTGCTCTGCCAACAGAATTCCTCCTTTCTCTGTTTCTTTTCTCCTTCCAATGAACCTGACAACCAGGTCTACATGGTCTGGTATAGAGACTTGACTTTACCGTCATCATTTTTTATTCTTTTACAATTGTGGATGAAGCCCTAGCTGATTGAGTAGGGACCCTCGTGCCTTTCAGAGGCAAAGGGCTTTCACTCACTTGCCGACTTCGATGCAGAAATCTCCTCGGATAGTCCCAGGCTTGGAATCCGCAGGATTGGTTTCTCCAATCATTGCGCGAGCTGTTTTCACGACATCCAGTCCTTGCCAGACCTGCAGCAAGTGGAAAGGAACGGTCACTCAGCTGACAGGAAATTTCTGACCTGTGTCCCTTTGCCAACTTGAGGCGTGGAGGGGAAATTTGATGCCCTGTGAAATCGGATAGCCTTGAGCCCAGTCCTTTCCCCACCGCACACCCTGGAGACGCTTACAGCGGAGACACTTGGATCCTTCCCCAGCAGAGAATCAATCTCGGGGGCCACCAGTTTGTCCTGATTCTGGCAAAAGCAGGCCTTCTGGAGCCTGGCTGGGCCTCAGGAGGATGTTTTTCTCCCTCCCCACACAATGTTGCAGTTTTTAAGAGAGATTAGGACATGAGTGTATGTGCGTGTGGAACATGGTGGAACGGAGTTCCGGCACCTCTTGAAAATGGTCACATGGCTGGTGGCCCCGCCCCCTGATCTCCAGACAGAGGGGAGTTTAGATTGCCCTTCGAGCCGCTCCAGCAGTGCAGAGGGCAATCTCAACTCCCCTCTGTCTGGAGATCATGTGACCATTTTCTCTGAGGGCAACCCACTGAGTTCCACCACCTCTTTTCCCAGAAAAAAAGCCCTGCACACACCTATATTTCTGTGTACACCATGCACATGTATATGAATATAGAAGATGGCGAATAAATATTTGACCACATGGCAAAGTGACTAGATTTTTTTTTTAAAGCCAAAGTCCTGGGCAAAGCCAAAAATGGTGGTTAAAAAAAACCAGAACCGAGTTTGAAATGAAATAGGTGTGTCATTAAAAAGAGTAAGGTGCTACTGGACTCAAATTATGCTAAAAGCGCCTGCCCCACAAGGGTGGGGGGAATCACCAGCTCCTGAAGGCAAGCATGTGTGAGTTTGTCCTTAGTTTGGGCCGATACTCACCATGGCCACAATGGGGCCAGAGCTCATGTACTTCACCAGGCGGCGGTAGAAAGGGCGCTCCCGATGTTCCGCGTAATGCTCTTTCAACAGGTCTTCTGAGGCCTAGCCAGAAAGAGATCCACCCGCCATTTAGACATATGTTGTTACTCTTCTACAGCGTTCCCTGCTCTGGCTTTGCACATTCTGGGAAAAATGGGATGGGTCTTCTGCAGGCCTCTTGAGTCTGCTTAAGAAAGATGCCGCTTTCTCCAGAAAACTGATCTCTGTTGATCAGCTATTACTTCAGAACGCTCACCTAGAGGTTTCCATCACTACTGATCTGTATCCTTAAGTGTCCCTCAGGCATTTGCTGACAGGCTATCAAAATTATTAAGAGACTTCTGGTTTTGGAAATGCCAGTCTTGTAGCCCCACAAAAGCTATGAGGGCAGCTCCGGGACCAACCAGAAGTCAATAGGCTTGAACAGGAAGGGACTCAATTGCGCAATGCACAAATACCTAATGGAGGATCTATATAAAAAAGGCACCAATGGACCCTGAAGGTTATTAGGAATGAGCATGTCTTTGTTCTTAAGAAGGGGGCAGAGGACCAGCAATAATAATATTTGATTTGCATACCACCCTTCAGGACAACACCCACTCAGAGTGGTTTACAAAGTATATTATTATCGATGGTTGTTGTGGATTTTCCGGGTTGTATCGCCGTGGTCTTGGCATTGTAGTTCCTGACGTTTCGCCAGCAGCTGTGACTGGCATCTTCAGAGGTGTAGCACCAAAAGACAGACACTGAGAGATCTCTTTCTTTCGGTGCTACACCTCTGAAGATGCCAGTCACAGCTGCTGGCAAAACATCAGGAACTACAATGCCAAGACCACGGCGATACGGCCCGGAAAATCCACAACAACCATCATTCTCCAGCCCTTCGACAATATATATTATTATCCTCATGACAATCACCCTGTGAGGTGTGTGGGGCTGAGAGAGTTCTGGAAGAGCTGTGACTGACCCAAGATCACCCAGCTGGCTTCAAGTGGAGGAGTGGAAAATCAGCCCCAGCTCTCCAGATCAGAGTCTTGCTGCTCTTAACCACTACATCAAACTGACTCTATTCCCCAAAGAGAGCAAGAGCAAAAGATGCGACAAGAGATACAGAGGTGACCGCCTGAGGATGCAGAGGTGTGATGCAACAGCTGCTGTCTTTTGATTCCTTAAAGAGGCAGAGCAAAAAGGCCACCCAGCACACACACAGGATCGGGTGCTCAGCAAGCTGTGTCTTCTGAGGCACAGCGCCAACCCTATGCTTGAAAGCTCAGAAAATATTTCTCCCAACCTATCTAACAATGAATGAGAAACAGAATTCTATGGAAGCAGCTGTATTTTGGAAGCGGCATTTCCTTGTGTGAGAGAGAATGTTTGATGCCCCTTTTAAGACAGCACTTGTAATAGAAGAATTCTGTCTGTATTTCTCTCTTCCTGGCAAAAAGCTCAAGGAAATGTGCGGTTATCCACAGGGGGGGGGGAGATCCACCCACTGGTGAATTTCATGGCAGAGCAGTAATTTGAACCCAGGGCCCCGTTGCTGCCCCATTATACTGCACCTCCTGTTCGGTCTTTGCAGAGGGAGGAAAGGGTTTTTTTTTTTTACCTGCAGGAGCTTCATAGCCACCAGTTTGAAGCCCTTCCTCTCAAACCGCCTGATGATCTCGCCCACAAGATGCCGCTGCACCCCGTCGGGTTTGATGGCAAGGAAGGTGCGTTCATTTACACCAGTGTACGCTGGAAGAAGAATTGTCTTGTGAAATTCAACCCCGTTTGGGAACGCATCTAGATCTGAGTTTGGTCAGAGAACGGAGTCCTCAGGCTTTGGGACTTGGTTACCAGATCCTATGTTGAATGCTACGAGCTCCAGCTTGTAAACATATAAAATGCCTGTAAAACAAGCGTGGACTGCATTCAAACGTTAGGAGTAGAGAGTGCAAGTCAGGCGCTGCACTTTCTCAATAAGGCAGGCCTTCGTCTGAAAATCTTTTTAAACACGGAGGATTGAGGGAGCCAAAGAGCCCCATTGATGGGGGAACGAGGGGCGAGGGGGGGGGGTCTGTTTAAGTTTCTTACCATTCTGACCAGCTCAGCATTCAAACGAAGGGCGTCTTACACCCAAAGACCCCCGGCTCTCAGGAGTCGGTTCCCTTCCGCAGCCTGAAACGGCGCAGCCCATTCATTCGCAGCATCCCCCCGCCAGCCCCGCAGCGCACGTATGAACTGTCCCCTTGAGAAGGGGAGGGGGAAGCGAGAAGGGCGTGGCTGCGCAGGCCAATATAAGACAAGGAGGCTTAAGCGGGAGCGGCAGGCTCCGTTTGCAGAAGGGGCGCCTTTGGCCGGGGCCGCGCTTGCACTCACCCGCTTGGAAGATGCTGGCGAACAGGGCGAGAATGAAGATCATGGTGCTCTTTGCAGCAGCCCCGGACAGCGAGAAGGGCACGCAAGGCACGGCGACCGATCGGGAGCGCGCACGCCGGGGGAAAGGGGAGGGAGCGATGGGCTAGTACGCGCATTGCGTTTGCAATGGGAATCTCCCTTTCTCCGCTCCGCTTTGCGCGTCCTGGCAACACGGACCCACCCTTTTTATTTTAGTTACCTTTCCGCCCTGCTGGCAGTCAGGGCGCCGCGCTGAGCCTTTCTTGCAATGTACGGAGGGACAAGCGAGAGCTCTTGAGCGTGCGCAGAGTTGCTTTCCGACCTTGGAAAAGAAGGCTGAGGTTCAGGAGGGCTGGAAAGATAATGGGCAGACTCCCATAAGCGCATGCTGCCTATGCACAACAAATCAGTAGCTCTTTATTGTGCAGGACCACCATTTGTTTGGGTCTGCAGTGGAACAGCAGGATTTGAGTCCAGGGGCACCTTAGGGACCCTCAAGGTTTTCAGAATGTGAGCTTTTCGAGAGCTACAAGTGACGAATGACACAGGTTGGACACTTGTCAGCTTCCCTCAAGTTTTGATGGGAAATGTAGGCATCCTGGTCTTGCAGCTTGGCTGTCCAATGGACTTTTCAACTGTCACTTGTCCAACTTTCCGCCAAGCTGCCTACATTTCCCATCAAAACTTGAGGGAAGCTGACAAGTGTCCAACCTGTGTCATTCGTCACTCGTAGTTTGGCCCTCAGGGGCAGGAGATTAGGGTGGACAAAGGAAGTATTATTTCACACAGTAATTAAATGGTGGCATTCACTGCTAGGGAGTGTAGCGATGGCCGCAAGCATAGATGGCTTTAATAGTTTAGCCAGATTCATGGAAGAGAGGTCTATTGGCGGCTACTAGTCCTTGTGACTAAAGAGAGCCTCCGTATACTCAAGCATCTGCCTCCCCCTCCACTCAGTGTCTGTCCCATTGATGGAACATGCATCATTTCTTTCTAGCCTTGGCTTGCGTGCTGTTTGTTGGCCCTTCAGGGCAATGGGTTGGCCTCTGTGGAGCACAAGCCTGGCCTAGAACAATCACTGATCTAATTCAGCACATCACCTCTTACCTTTATCTAGGTTGGTTTGAGCCTCAGTACCTCTCTGTTTAGGTTCATAGCTCTTTCATCGCCCCTCCCCCAATCTGCACAGGTAAGCTTTTTCACACCTGGTCCATCTTAATTAAGCCTAAGGCTGTGTCCCAAACCTTTACCTTTCCTCTTCGTAGCTTGCTGCCTTTCCACCTGACATCCTTTGACTTCTTAAGACACAGCTCTTCACCTCTCCTTTCCTCCTTAAACTGTAAATTCTGTCCTTGTGGGAAAGACCTCCCTTTGGTTATTCTGCTGCACCTAGTAATTTCAGCCAGTTCATTCATGTTGGAAAGAAACACTGCTCTCAAGTTAGGACAGCGGTTTCCAATGTTTTGGTCCAAATTTACTTCATATGGTGACCCATTCAGGGCTGGCCCAAGAGACTGGGGAGGAGCTGGGCTGGATAAGGAATGGGGGAAGATGGCAGATGGCAGCAAAGAGGTGGGTGGCAAATGGCTCAGTGCAGTACACAGCAGGCAGAGGCCAAAGAGGCACTGTAAGGGTCTGGGAAAGGGTTGGGCTGCTGAAGAAGCAGAACCAAGACAAAGCCCATGTTCAAAAATATACCTCTTCCTCTCACTTTTCCATGCTTCCACCTACTCTCCAGCCTTTCCCCCCTTCTTCCACCTAAAAGTTGCTAGTTGCCAGAAAGCTTCCCCCCACCTCATTATTGTTGCAAAGGGCATGGTATGTGAGAAGCTGGCAAAGAGAGAAAGAGAAGGGTTATACTTATACTTTGAATTCCTAAATAGAATTCTTCCTCAGGGCAGTAATGTCATGTTACAGTTAAGCAAAATATTTCTCTTCCCTCACTCAAAAGGGGAACCTGTCTGACATTCCCTCGCAGACTCACACACACACACTGAACAATCTTGTCAGAAACCAGTGGACTGCCTCCAGCTGAGTTCTAACTGACCACTCAGAGAGGAGGGAGCAGCTTGTTACTCAAGCTTTACATTCCAGGCAATAGTTAACTCCTTCCTTCCCAGCCCTCTGATGGTGCTGCACTTAGGAAACCTGCTTTTAAATAGCAGTCCGTTGCAGCAGACGAGGCTGAGGGTGTATAATTGGCCCAAGATCATCTAGCAAGTGTCTGTGGCAGAGAAGATTCAAAACTAGGTCTTCCATAGCCTTGTCTGACACGCTAACTCTTTTTCAGGGATTGCATTCCCTCATTTTTACTGTGTACCTGTTCTATTTATAGAAGATGCTGTTTCATTCAAGCCTTGCGGAATGTAGGAAAGACCAGACCATAGAAGGCGCATAAGGGATGCATTCTCTGGCATGTAATCCTAACTCACACTCATCTCAATGTTTTTCTAGACATCATTTTGTAAACTAGCTCACTAAGAAGTTATACATTAAGAAAAGGGTAGCGTTTGTGTTAACACAAAGGGTGACACCTCCAAGAAAAGTGTCTTAAACATCATTTCAGGTGAGTAGTCAAGTTGAGCTGCAGTCGAAGAACAAGATCGAGATCCAGTAGCACCCTAAAGACAAACACGTCTAGAGGGAATGGACATACTTTTATTATAGTTGAAAGTTGTAATTAAACCCTCTCTCTGCTTAAAAATAGACAGAATTAATTTTGAATTTCTTTAATCACGTTATTCTAGCTATTGATTCAGTAATTATCAGTGCAATGCTGAACACACTTGACCAGGAAGAAAGTCTAATTAATATCAATTGGTCTTGTTTTAAACAACGAACATGTTTCAACATGTGGGTGTTAAAAGCATTAACTCTGTACAGATAGTCACTTTAGTTCATGACAGAGTTCAATACATTGAACAAAATTAGTAAAGTGGGAGATTTGGCATAATGTATTTTCCATTATAGATTTATTCTTAGTGTGATTTTCTAGAAAATGAACATAAATACAAAGAATCCAGAAAACAAAAATTCTGAGCTCTTCACACTGACGTCCCTTCCGTTTGTTTCTGATTGTTTTCCAGATGCTCCTTTTGGAAGGCAGTATGCAGCTCTAGGTCCAGCATGGGCTCTTCCATGTCCAGATTTCCTTCCTTCTGTCTCTGAGCAAAGATCATAGCCCGGAGCAATGGGGGGTAGGGGACATACCGTATAGTTTCTTCTTCTACTGGCGTACATTCCTTAAAGGTCTCCTCCTCGTGCTTAGGAACCATGCGCCAATCATGATACATGACCTTGGGGATTTCTTTAATTTCATTGTCTGTCTTGCCTTCCAAGAAATAATCAAAATGAAGAAAGCTATGAACACGTCATACTCTTTAAAGTACGGTATAATGTTTCATATTCCTGCCATTTTTATATAAGAGGATGATTTAATAGTAATGTGAACAGCGTCAGCTTCCCACAACAAATCTGGCTAAGGTGATAGAACTGAATTACTTCACACCGATTACTTTGGGTGTTCCTGTACTCAATGAGAAGTACTGTGATTCCACTAGAATAAAGACACAGACACACACACACATATCCCACCCACAGAGATTTTGGAACTTGGCACAAAATAGAGTTTTTACACTTGGAAAAACAGTTTCTAGTGCTTATGACTCGTGGGAAGGGGAGGTAGTTGAGAATTTCCTGCACTGTGCAGGGGATTGGACTAGATGACCCTAGAGGTCCCTTCCAACTCTGTGATTCTATGCTTGAAAGTGTGTAATACCAGGTGAAAAATATTTTTTTTTAAAAAAATTAAGTTTAACACAAGCCCTGTTGGCTGAAAAATGATGGATCCTGGCTCCAGTTTGGTTAAACTTTCTCCGTTAAGACGTCTTTGGACAAAGCAAGTTTTTTCCCCCTCACCTCTGTATGTTAGGTATCCCCAGGCTTGTCCATGATCCATATTCTGTAACAGAGCACATAAGTAATGCTGGTTAGGAAGGAAGGCATCTCGAAGGGCCTTGTGCTTCAAGAAGTCTTGGCGGGGTTTCAGCTGACCTTTGCTGACTCAGTTAAGAGTTTAGGGGTCATACTGGATCTAAGGCCCCATTCCCAAGAACCTTCCCAATAATGGTGCTCACCTCAGCTGTATAATCCACTTTCACTTTGGTGATGACCCAGTAACAGGGCTCATCATACTGCCACAGCCAGGATTTGCGCGTCACCATGCGACCGATGCCAAAATGGTGCAGCCGACACAGCAGCGTGAAGAGCCGGTTTTCATTCTTCACGTCCTCCCAAGCCAGCACAGGCAGGCGCTTGCCTGTGAAGGGACGGGTCATGGTCTCATAGTCCAAGGCAAAGCGTTGGGAGTCTCGGGGTCGGTTCTTTAGAGCCCAATACTCCCGGACCTTCTTGGCCATGGCCGCAATGGGGCGGTGAAGTTTTTTGCGAACCATGACTGCCTGTGGAACAACAAAGGAAAAGGTAGGCTGGTGCTACAGAAATACAGCTGCCCTCTCTGTGTCTGTGGTCATCTTTTAAAATGTCATTTATGCCCGCCCCCCCCCTCTCCAATGGAGGCCTAAAGTAGCTTACACGATTCTCCTCTCCTGCATTTTATTTATTGAACTTATTTATAGCCCAGCTTTTTCGCAGACACTCAAGGCAGCTTAGAGAATACAGAAAGAGGAAAAACCGCACTAATCATAGAGTATAGGACATCCAAGGAATGGAACAGGACTAAGAATACAAAACTGAAAAACCATGCAAACAGCAGCTTTGTGAGGTAGGTTACACTATGTGTGTGAGAGAGACCGTCACCCAGCATGTCTCCATGTACAGGTGCCACTTGCAATGTAGGCAAAATCACACGCATTGTTGGGTCACAGACACCTCATGGAACAGCTTACCTGGAAAGGGCTGGAAAGTCTCCACTCTCTTGGCTCGCTGCAAATGATGTAAAACTGATTTATTCAAGAGGGCTTTTTACTCAGATAGGAGGGCTGTACTGTAAGGAAGTGGTCTCAGAGGGATGCACCGGTCAAGGGACAGGTACTATAGACTTTACTGTTAGGGAATTTTTAATCTTTCATCCATTATGGGTGCTATTGAAGCAGGCCTGCATGCATTTGGGGGAACATTCTCCCTTAGCTAAGCAGTCTCATAGTCAGAAAGTCAGGGTAACTTTACAAGAATGTTAACATCTCTTATTTTCCTTTCTACTAATCAAAATATAGCCTTGGAAAAGCAGTCTGTAAAAACCAAATAAGAGAAGGTGCCAAACCTTTTGACATGTTTATATCAAGAAGTATTTCCTGTCTTGTCATCCAGACCCATCAGGTGCCATCATTGCTAAAGACAGCATTTCCAAAGAATTGTTTAAACCCTGTGTTAACCTTTGATCTTTTATTCTATAAACAATTAGCTGTAAAAAAAGTATATAAGACTATTTTTATGCATATGTCAGAACATGGCATTGCATCTGGGTTTTGTTATAATAAAACTCATCTTTATGGATCACTGAATTTTTAGTGTCTTAGTTAATGTTGGGAAAAGTAACCTGAATGCAGAGTACCTTTAGGGATTTTTTTTTCCTTATCATTTACTACTATGTACTATCTGTTGCTTCGTGTATGACCATACTGGACAGTTCTAGGTTGTTTTATGTTGTTTACTGTATCAGTCTTAGAATTGCTTATGCTGTTTCAGCATTTATCCAACTCTGTATTAGATTTCTGCTGGTTTTAAATCCTTGCAAATTTGCATTAGTAGACACTATTACATTGTTTAGTGAATGTCCTTGTAAATGACTGTACTAACTTACACTGTGCAATCCACTTTGAGTCTCTGTGAGAAAGGCAGACTATAAAAATGTAACTACATACATAAATATGTTCATTGTTCATCTCTTTTGCTCCCCAAGCAGCAAAAGGATCACAGACAATAGAGGCGAACGGTGCACTCCTAAACAGAATTATACCTTTCAAAGTCCATTGATTTCAATGGGCTTAAATTAGTTTAGCATTGCACTGCCCATCTCCTATATTTTTAATAAAGTGCAGGGGCACTTTTCCTCATTGCAGAGCGCCTGATCCCAGCGTAAGCAGCACTTACCAGAGGTTCTCTTGCACACAAGTATTGCGGGTCCCAGTCAAAACTACACTCTCCCACCAATGTGATCGTAGCTTCTCACCTCTTTATGCGCTCGCTACGTCCGTCGCCTGTTCCTGCCGCTTGAGGAAGAGCCGTCCATCCCACTATATCGTCCGGGGGGCAACACTTCCGCCCTTTTCAAAGTGAAACAAGCAGAGCACCCAGGCGTCGAAATTTCACCACAGCAGCCGCTCTCTCGCCCCCGTCTTGCTCCGTCTGCTTGTTTTCCGCTCTGAGCAACTGATGCTGAGCGGAACAGCCGAGATGGTGTCCTAAGTTTCCGCAGGGAACCTTCATGAAGGCGCACCGGACCAAAGAGGTAGAAAAAGTAGATTAACGCGTGATCTTAACTTCCGGTCACTTGCGAAAGCCGGGTGTAGCTGGGCGGTGCGTCGTTTCAAATCAAGGTGGTTTTTGATCGGAAGTGTTGAAGTCTCCCTTACCTCTATATTCCTCTTTCTGCAGTTTGAATGGGGATTGGGGGAGGCAGCGAAAGCGAGAGAAGCGAAAGGTTTTCTGATGGCCCTTCCAATCTCCCCTCCCCAGCTTATAGCCAACTTCAAAAACAACAAAGCACGGTTGGTTTTAACTAGCCCACATGCCTTATTTTTGAGAATGGGTTGGTCTGGTTTCTCTTTGTGTGTGTGTGTGGGGGGGGGGAGTGGAGAGTATTGCGTGGTGATTTTGAAGTGGTGTCTTTTTAGCAACCAAATGAAGGCAAACTAGCGTTGCGATCCTTTAATGGTAGTTAATGGCACTTCTGTGAGCGCTTCCTCGGAAATTTGTGGTGGGTTAGTTAGCTATGCCTAGGTTATGGGATTTCGTTTGTGAGAGGAACATTGTGTGCGGTTCAACAGGTTCTGTGAAATGCGTCTGCGTTCTCAGACTTATTTTGTGGGGGTTGTGGCCAGGATTTCCTGACGCTGTGTGTCTTGTGGGCACATTTTCCGGCAGCAGCAGTGGTGGGAAGAAAGTAAAACCAGGATCCACGTGGATCCTCACGGATCCTATGGTTTTTTAAACAGGAAAAAACACAAATGAAACATTGAATCACAAATCACAGCCAGGTCCACAGTCTGAAATATAAAAAACACAGATCCAAAAATATCTGGCCCTCCCACTGTGGAAAAACGTGAATCTGAGACACGGATCCTCATGAATTCATATGATTTTTACATTGAAACAAAACAAAAAGGCTGTCATATTTTAGATCATGTCCCAGGCTACAGAGAGCAATGAAACAATCGCGCATTCACGAATTCGTGGTACTGCCACGGCAGAAAAACAAGCTCAAAAAGCACGGATCCTCATGGATCCTCTTGATTTTTACATGAGGCCACCGAAAGCACACCATACAATACTAGATCATGTCCAATGACACAAATGGGACCAAAAAAACCAGCCGTGCACCGCTTTGTGGCACCACCACGGGGCAAAAACATGGTTCAAAAGCACGGATCCACACGGATCATCTTGATTTTTATGTGGGGTCACCCAAAATCCACCATACAATTCTAGATCATGTCTATTGCAACAAATGGGACCAACAATTCAGCCATCCACCACTTCGTGGCACCGCCACGGGGCAAAAACATGATTCAAAAGCACGGATCCTCACGGATCATCTTGATTTTTACGTGGGGTCACCCAAAATCCACCATACAATAATAGATCATGTCCATTGCCACAAATGGGACCGAAAAATTCAGCCATCCACCACTTCATGGCACTGCCACGGGGCAAAAACATGGCTCAAAAGCACGGACGCTCAAGGATCCTCTTGATTTTTAAATGGGGCCATGCAAAATCCACCGTACAAACCTAGATCATGTCCATATGGGACCAAAACAATAAGCTGTCCACCCCTTTGTGGCACCGCCACGGGGTAAAAACATAGTTCAAAAGCACAGATCCTCACGGATCCTCTTGATTTTTAAATGAGGCCATGCAAAATCCACCATACAGTACTAGATCAGGTCCATTGGCACAAATGAGATCCAAAAATTCAGCCATCCACCTCTTGATGGCACCACCACGGGGCAAAAACATGGCTCAAAAGCACGGACGCTCAAGGATCCTCTTGATTTTTACATGAGGCCACCCGAAATATACCATACAATACTAGATCATGTCCAATGACACAAATGGGATCAAAAAAACCAGCCGTCCACCGCTTCGTGGCACCGCCACGGGGCAAAAACATGGTTCAAAAGCACGGATCCTCACAGATCCTCTTGATTTTTAAACGGGGTCATCCAAAATCCACAATAGAATACTCGATCATGTCCATTTCCACAAATGGGAACCAAAGATTAAGCCATCCACCTCTTTGTGGCACCGCCATGAAGCAAAAACATGCTAAAAATCCACGGATCCTCATGGATCCTCTTTGATTTTTACACGGGGTCACCCAAAATCCACCATGCAATACTAGATCAGGTCGATTGTCACAAATGGGACCAAAAAATGCAGCCATCCATCGCTTCATGGCACCACCACGGCGCAAAAACATGGTTCAACAGCATGGATCCTCACGAATCATCTTGATTTTTATGTGGGACCATACAAAATCCACCACACAATACTAGATCATGTCCATTGCCACAAATCGGACCAAAAATTCAGCCATCCACCGCTTCATGGCATTGCCATGGGACAAAAACATGGTTCAAAAGTATGGATCCTCACGGATCCTCTTGATTTTTACATGGGATCATACAAAATTCACCATACAATACTAGATAAGGTCCGTTGCCACAAACGAGACCCAAAAATTCAGCCATCCACCTCTTCATTGCACCGCCATGAAGCTAAAACATGCTACAAACCCATGGATCCTCATGGGTCCTCTTGATTTGTACATGGGGTCACCCATGGGGCCACCAACTGCTTTGTGGCATGCTCATGGAGCAAAAACAAGCATAAAAAGCACGGATCCCCATGGATCCTCCTGATTTTTACAAGGGACCAACCAAAATCCACCATGCAATCCCAGATAATGTCGATTGCCACAACTGGCAGCAAAAACTTCAGCCATCCACGGCTTTGTAGCACCTCCACAGCACAAAACAATATTCAAAAGGATGGATCCTCATGGATCCTCTTGAATTTTACATGAGACCACCCAAAATCCACCATACAGTCCAAGATCATTTCCATTGCCACAAATGGCACCAAAAAAACAAGCCATCTACTCCTTTTTGGCACCACCACAGTGCAAAAAGTTAATTCAAAAGCACAGATCCTCATGGGTCCTCTTGATTTTCACATGGGGACACCCAAAATAACCATACACTCCCAGATCGTGTCCATTGCCACAAATGGAACCCAAAAAATTCAGCCATCCACCCCTTTGCGGCACCGCCACGGTGGAAAAAGTCAATTCAAAAGCACGGATTGTCATGGATCTACTCGATTTTTACATGGGGCAAGACAAAATCCATCATACAATCCCAGATCATGTCCATTGCCACAAATGGCACAGAAAATTTTAGCCATCCACTGCTTTGTGGCACCGCCACAGCGCAAAACATGATTCAAAAGCTATGATCTTTGGTTCCCATTTGTGGAAATGGACATGATCGAGTATTCTATTGTGGATTTTGGATGACCCCATTTAAAAATCAAGAGGATCCTGAGGATCCGTGCTTTTGAACCATGTTTTTGCCCCGTGGTGGTGCCACGAAGCGGTGGACGGCTGGTTTTTTTGATCCCATTTGTGTCATTGGACATGATCTAGTATTGTATGGTGTATTTCGGGTGACCTCATGTAAAAATCAAGAGGATCCTTGAGCATCCGTGCTTTTGAGCCATGTTTTTGCCCCGTGGTGGTGCCATCAAGAGGTGGATGGCTGAATTTTTGGGTCCCTTTTGTGGCAATGGACATGATTGAGTATTGTATGGTGGATTTTGGGTGACCCCGTGTACAAATCAAGAGGACCTATGAGGATCCGTGGGTTTGTAGCATGTTTTTGCTTCATGGCGGTGCAATGAAGAGGTGGATGGCTGAATTTTTGGGTCCCTTTTGTGGCAATGGACATGATCGAGTATTGTATGGTGGATTTTGCATGGCCCCATTTAAAAATCAAAAGGATCCATGGGGAACCGTGCTTTTGAGCCATGTTTTTGCCCCATGGTGGTGCCACGAAGCGGTGGATGGCTGGTTTTTTTGGTCCAATTTGTGTCAATTGACATGATCTAGTATTGTATGGTGTGTTTTGGGTGGCCCCATGTAAAAATCAAGAGGATCCATGAGGATCCGTACTTTTGAGCCATGTTTTTGCCCCGTGGTGGTGCCACAAAGGGGTGGACAGCTTAATCTTTGGTTCCCATTTCTGGAAATGGACATGATCAAGTATTCTATGGTGGATTTTGGATGACCCCACGTAAAAATCAAGAGGATCCGTGAGGATCCGTGCTTTTGAACCATGTTTATGCCCCGTGGCGGTGCCACGAAGGGGTGGACACCTTAATCTTTGGGTCCCATTTCTGGTAATGGACATGATCAAATATTCTATGCTGGATTTTGGATGATCCCACGTAAAAATCAAGAGGATCCGTGAGGATCCATACTTTTGAACCAAGTTTTTGCCCCGTGGTGTTGCCACGAAGCGGTGGATGGCTGAATTTTGGTCCCATTCGTTGCAATAGACATGATCTAGAATTGTATGGTGGATTTTGGGTGACCCCACGTAAAAATCAAGATGATCCGTGTGGATCCGTGCTTTTGAACCATGTTATTGCCCCGTGGTGGTGCCACAAAGCGGTGGATGGCTGAATTTTTGGGTCCCAATTTTGGTAATGGACTTGATCTAGTATTGTATGGTGGATTTTGGGTGACCCCACAAAAGAATCAAAAGGATCCGTGAGGATCCGTGCTGTTGAACCATGTTTTTGCCCCGTGGCGGTGCCACGAAGCGATGGACGGCTGTTTTTTTGGTCCCATTTGTGGCAATGGACATGATCTAGTATTGTATGGTGGATTTTGGGTGACCCCATGTAAAACTCAGGAGGATCCATGAGGATCCGTGGCTTTTTGCCATGTTTTTGCTTCATGTCGGTGCCACGAAGCGATGGATGGCTGAATTTTTGGTCCGATTTGTGGCAATGGACATGATCTAGTATTGTATGGGGGATTTTGGGTGACCCCGTGTAAAAATCAAGAGGATCCATGAGGATCTGTGCTTTTGAACTGTATTTTTGTGCGTGGTGGTTCCACGAAGCAGTGGATGGCTGAATTTTTTGGTGCTGTTTGTTGCAACGGACATTGTCTGGGATTGTATGGTGGGCTTGGGGTGGCCCCATGCAAAAATCAAGAGAATCCATGAGAACCCGTGCTTTTGAACCATGTGTTTGCACTGTGGCGTTCCCACAAAGTGGTGGATGGCTGATTTTTTTTTGTCCCATTTGTGGCAATGGATGTGAGCTGGTATTGTATGGTGGATTTGGGGTGGCCCCACATAAAAATCAAGAGGATCCATGAGGATCTGTGCTTTTTTAGCATGTTTCTGTGCAGTGGCTGCGCACAAAAGCATGTATGATTGTTTTGTTGCTGTCTGTAGACTAGGACAGGATATATAATATGACAGCCTTTTTGTTTTGTTTCAATATACAAATCATATGAATTCATGAGAATCCGTATCTCAGATTCATGTTTTTTCACTGTGGCAGTGCCAAATATTTTTGGATCTGTGTTTTTTATATTTCAATCTATGGACCTGGCTGTGATATGTGATTTGATGTTTCATTTGTGTTTTTCCTATTTAAAAAAACCTAGGATCCATGTGGATCCTGGATTTACTTTCTTCTGCTTTATGCTTGCTTTAACATTTTCTGCCCCTGTGCCCTATTTTATCTGTCCTGACTGTGGATCATACTGTATGTTTCTCCATGAATGTCCTCGCTGTTGATTATATTGTATTCAGTTGGACTGTGTAATCTGCCTTGGGTCTCAGTGAAATAGACTAACTATAAAAAATAAAAAATAAACATGACCAGCCAGGGTCCACTTCCCTGTCCATCTTTTCTTTGAAACTGCACATCTTATATGAAAAGAATTCTACAACAGAACCTGAGGTACTCAATCTGAGATGCCACATCTTTTGAAAACAAAAAAAGGTCAGTGATCAGGTCAGGAGGGGAAACTCTGCCAAGAATTTCAGGCGGGTCTGACATAGAGCAGGACCACAAGTGACGCCTGACACAGGTTGGACACTTGTCAGCTTCCCTCAAGTTTTGATGGGAAATGTAGGCAGCTTGGCGGAAAGTTGGACAAGTGACAGTTGAAAAGTCCATTGGACAGCAGTCGGAGAGCCAAGCTGCAAGACCAGGATGCCTGGTCTTGCACACTGGCTTCTAGGGCACGTTCAACGGCTCTGTCATTATTTCCAGTGTTATCAAGGAACGGTTACGTGTCTTCTCATCAGGCTGCTGCTCACGAGTATCCCCATACCTCAACATCGCTCATTATCTTGGGCAAAAAAAAGGCAACCAGGGCGACCAATGGGCTACAAGGAGGAGGGACCAAGGGGCGGGGTGAGTCAAGAAAGGGGGAAACTCCCAGGAGGGTTAAGTTGACGAAGTTATCCCCGTGGCCGCGCACTCCTTGTGGAACGACGAGCCGGTTTCCTCGCGTCTTGGTCTATGCTATGGTAAGTCCTTCAAATTTGCGTGGGGCGCAGTGTGGTTGTGCATTGTCGTTTAAGACGATGAAAGGTCTAGAGCGAGTTTTGTCTTGGTCTCCCCTGCACCACCAGTTTGTCTAAAATAGAAAAATAACGCCTGAAACGGTGCCTCCTGTCTTCTGGCAGCGGGAAGCGCTTTGGCATTTCAAGAGCATCTTTGAAAGGATCGCCTTTATGCGACCGATGGGTGGAACTCGGGCGGCAAGCCTTCGCCTAGTTGCTGCGTGGACTTGAGGGAAGCTGACAAGTGTCCAACCTGTGTAAGACGGCACTTGTAGTTTGGCTCTTTTCTATTTAAGCTGAGGAACAAATTAACGCGGCAGATACTGAAGAGGCTGCAAAGTTCCTCCAAAGCAGGCGGCTAGTGATTATGAGGCTGTGGAGGAAACGGAATACTTTTAATGATTGTTTCTTTTTGTGTGCGTTTTTTAATTATAACCCAGTAAGAAGGGGGTCTCGGGGTCCCAGTAGTGCTTCTAGTAATCTCTTATATAGAGAGAAATCCCGATCGACTGGAAATTGTAGGTGCCCTTGTTGGCCTGGGGCGCCGGGAGTTGATAGGAACTAACTGAAACATTATAGAGAAGTGAGAAAGCTTTCGAGTTCACCAGAGCTTTTCTTTTAAATTACATTTTAAAAGGAGGGCGATGATGTTGGGCATGAGAGAAAAGCAGGGCCGTGGAGACTGTCACAGCTTTAAAATGGAACAAGAGGAAGTGTGATGCAGACTTAATTAGATGAAATGTACTAGGAACAAAAATTAAGTTTGTTGTACCAAAAGATGTAGGGACAAAAATACAGCGGCCAGTTTTCCTTTGAATGTTAAAAAACCAGATATAATTCAGATCTGTCTCCAGATACCAGTCCCTTCTAGGGCAGAGAGCAAAAGTAAAGAAAAATGTCACAGTCCTTGTATCAACAGAACTGGCACAGTAGAAGCCACCTTGGGTAGTGTTACCTATGGTTGGGTGCCTTTTCGCCTCCATAGCAAGGTCCCATCATTAAATGCTAGGTCATTTCCTATAATTCTAGGATCCTCTTCCTGGATGGCTAAATTTGGTAATTGTTAGAAGAAACAGACGTTGCAAGAAACCATGTTGTTCAGTTACAAAGAAAAAAGTTAATGCAAATTTTGTCATTTTGCATAAACTTTTACAATCTGGGAACCTTGATCTGAAGAATTTTTATTCAGATGTAAATCTCACCGAGTTCCTCATGATATATTCTAAACTAAGTGTGCACAGGGTTGCAGTCTTTGTAGGAGTACAATAAAATGAAACTAACATTCCACACTTATTTTGGTGTATGTAAGATATGGAGACCTGGTAGACTTTTATTTATCCTGTTTTTAGTGAATGGTCCCAAAGCACTTGATATTGGATTGTTGAAGTGGGTGTAGAGATAGACCTGCTCAGTGCTTGAAGAAACACACATGTAAGTCACTTTGATTTTTTTTTCAAGGAAAACCTGGATCAAACTTTTTGTGGTTATATGATATTATGAACTCAGAGATCTAGGCAGTCCAGAGAAAGCTTGTAATCTACTTTCAACTCTGTCTTTGAAGTACAGTTATGTGGATGCAAGATTTAGTGGGATACCTCCTAGGAAAAACTGATATTGGCAAGTTGCTGTAGCTTTACTTGTTCTGCCATATATAAAGGGGACGGGATATAATCCAAACATAAAAACCAACAAAGCATCTCTAAAACAGAGCCCCCCACCCCCGCTTTACCTTACTTTGTTGTAGACTAGAAGCCTTAACAAAACTGCTGCTCTTCTAATAAGCTCAGCTTGGAGGAGAAATTCAGTTTGGTGTTAAAACTGCAGTCCAATTTCAAATCTTAATTTGTAGTTTTAATCTATCTTTTGTGACTTCTCTGCATCCCAGATATTTGTAGCGTTCAGTTGATTTCTTGCTTTAGTGCAGTATTTCTGAATGTGCAGACATGGAAGAACTTCAGGGGTCAAGAGTTTTCTAAAATGTGAGACATGGCCTCATGAGAGTCATGAGTGTCTGAAGGCTACAGGCCTAACTCTCTCTAACAGCTGCTCCTGGGTAAATCATGCAGGTTGCATGGTAGCACATTCCCCAGTGTTTGCTGCCAGACCTAGCTGCAATGAGTCCCTCAAAAGCCAAAACACTCCTGGAAAGGGCCCTGCCTCTTCCTTTTAGAAGCAGGTGCAGCTTCTATCATTAAACCCTCAATGAATTTTTTTTTAGATTTCAGATTTTTCAGCAAACCTGGCCTTTTCTGAGGTTTCTAGAAGGATCTGTCCATGGCCCCAGTCTCTGGCTTTAAGTATCCACAGATTGAACTATGTTGAGAATATAGATACATTGATGTGCTGCCCTAATATGCATTGGACCACATGAGGAAAGCATGGTTGAGGTTTTTTACCCTTGCATTGACTGGGAAATTGAAACTGATTCTTCTGCCTCACACATCTGCTGTTTGCCTTGGAATGAAAAAAGGCAGGCGTCTCCTCCTTTTTCCTTGGTGTGTGTGTGTTGGGGGGGGGGTAGTTTTGGTTCTGCTCAGGCATTTTGTAGTGTTTCATCTAGTTAGGCATCAAGTCTGTGTAGCACTTTTCAGTAATTCTCTGCTAGTTACGTTCAAAACAGTACTAGAATAAAAAGAAAATAGTTGTTCAAAACTGTTCCTAACCTTAAAATCACAGGACCAATTCAGAAATCAAGGCCACTTCCTCACAGGGATTTTTTGCCCACATGAAATGCAGCCCCTCCCCCAATTAAACGTGAACATCTAAACAGTGTCACGATAAGCTCTACATCTCTTGCCTGGTCCTTTAAAAGCCCTCCTTTTTTCACCTGAGCCATGTTGTAGCTGTATTGTGTGTGTGTGTGTGGGGGGGATTCTGTGTTATGAGGGGGGGACACTTCTGATTGTTGTTGCATGTGTGGTTTCATGTAGGTATGATAAAGGAAAAGGTGAACAGTGGTGGCAACAGCGGAGGGTACCAGGAGGCTGTATATAGATGCCATTGCGGTCTCTTCCCACTGCTCTCTGTCATAGCTGTATGTGTGTAAGTTTTCATGGTCCCATCCCAGGGTTGCCAGGTCCCCTGACTCCCCCAACGGGAGTTCAGAGGCCTGGCACTTACCTTTCTACATTCATGGGTTCCTGTTCGCGTGTGTGCACGCTCCCAGCTTGCGCAATGATGGCACTTCCAGGAAGGTCAAGGGGCAGCCTGGGAGCACTCCCATGCTCACCAGGGTGCTGAATTGGCCCGCTGTGGGGTGTGGCCCGATTTCCCCACTCTAACTGCCACACCACAGTATACCCCATTCTTTCTGCCAATAAGTGAACATTTGCTGTTTATTGCTATGAGAAATAGTAAATCACAAGTGAGGACCTGGGCCGTTTCCAGACGGCTTACCTGCCTCCGGAACGTTGCGCCATCTTGCGGGGAAAACGCGATATTTCGCGTTTTCCCCGCAAGATGGCGCAACGTTCCGGAGGCAGGTAAGCCGTCTCGAAACGGCCCTGCAAGGACTTGCAGGGGCATACAATTTCTCCCCCTCCCATGTCTTCTTTCCTTTCCCAGCTCCCCATAGCCTCTCCTCCTTTTCCTGCTTCTTTCTCTCCCTCCCACCCATCTTTGTCTTCCCTACTGTCTTCACTTTTTCCCTTCTTCCCGACAGCCTCTCCTTTATGGCCCAGTTGTGTGGTGCCGGCTGAGCTAGGCCCAGCTGTGTGGTGGGGAACCTGCAAGGACTTGTGAGGGGGGTATTCTAGTTTTCCCTTTATCCCCTTCCCTACACTATTTCCTCTTTCTCTTCTCCTGGCAGCCTCTATATGCTCACCTTTCCTTATGTCCTTCTCTCCTTGAAATCCACCAAACAACTTACCTTTTATCTGCCCCCATCTTACCTATATTTCTTAATGTACTTCATTTATATACTGCCTTTATCCACAATTGGGACCCAAAGCAGCTTACATCATTCTCCTTGCCTCCATATTACCCACAAAGCAAGCCTGAGAGGTAGGTTAGGCTGAATGTGTGTGACTGGATCAAAGCTACCCAGTGAGCTTCTGCACCAGAGTAGTAATTTGAACTTGGGTCTTCTGGATCATACTCTGAAACTCTAACCACTATACTGCATTGGCTTTTGTTGAGAGTGGCTGCTGTTGAATAGTAGCAAGCATCCAGGCCTGGGTGAGTCATGCTGGTAATGTGGTAGCAATTTGCCTGGTGGTTGCTTCTGGGCCTGATCCCAATGAGTCCTCAAAGGACTCATGGAAAGGGCCTTGTCCACTCCCTCTTCTTGTTCTGGACAGAAATCAAGCATGGAATACTGGCTGAACTGTTATGGTTGACTAGCAACAGCCACAGAGAGCATCTGATTAAATCTACAGGCTCTCCTTTTATCATTTTTGCTTTTTTAACACCCCCCCCCCCCCCCGAGTTTTTGTTCAGCTTTTTCTGCAAACCTAGGGCATTTTTCAGACGTGTAGGAAGACCCATCTTGTCCTTTCATGGTTCCAATATCTTGATTTAAATATTGTCAGATCAGGGCCACTTGGTTATTAGTATAAGATACCATTTTAATGAGTTTAATGCCTGTTCTTCATAGGCTGGCCATCGTTTGGCGATGTGACAGGGATGAAATATAGGAACAGGACAAAAGGTGCACTGTGTCCCTAAGATCCTTGCAGTTGCGCTCTCTGCACCATGCTACACTTAACCATAATGTAACTTTAAATAGACAGGGCTTTTCCAGATTCTAATCACAGTATTAACTGATGTATTTTTTTCCTCACAAATCTGAAGATCAGTTTTTGACATGTTGTAGCAGCAGCTATGTATTTCAACAGGGTAAGTAGGTGACTGAAAAACTAAGTGTGATGGCTTGTTTCCTCCCAAAATTTAAGCTGCTGACTTTCTTTATTAGATTGTATTTTGAGTTAGCAATTACCTATTGTGCTAAGGACAAAATACAAAGTGAGCAAATACTATTATTTATAGGTGAATCAGATTTGAAAGGATTTGTAATTTTTCTGTGCAGTCTTGGTATTTCTGTAGTGTAGCATTTTAAAAGAAGTTGTAGGTGCCTGCAGTTTGATTATGTAATGGTAAGACACTATTTCCCCCACAGTGTCATCTTTCAGAAGGAACTTCGTAGCTTAGCTACTATCTTTACATACAGTCCTTTATAAACTTTTGCTGTAGCATTCATTCATTCAAAGTACTTATCCTGACCTTCCAATAAGCTTAGGGTTACTCACTCCCCCACCAAATTGCAACCGTGTTTGCAATATACACAAAACTATTTTGAAAAAAAATCTTTTCAGTCATACTTCTTGTACTACTTTAGAATGGCTGGGAAGGGAAAGAACAAAATCTAATGTAACATCTTTCTTTCCAGAAGAAATACCTGTTAAATCATGCCTTTAGAGCTACTCTGCAAGGTCCCCATGGATCCAACATTTTCTTTCATGGGGAGGCAGATATTTCTGGAGATTTGAGGGCGAAGCCTGCAGAGGAAATATAATGCCAAAGAAACAATTTTCTCCCAGGGATCTGATCTGTGTTGTCTGGAAATCAGTTGTAATTCTGGGATATCTCCAGGACCCATCTGGAGGTTGGCAATCATATGGCCTGGGGAGAGAGAGCAAGAGGAACTCAGAATTAGCCCCATTGCTTTGACAACTGGCATGCCACCATCTCCAGAAACTCCTGTGTTATAAATTATTGTTAATGGAAAATATAAGGCATAAATGAAGGAAAAAGAATCTGAGATGGTCTGGGAGTTTGCGATCGGTAACTAGAAATCTTGTGTTATTACTCACTTGATAACTTTAGTTTCATGATATAATTAGCACTCATGAATATTGTGATCATGAACCTTACAGTCACTTGACAGTACATGCCTGGTAGGGATAATGTCACGAGTACTCGGATAATGCACTTATAACGCTGTGTCAGTGTTGAGTAATTTAATCTACATACTCCACTGTTTAGCTGTTATGAGTTAAGTAGCGGTTAACATAGAAATTTAGAGGCTGTGTTGTCTGATTCACATGACACAACTTGTGTATGTATGTTTAAGGGTTGCCGAAAGAAACGGATGATGATATTTTGGCACTAGATTCTAGGAATAATCTTTAGGTGCAGCCTACAATGCCGCTCAAGGATTGCAAGGAGGGATGCAGAGAGGGTCCTTCATGAAGCCTTCATATAGCTGGATGTTCAATAGATAGATAGGTATTACTATTGCATAAACAGAGAATTTCAGAAAACAAATATGGCTTCCACCTCTTCCCATTGCAGCAAGCCCCCAACTCCTCCCATCCCTCCATTTGTGTCTGCTGCAGATTTGGAGCTAATACCGCCTTATCTCTAACAGGAAAGCAGCACCCTCCCACCCCCAAAAATGATTTTGCAGAAGCACTTGAGACCAGGGCCGTTTCCAGACGGCTTACCTGCCTCTGGAACGTTGCGCCATCTTGCGGGGAAAACGCGAAACATCGCGTTTTCTCGCGCGAGTTTTGCACAACGTCACGCAAAACTCGCGCGAGAAAACGCGATATTTCACGTTTTCTCCGCAAGATGGCTCAACGTTCCGGAGGCAGGTAAGCCGTCTGGAAACGGCCCTGGAAAATAATATATATTGTTTGTTGACCCTGAAGGGACACTTCAAACACTGGCTGGCCTGCTGGACTAGTTTTATTTAACAGTTCTTGTTTTTCATATAAACTAAGGCACCAATTACTAATTACTTGTGAATCCTGTCTGACTAGACCAGGTGTCACCAGGTAGGAAATCCTAAATTTAAACACTGTTGTAAACAGAGCAATACAAGCTGTGGGCTCATCAGCATTCGCCTAGAACTTCTAGAATGTAGTTTGGGTGTCTACAAATTTTGGCTTAGCATGATGTGGTTGTCACTCACTCTTCCTTCTCAAAGAGTGCCATATATGCCTAAGGAGAGGAGAAATGGGCATGTTCTTGTTTTGTAGCCAGTAGACATTTAAGGAAAGCAGGAAGTGGTTCAAGTCCATCTTGCAACTTCCATAACACATGCGCAGATACTTTGGAAAGGGGATGAAAGAGTTACTCTGCCTGTGTTCTACAAAATCTCCATTGAAAATTACTAATCTCTCCCCATGCCGATGTATTGTCGAAGGCTTTCACGGCCGGAGAACGATGGTTGTTGTGGGTTTTCCGGGCTGTATTGCCGTGGTCTTGGCACTGTAGTTCCTGACGTTTCGCCAGCAGCTGTGGCTGGCATCTTCAGAGGTGTAGCACCAAAAGACCGAGATCTCTCACTGAGAGATCTCTGTCTTTTGGTGCTACACCTCTGAAGATCTCTCACTGAGAGATCTCTCACTGAGAGATCTCGGTCTTTTGGTGCTACACCTCTGAAGATGCCAGCCACAGCTGCTGGCGAAACGTCAGGAACTACAGTGCCAAGACCACGGCAATACAGCCCGGAAAACCCACAACAACCATCGTTCTCCGGCCGTGAAAGCCTTCGACAATACAGTAGAAAAACTGCTTCTGGGAAGAGGAGTTTTTGTGGTGTCACATTCTCACAGCTGTTCAGTGCAACGCACAGCTACTTTCTATCCCGGATGTGCATAACCAGTTTTCCTTGGGAGATGATTGTATGCAGGAACATAATGTGTGGGTGTGTATGCTTCCACCGTTTCAAGGATGTACATCTGGACACATACTTACATGCCAATATTATGCAGTTAGCCATTATGATTTCAGGAACAGTTTTTAATGTAACTGGTTTCTCAGAGGGGAAATAATTCATCAGCATTATTTTTTCTAAGGTAAATGTTTATCTGATTTATGAGTGAACTTTAACAAATGTATTCTCTTAGCACTAGCAGACACAACTATTTATATGCATTTTTAAACATTTCATCTTAAGTATAGAAGGTCCATTAGCTGTGTAACAGATCTTCAGCTTTGCAAAGGACAACATGTTTAAAAATAGTTTCATGTACGTAGCCATGTTGATCTGCAGTAGACCAGCGGGATTTGAGTCCAGGGGCACTTTAGAGACCAACAAGATTTTCAGGGTGTAAACTTTCAAGAATCAAAGCTCCCTTCTTCAGATACAGTGAGGAGAGACGATCCCTGAGCCTTTACATCCCAGGTAAGAGATGGGAGGGATGAAGCAAAGACAGGAGTCAGGATGTGAAGAAGCAGTGCAGATTAGAGCAGAAATTAGCATCTGCAGCGAGATAAAGATTCTATGTCTCTATTCAGTCTCGAGGTGGGATGGGGTCTATTGTTTGGAACTTGTAAATGAACTCACGTTCACAATCTCACATTGTAATCAGTCCTTGAAGCTTCTTTGAGGACAGCCACTTTTAGGTCACTAGTGGAATGTCCTGGATCGTTAAAATGTTCTTCCACTAGTTTTGGGGTGTTGTGATTTTCTTTTCTTTTTTTAAATAAAGTTTTATTTGAAAAAGAAATAGAAATGACAATAGAAAGTGCATAGAAACGTATACAGCATATACAAAGAACTACATTTGAGCTACAACAGAAAAATATATTCAAAATATGTGACAACACAACTTGCTTATGTAAAAGTTTTCTTCTCCCTCTCCTTGATTGCTTATGTCTAAACTTTAATAGCAATAGTTTTTAATCAGTCATCTCTTCCATAAATTATACTCAATGTTTTTAAGGGCTCTATGTTATGATTATTCTATTTCCATATTAACTACTCTTAGTTTTTCTTAGTTTCGAGCTAGGTAATCAAAGAAATCATTCCACTTGTTCTGGAATTCCAATATTGGTCTGTTATGCGCACAGCTAATTTAGCCATCGATGCATGTGTGTCTATCCACTCAGGCATATTAGGGCAAGCTTCTGTCTTCCATTTTGCTGCATATAGTTCTCCCACAGCTGCCACTGTATACTGAAAGAGTTCTTCTTGTTCTTTTGTAACATTACTCGTTAGAAAGTTTAATGCATATTTTCCAGATTCAACTCAAACCGCTAGTTTTTGAGCGTTGTGATTTTCAGTGTCAGATTTATGCCTATTTATTCTTTTGCGTAGGGACCGATCTTTTTGTCAAAAGGAGAGAGTGGAAGGGCATTGCTGACAATTAATCGCATAAATAATGTTGGAAGGTGAACAAAAGAATGATATAACTAGTGTTGTTAGATCCAGTGATTTTGTTGTGGGAGTGAATACAGGGACATAGTTGATATCTTGGTTTATTGCAAGTCTTGGTTCCGGAGACTGTGCCATGAAGTACATTATTGTGAGTGAGAAGCTGTTTAAGTTTATGGGCTGTCTGTGGGCAAGAAAAGGTTTGCCTCCCAATGCTTGTGAGCGAAAAGTATCCTTGTATAACATAGGTTGCAAGGCACTGATGATGTGTTGAACTGGTTGAGCTGAGATCTGAATATGATGACCACCAGTGGTGTTCTGTTGTTATTTCAATTGGGCCTATCTTGTAGCAAGTTATCACTTGGTATCATTCTGGCTTTGTTGATCTGTTTCCTTACTACATCAGGTGAATATTGTAGTTCCAAAAATATCTGTTGTAGATCCTGCAGGTGACAATCTCTGTCAGAGGGATTGGAACCGATGCAGCTGTAACATAGCGCTTGGTTGCAGAGGAGGGATTGTTTGGTGTGTTTAGGATAGTGACCGAAGGCATGTAAATATGTTTGCTGATCAGTAGGTTTCCAGTATAATGTGGCTTTTAAGGTTCTGTCATGTATTTGTACAGTGGTGTCTAGAAAATGTACTTCCTGTGTAGATTGATTCATGGTCATATTGATGGTGGGGTGGAAGTTGCTGAAGGCCTGGTGCAATTCCTCCAGTGCTTCTTGCCCATGTGGAGTGTCCATATAGATTTGTTCCTGTATGTGTGTGGGTAATTCCTTCAATCCTACTATGTTCCATTTGGTATTCTTGAACAGGGTCTGAGGTTAATTGTTCGTAGAAAGTACAAAATATATTTACAAAATAACTCTTCACAGCTTCTTTTAATTCTCTTTACTTGCAACACTCTCTTCAAATAGGTACTCAAGGCATTTCACCTTTCCCCAAATTAGCTTGGTTTAAGTTACTGCATTTTAGGTCAATTGCAAACACACAGACACACACCCCTGGTCTGTATCTTTCTTCTCTGATCAGCAAAGTTTGAAACCCTCGTCCAGATTAAGTGGCTGTTCCACAGCAGAAGAGCTGCTGAAGTTTGAGTAAGGCTCCTTTTGATTGGAGAAAAGTTTCATACAGGATACAGGCCATTAACTCTAAACTGCTTTAAAATAAATCAATTCATGTCACTTTGACTTAAAGCTGCATTGTGTATAAATATTAGCCAAGCATGATTCCACTGACTGTAGCATAAAATTCAACTGATACTTTTGTAATGGCAGACCACTTTTAAGCCTTTGAGGGGTTCATCTCAAGTGTGAGAAAAAAATAGTTCTGAAGCATAATGCATCACACTGGATTAACCATGAAAACTAGGCTCGCCGGGTACCTGCCAATGGCAGGCAAACTCAGTGATTTTCCCCTCTGCCTGCGGATTGCTGGCAATTGGTGAGAGGTGGCAAGCTGCCTGGTGATCTTCTGCCACCAGGAGGCAACCTGGGCAAACAGGCAGTGTGCACACCCCAGCAGGCGTGATGACATCACTTCCGGAAGTGATGTTATTGTGTTGACTGCAGGAGTACTTCTGAATTTTGCACAGAGGTGATTTCTGCCCCAAACAGGCCAATTCATAAAGAATCAGCCCTGCATGAAATATGGGAGTACTCCACTATTCAATGCGATGCTATCACTTCCAGAAGTGGTCTCATCGCACCCTTGCCAGGAGTGTGCATTCATGAAGGGTGAAGCCTGGTAAGTACTGGCTCCCTCTCACTGGTTGCCAAGAAGACCTGGCAACCCTAGTGAAAACTAATATTTTCAATATCATAAAAACCCAAATTGGGATCCATGGATATTTGCAGCAGAAGTATAGTTAGGGCAGACACGATGAAAGACAAAGGTTCGGTGCAGTGGTTAAGAGCCTGAGACTCTAATCTGGAGAGCCGGGTTTAATTCCCCACTCCTCCACTTGAAGTCAGCTGGGTGACCTTGGGCTAGTCACAGCTCTCTGGAGCTCTCTCAGCCCCACCCACCTCACAGGGTGTTTTGTTGTGGTGATAATAATGACATACTTTATAAACTGCTCTGAGTGGGCATTAAGGTGTCCTGAAGGGCGATATATAAATTGAATGTTGTTGTTGTTGTTGTTTTATTCTCTTTGCTCCCAACCCCCCCCCCCCTTTATCTAGCCCTACTATTGCTTTTTCCAGTCCTTTCACAAGCTATTCCTGCAAAGGGTTTGAAGTCTACTCTTGGTAGGGAGCCTATCTTATCTTCCATCCCCTATGAGGTTCCCTGGACATTCATGGTAGACATTTTCTTTGCATCTAGATATGCTATGCAGATTTTCATGGCTTTTACATTTCTTTAGTTTAGAACCTCATATGTGATCTGTTGAAAGCCAGTACTGTGGAAACAGTTCACTAACCGGCCGATTCCAGACAGCCCTCTGCAATCCGAAACGTCACGCGTTGTCACGCGTCGTCGCGCGGAAAACACGAAATATCGCGTTTTCTCGCGAGAGTTTTGCGCGAGGTCGCGCAAAACTCGCACAAGAAAACACGATATTTTGCATTTTCCACGCAACGACGCACGACGTTTCAGATTGCAGAGGGCCGTCTGGAATCGGCCCAGGTATTCTTGGTATTTCTGTGGTTGTGATGTGATTGCAACATCTCCTGTAGCAATTTCTAAGTCTTCTTTGCACATATTCCACAAATGCTGCTCGTGGCTATGATTCAGTGTTCACATGGAAGCTATTTCATTCAGATCTTATGACTACTAGTTTCCCTCTGAAGTTGAGAACAATGTAGAAGTGACACTGGGAGACTGTTTTGAAAGCTTCTCCTGCACGTGCAAATCTCATGCAATTCTGTGCCTCAAGCCTGCCTAGTATTCATGTTATTGCACAGGAACTTTCCACAAGGCATAGGATAATTTAAAGCCTTGTTAATGACACTTCCCTAGCACACATTTTAATATCAATAGTGTGATGTTCCTTGTACGCGAGGAATTCTTTTTTAATTTTCCAAGAACTAAAACCATCTCCATAGTAATTGGGCATCCCTTTTATTTCTTCCTGTGCTGATCATATCTTCAGGGAACTTTTATGCGTTTACATGGATATCAATGAATGGGAACAAGGTCGTGGGGAACAAGTATATGCTGGGGGCTGTTCCCAGGAGTCTAGGGCCGATTCCAGACGGGCACAAATAAAGCGAGTGCTTTCGCTTTTCCAGCGACCTCACTCGTAAAAACCCGTAATGTCCCGTCCCTGCTTACCTCCGGTTCATGGCGCTGTGTTGCGCTCCAGAAGCAGATGGTGTGAACGCCATATTGCGGGTTTGCACACTTCTGGACGCTTCGTCGCCGTGGAGAGGCCCTCCCCTTTCCCTCCTTCCTTTGCCGGCCGGCCGGCAACAATATTCCCTTAATTTTTTTTTTAAAACCGGGTGCCATTTGCGCAGTTGCACGTTTGCGCACATCGAACTGCGCAAATGCGCACAAATGCACAAAAGTTGACGCTGCGTATTCGCATACCTGCACATTTGCGCATTTGCGCAAAACACGTAAAAAAATTTTTTAAAAAAACTGAAATGCGAACCAATGAAGGCCCCCGACATCAACTGTGACGGGGAGGAAACAACCAATCCCGGGTACCTCAGTTGGCCATGCGAACATCCGGAAGCGGGATGGCACAGCACGCTGCGAGACAAAGCGGATGGAGACGAAAGTGAACGTGTGGCCAGTAAGCGATTATTTCCGCAGAAAAACCGCAATTTCTGGCCATCTGGAATCGGCCTAGGAGTACAACCTGGGAGTGGGTTGTACAATAATTCAGGTGAGGTGTGGAAAGCATCTTGTATGGGCATCAGTTGTAGGGAAAGCATTGTGTGTTAGACATGATGAATTCCATGCTGAGTGTAAACATAAAGAGTAGCCATGCTGAGTTAGATCAATGGTCCAGCAGTATCCTGTTTCACGCAAGATGGCTTCTGAAGGCTCACAGGAATGGCAATGAGGCCACAGCTTTCCCTTGTTGGCCTCCCGCACAGGTATTTAGAATGCTGCTTTCTTCAAACGAGTTTCTTCCCTGCCGTCCTTGCCCCTGAGAGGCCTATCTATCATAACTTCATCCAGTTCTATTTTAAAAACCGACTAAATAAGTGGCCTCCTCTACATTCCGTGACAACTAATTCAACTCAGTTGATTACCCTTAGAGGGAAGAAGTATTTTCTTTTAGCTATCCTATATTTACTACCCATCAACTTCATTTGGTATCCCTAAGTTTTAGCATGATAGGAGAAGTTATTCACTCTCCACTTTCTCCACCTCATGGTCTTTGATGATTATGTGTAGGTATGCATCTATAGATTTACAGAGTACACCAAAAAGGCTGAGGGGAAGAGCAGGGGATTAAACACTGGTGGGGTTTTTTGGTTCAGCTTAGATCACACAGTTTGAACCAAGTTTCATCCTGGAGACAGAGAGAGAGAGAGAGAGAGATCCATATATGTCTATCATTTTTTGTATAATTCACTATTATAGAATCCTTTGAGAGAAATGTTGTTAGTTTTGGTGTTGCACTATTAAGTCCGTCCACTCCTGCAAAGCTTTAATTTTAAACCACTGACCCTGGAAATGCCACTTCTGAATCAAACTGGCTTGCCTTTTAAGGCTGATGGACTTGCCTCCATCAGTGTTTCAGTTTTTGTTTCAATGTTTCTGGATGATCTACCATTCAATGTTAAATCATGACGTAAATGTTTCCTTCTTGTTGCTGTAATGGAGCATAGACAAATGTTCTAAACTATAAACAGGAGATGGGATTTACAGCATTGCATAATGTCCAAAAGCTACTTTGCTCCCTAGTTCCAGTAAAAAATATCAATCCTAATGCCTTCTGTTTAGGCCATGTAAGAAAAACTTCATGTTTTTACTTATTTCTGTATTTTTCTTCTTGCCTCTAGACAAAATGAGAGACCGACTCTTTGAGCTTCATGAGCTATCAAGGCTTTATGGCCAACATACTCCTAATACAGATGATGGCTTCCAATTATCTCGTGAAACCCTTCTGTTTGAGACAGATTATGCCTTAGCAAATCTTTACAAAGACATTCAAGCAATCCGAACAAACAATAATCACTTGAAAGGAGATGTTCGTCGTCTGAGCAAACAAAATGCCCGCTTTCTTACATCTATGCGCCGCCTCAGCAGCATTAAACGTGATACTAACACAATTGCAAAAGACATAAAGGCCCGTGGAGAAGAAATCCACAGGAAACTTCAGGCTTTGAGAGACTTCAGCGAAGACGCAGAAACAAAATATGGTTCCAGCTCTATCATAGCCCGTGTATCAAAGGACCACTATGTTGATCTAATGCATACTTTTCAAGAGGCTGTGTTTGAATACAACGAGACAGAGATGAACCAGCGGGATAACTGCAAGAATAGGATTCAGCGACAGCTAGAGATCATGGGCAAGGATGTGTCTGGGAACCAAATAGAGGACATGATTGACCAAGGCAGGTGGGATGTTTTCTCTGAGAACCTTCTGTCTGATATCAAGGGAACTCGTTCAGCCTTGAATGAGATAGAGACCCGGCACAAAGAGCTAATGAAGTTGGAGTGTCGAATAAAGGAGGTCCACGAGCTATTCTTCCAAGTAGCACTGTTGGTGGAAGAGCAGGCTGACACGTTTAATGTTATTGAGCTCAATGTGCAGAATGTTGCAGACTATGTTGGAGAAGCAAAAGGTGAAGTGAGAAGAGCCCTAGAATATAGGAGGAAACATCCATTCCGGACAATCGTCTGCTATTGTTTAAAATGTTTTAAGGGATGGTAACTACTGGTTGCCTTTAAATCTCTAGATCAACACTGTGGGGAGTGTTCAAATTACTATACATTTTATAATAAAGTTGCTAGTATCATAGCCAGTTCAATGCCACTTTCTTGGAGGAAAGAAAAGAGGATGAAACTAAAGAACTATAAAGGAACAGGAGTCTAGATAGTATATTTTAGACCACTGTTGTACACCCATGATTCTAGAGTTCTGATACACACTTAGTTATAAATAAGATGCTTATTTTTATATGTATATTATTGTATATATTCCACAAATAAAAGTATAAACTATTTATTTTGGTTACTATATGAAGGAAATTGTTGTGTTGCTCTTTGTCTTTTTCTTGTTGATTGTAGAAAGGCGTGAAAAAGAAGAGATGGGAGGAGGCTGCAGTTGCTAACTGTGTATAAAGCCACAGCTTGGGCATAAATAGTGATGGAGAGGCCGCACAAGAGAGTGGGACTCACCAGATGCTATGAAGCTTGTGTAGTTCTGTCTAGACGACTGCAGAGCTGGCTGGAGATGAGTGAGGCTTTTGGCAGAGACAGCTTTTAACCCTTCCCCATGAAATAATTTCTACATGATAACAGATCAAGGAAGGGGTGAAAACCTCACCCAGTCTTCAGCCTTTCTAGTTTATAATGCTTTTAAGGATGGTCAAAGCAAAAAAATGTAAATGTAAAACTTCAGTAATCAAGTATACAATTTCCCTACTTCACAAAGAATACCAAAATTCTTTTGCAACCTTCAGGGAGTATTTTTAATTTTTTTTATACTGAGTTACTGTTTCTATTGTATTTTTATTGTTTAAGGAAAAGATTTCCAGTATTGTATAACTTCCTGCTAATTTGATTTCTAATAAATATATTTTTTCAGAAATTGAACGCTTTATACTGTGCTCTCAAGTTGGAACAAATACTGTTGAGCATTTAATATAATTTTAGGTACAATTATGTTAAACGTTCTTTTGCATGAAATTCAATGGAACTTTAAATCTTTGGATTATAATGCAAGACAAAGCACACACAGAGAGATTCAGTAGTGCTATGGAAATAGGATTGTCAGGTGTTGGATTTCCCCTTGGACAGTCCATTTTTTTTCTTGGACTGTCCAGAGAAGTGGGGTTAAAATACTAGATATAATAAATGTCTGGTATTTTGAGTGTTGAGTGTTAGCAGCTGGCTGCTAGTTTGCAGGAACAACAAGAGAAACCACTGTGGAATACAATGCTACCCAAATAGAAAATAATGTATACTGAAAATATTCTTAGTTACTCTTAATAAACTATACGTGTCAGTCAATACAAAGATAGAAAAGTTTCAATACAGTATTTTTTTTAAAAAAAAACATCTTGAGGGAAAAGTCCAGAAAATCAAGTCTGAGACTGCACAATATCCAGGGAACAGATGATAGTAAAGACAGGGCTTCCAGTTGACTCCCACATTTCAGCGTGTCCATCTCTTCCTCAGTAAAAGAAACTGGCAAAACAGTCACTAACACTGGAGATTTAGAGCACAGGTCATTGTTTAGAACAAAGCAAAAAAACTGGACTGCTTGCATGTTTGATGTCCTGCCAATTTCCTTTACTGAGGAAACCCCATCTTCATTAAATAATTGGGATACTTTTGCTAAGTTTTTTTGCTGATAAAAGATCATGAATACTTTCTGATCTGGATACCATTCATAATGTAGGTCAGTCAGAAAAAAATGTCTAATACATCATCTGGTCTGTGTATGGAACTGTTTGGCCCAGGTTTCATGAGGGATATTGGCAGAGTCTTGGGATATGTGAAGGCCACTACTTGTGCCCTGGATCCTTGCCTGTCCTGGTGGCTAAGATCATGAAAGTATCACATCAACAGTCCCTTGGTGTCTATCATAATTCAGCCACTAAACCATGGCATCTTCCTTCAATCACTCAAGGAGGCAGTTATGAGATGAGCAGTTCTTTTGTTAATAATGACAATAATTGGCTGTTTCATAATTATAGTAATAATATGAAAACAAAACAGATTTTCTGTCTAAATAGCTTCTTAAAAACCCCTCTTTTTTACAGCTCTCATGTCTCTCTGACTTGACCTGTCTCTCTGCTGTTTTCTCCTAATAAGGGCATACAACGCTGTGTTCCTTAGGGAGAGTGAGAGACAGCCTCTGAGTTTTCTTGACTGCAGATTGTAGCCACTAAAATTACATGTAAGTGTAAGGTAGTCCAATCCTGAAGCATATGGGGTGGGACTTTGAATGAAGTAAGAGTTGGATTCACAGTCTGGAGTGTGCCTATTTGTAGGAACCAACTCAGAAAGGGAGAGAGATCATTTGCAAGATTTCTTGCGCAAAAGTACAGGGTAGTATTTTATAATATTCCTTTCTTGACTTTCTTGAATATAGTTTCTGTTTTGTGTGTACAAACGCTTTTCTGTGTGTCACCAATTCTTTTTGAAGCATTTTACTGTTTTAATGACACACAGTCCAGTAATAACATTGCATACATTTCGTACACACGTTAAAGTATATTATCTGACATCTGCACAAACAGCACATCATGATTCTGACTCTGGTGGGAAGAATGTGCCTGATGGTAGGGGCAGATCTAGGAGAGGGAGAGGGAGGGGGAAGGAATGATTTTGAAAAAACCACAGCAGCTAACAGTTGTAACAGTCTACCTGGAAGTCTCCCCTGCAAGCTCAAACTTCTGTTCTTCAAGCTAAGTGGCTGCAGTGGCAATTCCTCAAGCAGCTTTATGTCTTACTGTTTTCTATTGATTCTGCCAGAGCCTTTAATGTTAAATATGGACCCTTTTCATTACCCCCCAAGAAAGGTTTTTTTTTTAATTCAATCCATCTGATATTTGGCAGTGTAGATGTCCTAGTGGAGGACTGCAACCCCCCTGGTTTTTCCCCCCAGTTCAGATAGAAAACCAAGAAGGTACAGACCCAAGAAAAGGGGATGGGGGTACTTCCATTGAAATGAATGGGGGGAAATGAAACAATAACAAAAGAAACAATGAAACAAAGCCCTATGAAACAACTCAAAAGCAATCCCTTTGGGAATTAATAATAAAAATGAACTAAACAAAACAAACTCCCAATTACAAGTCTAGCAGTTACTCTGTCTACTACTTAAAAAACCATCCCTACAGGAAAAATTACATGGCCAGTTGTGGCCCAGTCTCTAATCTACTTTTTCTGGACAAAGTGATTGAGAGCATACCAACTCCAGATGTTCCTCGATAACTTTTGCTCTGGACCCTTTTCCGGCCTGGCTATGGGACAGAGACGGCCCTGGTGGCTACACCTTATGACTCGTCTGAATGTAGACAAAGGCCATGTATCTTTGTTATGTATATTGGAATTATCTGCAGCCTTTGATACAGTGTACCATGCTGTCTTGTTGAGGTGTTTGGACTGGAGACAGAAACAGATATGAGGGGGTGTGCTTTGGAGTGGTTCAAATCATTCCTCCTCACACATTGGACTTAAAATGTTTCCCTTAGTCATCATGAGGGTAGGACCAATCTTGTGCCAACTGCGGCTTGAGAATTTCCCTGGAGATATGGGGAAGGTACCTGGGGAATGTGGAGTTTGGGCGGAAGAGAACTCAGCAGAGATGTGATACCATAAGAGTCTGCCATCTGAAACTGTCACTTCCTCCAGGGGAATGGATCTCTGTAGGCTGGAAATCAGTTGTAATTCTAGAGTGCCAGACCCTGCCTGGAGACTGGCAAGCCTACTAGTCATCTTTGTATCAGATATTTTAAAAAGAAACCACTTGCTTTTAGAATGAAATTACAATCTAATAATAACAGGATGATTGGGGGGGAAATGAAATTGATTTCCATGTCTTTCCTTCCAGTTCAACAAGAGGCTGGAAATTTGTTTTTAACTGTGCTAACCAGCCACGAAGCAGTGGACGGCTGTTTTTTTTGGTCCCATTGTGTCAGTGGACATGATCTAGTATTGTATGGTGTATTTTGGGTGGCCCCATGTAAAAATCAAGAGGATCCGTGAGGATCCGTGCTTTTGAGCCATGTTTTTGCCCATTGGTGGTGCCACGAAGAGGTGGACAACTGAATTTCTGGGTCCCATTTGTGGCAATGGAAATTATCTAGTATTGTATGGTGGATTTTGCATGGCCCCATTTAAAAATCAAGGGGATCCGTGAGGATCCGTGCTTTTTAACCATGTCTTTGCCCCGTGGCGGTGCCACGAAGGGGTGGACAGCTTAATCTTTGGGTCCCATTTATGGCAATTCTATGGTGGATTTTGGATGATCCCACGTAAAAATCAAGAGGATCCATGAGGATCCGTACTTTTGAACGATGTTTTTGCCCTGTGGGAGTGCCACGAAGCGGTGGGTGGCTGAATTTTTGGTCCCATTTGTTGCAATGGACATGATCTAGAATTCTATGGTGGATTTTGGGTGACCCCATGTAAAAATCAAGAGGATCCGTGAGGATCCGTGCTGGTGAACCACATTTTTGCCCTGTGGCGGTCTCACGAAGCGGTGGACGGCTGGTTTTTTTGGTCCAATTTGTGTCAATGGTCATGATCTAGTATTGTATGGTGTGCTTTGGGTGGCCCCATGTAAAAATCAAGAGGATCCATGAGGATCCGTGCCTTTTTAGCATGTTTTTGTGCCGTGGTAGTGCCACGAATTGGTGGATACATGATTGTTTTGTTGCTGTTTGTAGACTAGAACATGATATATAATATGACAGCCTTTTTGTTTTTTTTTTCAACATAAAAATCATATGAATTTATGAGGATCCGTTTAAAATCATCTGGATCCTGCTTTTACCCACTCCCGGAGTGGTGATTTGAGGTAATGGACTACTGACAGAGAGTTTGTCCAAATGTTGTCAGCCCTTGGAATTTTTAGTATGCTGACTTTGAGAAATTGCAGTGTCTTCATTAAAATCTACCTCTTAATGCTGCTTAAGGGTGAATTGAGGCAGCAGGCCGAGTCCCCGCAGGGGTGGGGGCTGCTTCTGAGGGTGCCAAAGAGGGCGAAAAAGAGAGTGGTGGGACCACAATCCCCACTTGCGGTCACCTAAGCAGGAAGGTATTCCAACCTTTAATTTAGCATTAATTTCAGTCCAGTTGTACTTCATCTGTACTGCACCTGTCTCCCCCATGGGGGGCGGGGAGCAGCTCACACCCTTCTCCTCTCCTTGTTCCTCCCTCACAATAGCCCCATGAGGCAGGCTAGGCTGAGTAATGTGGGGTATAAATGAAGCAAATCGACAGCCTGTGGGACAGAGAAAGAAAGAGACTGCCTGGCTTGCTGTCCCTGTACTGTAACCACAGCTTAGAAAGCCTCTGTATCTGTGTAGTCAGAACTATGTACTGTCCCTTTAACAATTGGTACTCATGGGAATCGTAGTCCCCCCTCCAACACAGAAGTTTATTGTAGGTCTTCCTGTTAAAGTGTAGTTTTAGGGTCCCGCTTCCTTTTTCTTTGTTCGGCAACTTACCCCCTCAAGCAAGGATGAAAAGGCTGTCATGAATTCGCCGCTAGTCTACGAATAAATCTAGACCAATAAAGATGTACCTAGCTTCTGACTGAACCATGTCTTGTTTACTGGCTCCAACTGTAAGTAAGGACTCCCTTAAAAACTGGGTTGAAAGAGGCGCGTTGAACTACCTGGGAGTCAGTCCCTCCATTCAGCTGCTCTCAGAATAGTAAATTCATAGCTGTAGCATGTCTTGCTCCTTCAAAGATCAAAAATTACACGTGTGCATGTTTGCATGAAGACGGGAAAAGACATCAAAATCTTAGCTCGGCTCCCTCTCCTTTTCGTTCCTGCGAACTAAGGGACCAAAAAAACTCTCCTTGTCCTGTAAATGCTTCCATCACCTCCGCTGGCTTCTAATGAAACAAGCCATGCTGAGGGAAGACTTCTTCCAGTAACTAGAGTTAAATGAGAAAATTTGCCTGCATGCCTTATTCCAAGCAAAGGAAATGTTTTTATGTCTCAGCTTGTCGTTTGTGATTTAAGTGCTTCTTAACTTAAAGAGGATGAGAGCCCCGGAGCCGATCAGCTCTCTCCCTCAGCTTTGAAAGTACCTCATGCCTTTGAATTGCAAAACAGCTTTAACCGCTAGCTTATTGCTCTAAGAAACTCTGCTTCATGCCAGCCTGCTCTTGTAACCAAGCGCGCCTCCTCCACACCCCCAACTGCAAAGCACGCAAAGGGATTCAAACTCTGAAAGGCACAGGCGTTTAAAAACCATCTCCTGAATCCAGCCCTAAGCTGGGAAGAGTTGCTACCCGCCACAGCTCCTCCCCACAGCTCCCTGAACTGCAAAGCTGCCCCGGGGAACCAGAAGAGGCGTCCATCATAAGAAGAGTAGGCACGGCTAAGGAGCACACCCGACCCCTAGTGGTCACTTATAGTACCTACAACTGAATTCTCATAAAGCTTACTCGCTGCGCCCCCGGTGGCCAACGTTGGAAGTGCAGCCAACATTTCTGTAAGCTATACAGAAGCCACGTGCTTGCACTACCACAACAGTGCCACCGCAACAGCGCCATCCTAGTGGTCTGAAGTAGTACTGCAGCTTCACGCATTTTTTTGCCACAATGGAAACTCCTGTGGGGAATCCGGCAGGTGAAAGGGATATCACGGATCCAGCCAACACACCCACTACGCCTTCCAATGGCAACAATGAAGCTGAGCCCAAACATCCACCACGGAAAAGAGCACTGCCACCCAAGATGCGCGATTTGTTATCCGCCAAGAAAGCAGAAAGGCTCAAGGAGTCTGAAAAACATTGGATACGGATACAAGAATGTCTGTGCAAACTGGATAAGGTATCTGATGTGGACGATCTGCATGATTTGGGAGGACTTCTGGCAAGCCAGTTCGTGCACTGGAAGACTCATATGGACCGTGTGCGTAGCATCTTGGATCAGCTGGACACAGATGAAGCATTGGCTGAACAGCAACACCTTCAGGAGGTGAATGACGCAAAGGAAAAGCTCGTTGATGATGCCATGCACAATTGGGATAGGTGCATCAAGGAAGAGACGGCAAAACTCCTTAGTTCCACCAGTGGTGAACCCCTTTCTAAAGCCGGTTCTTCCCGGAAGTCCAGCCATCCATCCTCCACAACTTCATCATCCAAGCACAGTAAATCAGCCTCAAAACGCAGCAGCGGTTCTCGTCGGTCTACTAAGTCCTTGCTCGCCTTGGAGGTAGCCAAAGCAAAAGCAGAAGCTGCTGCGGCAGCCAAGAGGGCTGAATTTGCCAAGAAGGAAGAAGACCTGATGAAGGAAGCTGCCAACAGGGAAGTTCAGCTACGGGCACTCCGAAAAGAAGCAGAAGCAGCAGAGTTACGTGCCAAGGCGAAGGCCCTAGACGATGGCCTCCAGGATTTGCATTCAGATCACAGCCTACCCAAGCTGGAGGATCTGGATCCAACTCAACGGGTACTGACCAATGTAGACGAACAAAGAGCCTTCACGAAAAGCCTCGCCGCACTAGTGCTTGACCCCATAGCTCCGGAGTTCAAAGCAGCAGAGCCTACCCAGCCTATGCCTTCCGTGCAAGCCCAGACCTCGCCTGTGCTTGTGGAACCCCTGTATACTCCCCCAGTTCCAGTCATCGTCCGAACTTTGGCTGCACCTGCGGAGCCTCTGTACACCCCGGATTCAGGCATTCTGCCCTGGGCTCCAGCAGCTATTGCTGTGCCTCGGTTGCCTCAGCCATCTGCTCCTGGCAGTCCAGCTTCGCAGCCCACTGCTCTTGTTCTTATGCCTGTGTATGCATCTCGGTGGACAAAGTGGGACCTCGCCGAAAGAGGCATGCAGAAGTTTTCTGACCGCCCAGAGGACTACTTGCTTTGGAAATCGCAGTTCCGTGACGCTACTAAAGACATGGGATTAAGTGCAGTGGAGGAACTCACACTTTTAGCTGCATGGCTGGGACCTGAGTCTGCAGCCCAGGTGGACCGCATTCATGCAGCTAATGTCGCGGATCCTGAAACAGCCTTGCCACAAGCGTGGGACCGGCTTGACAAACGTTATGGTGACTCATCAGAGCTTGAGACCTTGCTCATGAGGCGCCTGAATAAGTTTCCCAGGATACCCATCAATGAACCACGTAAACTTTGGGACTTGGCCGATCTTCTTACTGAGTTGCAGGCTTTTAAGAAGAACCCAGCACTACCAGGGTTGGCTTGCCTCGATCTGCACTACACGCAGAAGAGCATCACAGAGAAACTGCCAGGCCCACTTCAAGATAAGTGGGGCGACACGGTGAGCTCCTACAAATGTGCACATCAGGGAGCATACCCTCCTTTCTCGTACCTCGTGAGTTTCATTACCTGGCTGGTGGAGACACGTAATGATTCCCAATGTGGATATTCCACGTGCCCCAATGAACCTCGTGATGAGAAGATGCCTTCTCAGGACACCAGGACCATGTCTTCACGGGATACCAGGCCCAAGCCTCCACGGGATGCCACAGCCAAGACAACTGCTTCAGGGCTAAAGACAGGGGTCTCCATGACTCCAGCTGAAGCCACCATGAGTAAACCATCAGCATTGAAGTTGCCAGCACAGCCATCAGCACAGAAGTCGCCAGCGCGACCTACATATTTCTGTCCACTCCACATGGATGGACACTCTGCAAATAGGTGCTCACTTTTCAGAAAGCTGCCATTACTAGCGAGGAAGGTTCTGATCTCGGAGTTCAAGATGTGTTCCCGTTGTTGCCAATCTCGAGAACATGCATCAACTGATTGCAAGACCCACATAAAATGCTACGAGTGCAGCAGTGACACACATTCAACTGCCATGCATGTGGATGCCACGCCGACACAGCCAGTTGTGCCTGACGACCCTGCCTCCCAAGGGGAGAAGCCTGTTGCGGTCCACTGCACTCAAGTCTGGGGCATTGGGAACAGCAACCGGTCCTGCCATCAGATATGTCTCGCCAAAGTCTTTCCTGCTGGCCAACCCGAACAGGCCATCAAGATGTACATCATCCTAGATAGCCACAGTAACCAGTCCCTGGTCGACCCAATGTTCTTTGCGCTCTTCAACATACCAGAGGATGAACTGCCATACACCCTCAGAACGTGCGCTGGGGTCCAGCGCACGGCTGGGAGGAGAGCCGCCGGGTTCCAAATTGAATCTCTCGACGGCAGTATCCAGTTCTCTCTACCTCCACTGTTGGAATGCGACGCCTTGCCAGATGATCGCGACCAGATTCCAACACCAGACGTAGCGCTCTACCATCCTCACCTACAACCAATAGCAGATCACCTTCCTGCCCTGGATCCAGATGCACAAATCTTGCTTCTGCTAGGGATAGACATCTCCGATCTGCTAGTTTGCCATGAGGTGATCGTTGGGCCTCCTGGCACTCCACATGCCCAGAGGTACGACCTAGGATGGGTCGTAGTGGGGAATGTGTGTGTAGATCGCTTGCAGATGCCAAACTAGATGAGCGTCTTCACCACAACCATCATGGATAACAGACGAGCCTCACACTTGAAGCCATGTCCAGAACACTTCACACTAACCAAAGAGAACTATGACCTTTGAACTACAGTGTTCCAAACAACCAAAGATGACAACATGCTCGCCCCATCGATGGAAGACAAGCAATTCCTACAACTAATGGGGAAAAAAACTTCAGCAAGACGACTCCAGAAGTTGGATTGCTCCACTCCCTTTCTGCACACCTAGACAGCAATTGCCTAACAACTGTGAACAAGCCCTATCTCAACTCAATACCTTGCATAGAACCCTGGGATGAAGGCCCACTTTGTGGAATTTATGGACAAGATGCTGCAGAACTTGCACCTTCACTGCGAGAGGGAGAGGAATGCTGGTACCTGCCATTCTTCGGGGTATACCATCTCTAAAAGCCCGGCCAGATCAGAGTGGTCTTTGATTCCAGTGCCCTATTCCAAGGCTTCTCATTGAACAAGGCACTCCTAACTGGACCGGACCTGACCAACAGCCTACTTAGTGTACTCATCCATTTCAGGAAGGAAGCCGTAGCTGTCATGGCAGACATCCAGCAGATGTTCTACTCCTTCCTTGTCAGAGATGATCACCGCAACTACCTGCGATTCTTATGGTTCAGTGATGAACAGCATAGCCAGAAGATCACAAAGAATCGAATGAGAGTCCATGTGTTTGGAAATGGACCGTCCCCAGCAATCGCCAACTATGGATTGCATCAAATTGCACGTATAGGAGAAGGGAAGTACAGTCTAGATACAAATTGCATCCAACAGCACGAAGGTGTTGGAAGCATTTGCTCCAGAAGACCATGCCAAAGGACTACAGGACCTAGACTTGGGTGGTGACACCCCCCTTCTCCAACACAGCCTTGGACTGAGTTGGGACTTGAAGAGGGACACCTTCACCTTCCAAGCGCCAGCCCAAGAGAACAGTTCACACAACGAGGAGTCCTGTCGGCAGTGAACAGCCTGTTTGATCCCTTGGGGTTTGCTGCACCAGTGACCATCCAAGGAAAACACTTCCTACGCACTCTCTCCTTAGGCACCAAAGACTGGGATGAGCCTCTTCCCTCAACCAAAGAAAGGAATGGGAGGCCTGGAGAGGTTTGCTCAACAGCCTGCAAGCCATCCAGATCCCATGCACCTATGTACCAGTCTCACCTGCCGCCACCTCCTGCAGAGAGCTACACATCTTCTCAGATGCAACAACAAAGGCAATTGCAGCTGTAGCATATCTGCAGGTTGTTGGCGGGGAGAACCAAGTCCACGTGGGCTTCGTCCTGGGGGAAGCCAAGTTAGCCCCGCTACAGGGACACATGATCCCATGTCTGGAACTATGCGGTGCTGTGCTTGCTGTGGAAGTTGCAGAGATAAGAGAGAGAGAGAGAGAGAGAGAGAGAGATGGACCTTACCTTTGATACCACTTTTTACACAGATAGCAAAGTAGTACTCGGATACATATACAATCAAAGCCATCAGTTCTATGTGTATGTCAGCACCCAAGTAGAACATATTCGACGATCCACATGCCCTAACCAGTGGCAACATGTCCCTATGGATCAGAATCCGGCAGACCACGCAACACGGTCTATCCCTGCCTCACAACTGGCTGAGTCCTTCTGGCTGAAAGGACCTGACTTTCTCCTGCATTTGGACAATCCATTACAACACGAGGAGGAACACTACGAGCTCCTAGACCCAGACCAGGACAAGGAAGTCCAGCCTCAAGTCACCTACATGAAAGTGGGAATCAAGACCGACTGCCATCTAGAAGCACAGAGATTCGAACGATTCTCCAAATGGATGCCACTTGTTCTAGGGGTGGCACGCCTCATCCACTTTGCTCGCCACCAGAATACAGAGCCAACCTCGCCAGAAGTACAACGCAGGGCGGAGTTCCTGATTCTCCAGAGCACAACATGAGTTCTACGTAGAAAAACTTGAAAACACCAAGAAAGGGTCGCCTATACCCAAGAACAGTCCGCTACTTAAGCTGAACCCCTACCTCGATGATGATGGCTTACATCGGGTAGGAGGGTGACTGAAGGCAGCTGATGTAGGCCCAACTGTAGCAAACTCTATCATCCTTCCAGCTCGGCATCACATGACTGTCCTCTTAGTGCAACACCACCACGAATGGGTCCATCATCAAGGACGTCACTTCACAGAAGGAGCCATCAGAACAGCAGGTCTATGGATAGTGGGAGCAAAAAGATGCATCGCTGCAGTCCTTCAGACCTGTGTACAATGCTGGAAGCTCAAAGGTCCCCGACAGCAGCACAAGATGGCCGACCTGCCACCAGATCGACTCAGCACTGAGCCCCCTTTCACTAATGTTGGACTTGATGTGTTTGGTCCCTGGAATGTAGTGACATGAAAGACCAGGGGAGGACAGGCCAACAGCAAGAGAAAGGCAGTGCTCTTCACATGTCTGAGCATCCAAGCCGTACATATCGAGGTGATTGAGTCCATGGATGCCTCCAGCTTCATAAATGCCCTCAGAAGATTCCTTGCCATACAGGGACCTGTCAAGCTACTGAGGTCTTCGTCGGCGCCTGCAAGGAGCTGGGAATCAATGGAAGCACAGATCTTGATCCAACCCTCAGCAGCTACTTGAGTGACCAGAATTGCAAATGGATCTTCAATCCACCCCGCGCCTCTCATATGGGAGGAGTGTGGGAACGCATGATTGGCATTGCGCGTAGAATATTGGACTCTATGCTGGCAGGAAAACCTCCTCTCACTCATGAGACCTTAACTACCCTCCTGGCAGAGGTGTCCGCTATCATCAATGCCAGACCTTTAGTTCCAGTGTCCTTTGATCCTGAGAACCCTACCATCTTAACACCAGCCACCTTGCTGACACAGAAGACAGGTGCTTGGCCCGCACTCCAAGGAGACTTCATCTCTAAGGATATGTTCAAGCAGCAATGGAGGCAAGTTCAACTCCTCGCTAACACCTTTTGGAAGCGATGGAAACAAGAGTACCTTCCAGCTCTACAATGCCGACGCAAGTGGGAGAAGTCAGAATCCAACCTACGAGAAGGTGATGTCATCCTCCTGAAAGACAAGGATGCTCCTAGGAACTCGTGGCCCATGGGACTTATAGATGGAGTTCTGCCCGGCGCAGACGGGTTGGTCCACAAGATTGACATCTGTGTAGCCAGACACAACAGCCTGAAGATTTTCACCAGACCAGTCACCAAAGTGGTCCTGCTTGTACGGAAGGCTGATCCTGAAGACTGAAGCTCAAGCTTTGCATGCCGTTGTGTTGCTTATATGTTATATTTAGCCCTTATTTACCTAGTTGTGAAAATTGCGCAGCATACTGTTACTTATTTTTAGCTATATTTGCTTAGTAGTGAGAATAGTGTAGCATGACGTATATGCTTAGACTTGTTAGGATGCTCCACTAGCTTGCATGTTGGGGTGGAATCCACAGGATCCCAGGCGGGGAGTGTGCTGTAACCATAGCTTGGAAAGCCTCTGTATCTGTGTAGTCAGAACTATGTACTGTCCCTTTAACAATTGGTACTCATGGGAATTGTAGTCCCCCCTCCAACATAGAAGTATATTGTAGGTCTTCCTGTTAAAGTGCAGTTTTAGGGTCCCTCTTCCTTTTTCTTTGTTCGGCAACTTACCCCCTCAAGCAAGGATGAAAAGGCTATCATGAATTCACCGCTAGTCTACGAAAAAATCTAGACCAATAAAGATGTACCTAGCTTCTGACTGAACCATGTCTTGTTTACTGGCTCCAACTGTAAGTAAGGATTCCTTTAAAATCTGGGTTGAAAGAGGCAGCGCGTTGAACTACCTGGGAGTCAGCCCCTCCTTTCAGCTGCTCCCAGAATAGTCCCTTTACCAGAGGCCTGAGAGGCAAAGAAGGGACTCTTTCCAGCATACTGCTGGAGCAGCTCAGCACCCGAGCTGCAACCAGGCAAGGCCACTGCCCAGTCCTTGCTTTTCTGCAGATTCACAAGGTGGCCCCAGGTGAGCCTCAGGCTCAGCCCCCCCCCTCCCCCAGGAGATAACAGAGAATAGCATTGGTCTACCTTGCAGGGCTGCTGTAAGCATAACAATGGGGGGAAGAACACCTTAAGTACTATTATTGCAGCACTAAACCAGATCAGTCTCTCAGTTTTGACACTGAGAGATCCCTGTCTTTTGGTGCTACACCTCTGAAGATGCCAGTCACAGCTGCTGGCGAAACGTCAGGAACTACAATGCCAAGACCACGGCGATACAGCCCGGAAAATCCACAACTAAACCAGATCCTTTGCAGTTCTGCCATTCAAGAGGAAGCACTGCGGGCCAGCTCCAATGTCGACAAGCCCCCACATATCTGGGAGGGCTACCCTGCTTCCACCGAGGGAACTCCCTTCCTGTGAGGCTGGAGGGCAGACTGCAGACCCAACTTAGACCAGCTTAAATAAATGACGCACCAGCTTGTCGCTCAGCTCCTCTTGGCTTAAACTGAGGCACTTCAATAGTTCCTCCCCAGCCTTTTAAGCCTCTTATTTTTCCAAATTTTTCAGACACCTGCCTGAGGAGAGGCACTTCCCTTGATATTTTGGCCCACCCACAGGCTCCTGTCTTCAACCACCCTTCTGTTCTTCTCTCTTGAATTCTTAACTGGGCTGTCTTTTGACCAATTCTAACAGCTTTATGAGTTGTTTAACCCTCTCTTTAATTCCTCATATTTCTACAGTGCCTGAGTCTCTACTTCACTGTCACTGCTCATCGTTTCAGCACCTCCCTCTTTCTCTGCAGCTCGCCTTATTTTTGCAGGTGGCACTTTGGTGATGACTCTTTACACCTTTTAGGGCTGCCAGGTCCCTCGTCCTTAAAACCAGGGGTAGGGGGGGCACACTCCTGGAGTCCATACCTTGCCATTTATTCTCACACAGACCTTCAAGGAAAGGGTATGTAGCTGGGGTCCCCACACCTCTGCCTGGGGAGGAAGATTGAGTGGGATTCCTCTTGACCCTTGGGGTGCCACATGCACGATATTTGCTGCCTAGTGTTCTCTTTCTAGCAGCTGGTATATATAAGGGGCAAGGGCTCATTAGATTCGAATGCAACCGCTGTAGAAGTGAACAACCAAATCCTCTGACCCTTTCCCGGTACATCAAGGCTCTTGGAAATCCCAGAAGATAAAGGCATCAGTTCCACTTACACACAACATTTCTCAACTCCAGAAAAAAAGAAAGAGGATTGTTAGCAATGATCCCAGTCTGGAAAGGAATACAACACTGAAGGGGAGGAAAGAAGGGGTGTCTGTTTATAGACCCCCAATAATTTCCTGTAGTATTTAAAGTTGACATCGAAGGCTCTGAAATGGCCTCTATGGGCCTTGTCTGTAAAATTATACAACAGTGGGGCAGGACTTAATGGTCAGCTTCTTTGAGTCTTACTCTTTGCCTAAAGTACCAGGCTATGCTTCCTCTTAAGCCTGTGAGTTTCCTAGGCATTTTGACTGTGAGTGAACCAAGCTGCACATAATTGCTTGAGGGGGAGGTCACAACAGAGGCAACACACACAATTTGAGTACAGAAGGCTACATATGTAGCATCTTTCTCTCTGTCCCCAGGGTCTTAAGTAAGAAATTACTGGGACCTACTTAATCTCAAATGGGGAATAGGCCCTGGAGAGGAACAGCGGAACACCCATTCACTGACTAGAAATTACTAGCCTGTGTTACATACTAAACAGGAAACACAAAGATCTGTTTGTTGGCATGTGACTTGAGCAGGGTTTTGGCAATAACTTGAAACTAGAGATGGGCACGAAATGAACCACAGAACAAAATTCCAAACGGAATGGCTGGTTCGTTTTCAAAGAAACTCATTCCGTGGATCCGTATTTTTAAACAACAAATGACTTTTCCTGCCGTTCTGTTCTGTTGCTGGTTTGGGAAGCCAGACACTTTGCGCCATTCAATCCATCACCCAAGCAACGGTAGCAGTCTTTTGGTTGCCCCCAATCTGAGGCCTCCACGCTTGATTGGCAGCCGTCCCTGCAAACTAGAGAGCTCCCACTCTGGCCAATCCAGCCAGGAAAAGGGCCAGCCCCTCAAAGTAGCTGCCAGCAGACACTCCAGTTTTTGCCACTGCAAAGAGAAAATTACAGGAAAGGGGGGGACCCATGGATCATGCCTTTCCCAGGCATGATCCATGGGTCCCTCTGAATCTTGGGAGGGTCTTTAGAGGACAGTGAGGACTAGGTCACCTGCAAATTTGGTGGGTACTAGACATTGGGAAAGTCTTGTTTAGCTTGGCTGTGAGTATGAAGGTGCCCATTCTGGGCTCCTTCAAACTGGTTCGGAACCAGCTCAAGTTTGGCTAATTCGTGGTTCGTGTTCCATGAAAATGAACGAACGATGAGGTTCGTCCCCGCGGCCCCCCCCCCCCCGTTCTGTGCCCATCCCTACTTGAGACCTTCAGGAACAGACTTGTGCTAGAAAGCAAAGTGGAGTGGAACCTGCGAGTGTGGCCCAACTACAGTGAGTTTAATCAAATGTTGGTGTTTTCTACTTCATATGGATCAATAGGGAAGCTGCAGTTACAGGCATGCAAAGCAAAAGTTAGAAAGTGACACAGCTGACGGGAGATAGCTTTCTAGGTACAGTTAATGAGTAACGAAACTCTGACTGGAGACACATACAATGTTCAGTGTTGCTATCTTCAAGCCCCTAAGCAGAGGCATCCATCACAGATGGCAAACCTGATACAGAATGAGACAAATCAGGAGACAGGGCTGCTGGAGTCATTTTGTCTTCCTGAGCAGAAAATATCCAGGGCTGGGACTTTGGGGAGAGCAAAGGAACGGTTCTGTCTGACAGCATTGTCCTTATCCAGAGGGATGCCAGCATGGACCGCCCTTGATGGAAGAATCCTCTTTCCCCCAACGTGTCTTTTGAGAAAATGCAAATTAAGTCCTCCTGCATCGCTTGTGCCGGCATGCCTCAGCCTCTGAGCTACACGAGCTATCCGAGTCGCTACCCGAAGAGGGGGAAGAAGATGACTGGGAGCCACAGTTCATGTTCAGCACCCAGCCGAGTTTGTTGTGCAGAACCTGCTTAAGTCCCGGGGGGAGAGGCAGCACCTCCAGCGTGTCTACAGAGTCAGGAAGCAGCTGGCGGAGGCGGTAACAGCAGAGGAACTGCAGGGAGGTGTGGCTGGTGCAGGAGCGGATCACTTTCATGCTGCTCTTGGCTGCCGTGGAGCACACCATGGGGTAGAATCTCTTGTTCTGTAGCTTAGTGGCAGCAACGCCTGTGTGAAAACCAAAAATAACACTTAAGATAGAAATGGAGTGGAGCAACTGAACGACAGGTGAATTACTGTCAAATGTTTCAGTGGTGATCTGTCCAGTCACTCTCTGCACCTAAAGGGCGGCTGTTCTGTGTTTACACCAACTGTGCAACTCCATCTGGAGGGGTCACGTTTCACTGCTGTTTCCCCTTGCCTGGTATAAGGGCATGTCAGGTGTTTGGATGTGTGTGGGGTGTGTGTGTGTGTCCCTTTTTGTTATATTTGTCATGGTTTGCAAGTGGTTGCTAGTAAAGCAACCTAGGTAGAGGATCAGATAAACAATGGTACTAAGAAACTGAGTTTATGGGGATGCTCTCTTGCTTTGTATAAAAGACACAAAGACTGAGCACTGGCATTTATTAGTGGGTATGTTTGGTTATACTGATGGACTGCTGAGCCCTCAATCCTTATGGATGCTGTTTACATACAACTGGAAAAATCTTTTGAAATAAATGCAGTGGAAGGTGGTATGAATAACTACAGTGGGCTAAATCCATAGGCAAGGGCCTTGAATTGGAAAGAGAGAGTAAAGAGGCTGGCCAATATTTATTTCATTGACAGAGTAGGAATAAAATATGGTGGCTTCCCAAACAAGGCATGCAAACAGTGACTGAAACTGGCTTAGTTCAACAGTTTTATGGGGGAGATGTACATGCATAGGAGGTTTATGCAAAAATGAATGCAAGGAAATGTCTTTGTGGAGGAATTGTTTTTATAGCAGTGATTACTGAAGAGGGGTTGCAGGATGCTGTCATACAACTTCTATGCCCCTAATGCAACTATTCTCCTTTATCTTTCCCAACCTTTTGTTGCTCTGTTTCATACAACCTAAAGTTTACAATGGGAGGTGTACTGTGGTCAAAGGTATGAGGACCAGCAGCTGGGTGTAGAACTTCTGACAACTGTGTTCCCTGTTTTTATTCCTTAACTGACCAACCCAGTAGAGATGAGTTTACTTGCACCAAGTAACCCTAAAAAGATTCTGCCAAAAACAGAAGATGCAGCACATGCCAGAGACTTTATCACGTTGTGAACTCCTTGGTGCTCTTGTATTCATTCACATTTTATTTGTGAATAGAATATTTATTTGTTATGAAATGGTCTGGTTATTAGGAATTCAAGGATTTTAGTGTTTCTTGATATGCTTCAGTCCTAAGCAATACATTTGATTGTGCAGTGTGTTTTCATAAATGTTAATTGTGAGTGTAAACACACTAAGAGTACTGAATGCTTGAAGTGAACTGTTAGTATTTGGTTTTGTTTTGCTTATCTCCCACACGTTTAAAAACTTGGAAAAACAGACCCCAAACCACTTACCAATGCACTTCCGGTTTTTGAAGAAAGTCAGAGTTCCGTGCCAAGTATCCAAGTGCACCCCAATGATGGAGCCTTGGCCAAACCGTGATGAGAAATTGACTCTATCACCCTTGTGATGGAGGAGCCCTGTAAGACAATAATTGCTTACAATCAGAACGTGGTTGCCTAGATTTTGAGTGATAGTCAACATTGCAGCTTTCTTGGCAAAAGAACCACCTTTACAATGATTACTCTCAGATTCGTTTTCCACTTGTAAAGTGTACCGATACAACTGGCAAAGCAAATACTAAATTTGTGGAAAAAGCACATGGTCCCACAACCAACCAAGAATAGCCTCAGAATAGGCAAAATTAGGAAGTGGATTGCTGTGAGCAAACATAAATTACCGTACAGCTGTATTGAAAATCAATCATAACCTTGGCTAAGGTTAGAAACATAATATTGTCAATGTACATTGCCTTATACTCCATGCTATCATTCTACAATTAATGACAGACTGTGCATAACAAACTACAGCCATATATGGATGCTGATTCGCAGTTTCCGAAGCATCAAAATGTCATGTTTGCAAAGAAACACCAACAGATGATTGGTGAACTCATTACAAAAAAAAGTAAACTATTATATCATCTCCTGCAACTACAGCAATATGTATTAAGTCTGAGCTAGCGTTATATTTGTATGTAGATTCCTGGTTGGAAAGTAACCTTAAATTACAACAAACCACACACCTGCACTTTCCTACCTTTCCCTCAACATGCAGTTCACTCCAGGAACAGATGTCAATCAGCTACAGAAAGCAAACACAGGGATTTGATCTCCATCATCACTTACCTGTATAGGAAAGGCCCCAGCTGTCCTCATCTTTACCCAGCAAGCTACAAAACATGTGCCGGTACTTGTCTAGGTTCACATCCGAGGTCCCAATTCCTACCATCTGATCAAAACAGAACACAACAGTCATTAATCAGGCTGAATGGCAATTTACAAGCTCTCTAGTCCACAACCCCCTTCAAACATTAAGTGCCTCCTGACCTGGGGGACCTGTCTTCTAGCACTAGATCATATTTTAATGTGGGTTGTCTCATCATAACATTTTAGAGGTATTAAATGATCAGAAGTAGTTTACCATTGCTCTACTTAGTTAAAAGATCACTTCTGTTGTCTTTATAATAACAACAGAATGCTTAAATACCACCCTTCTGGATAGATTAGTGCCCATTCAGAGCGGTGAACCAAGTCTGTTATTACTATCCCCACAATACAGCTGGGGAGCTGGGGCCGAGAGGAGTGGCTGACCAAGACCACCTGCCGAGCTCATGGCATGAGTGGGAGTCGAACCACCCAACCACTTCGAAAATCGTCCAGCAGTACCACCCTCCACTACTGCTGCTGCGCAGTAGTTCCCCTTCAAGGAATCCATCACCACTGTCAGTATTAGTGCTGACACTGTCAGTTGTCCTCTGCTGATGTGAGCATTGATTCCTGAAGGGGGTGGCTGCATCTTAGTCGGGAGTCTCAGCTTTCACCATTCCACCTTGAGTGACTGTGCTAGGAATTCTTGACACGGGCGAAACCCTCAGCAATAAGGCTCTCAGCTTCACTGACACACCCAAACCATCTCAGCATGGTTCAGGTGTGTAAATGAGGGAGAGGGGGATTTTACACACCTAGCAAATTACAGAGAAGTGTTGCATGAAGAGCAAAGCAGAAGCATCCTGAATTTACAACTCACTGAATGGACTGTGGATGTTTTCAGCTAAGGAACTGCATACGAGACAGAAGTGCATCCAGATCCCTGTGTAAAACTTCTGCTCTGCGTGCAAGAATTGCTGTAATTTGTTTTGGGTGCCAGATTCTGTGCATTTTGTTCCGCATGTAGACTTCAGCTCAGCATGCAAGGTTGGTTGTAATTGACGCTTCAGCTTTGCTCTTCATACCAGACTTCTCTAACATGTGCTATGTAATCCACCTTGAGTCTCTGAGAAAGGTGGACTATAAATGACAAATAGATAATATTCATTGCTAAATTTCTGTTCTGCAATTTGCTGAAGTGTGTATTTTGACATTTTTTGTGTATATTGCATTGTGTGGGTGGGTCCCTTTTTATTGACAATTTCCAGTTATTCATGGCCAGAGCTGTGAGTCAAGATTAGGATTTGGTTCCCACTTAAGGGTGAGTCTAGTTGTGTGCCTCTTAGCTGACCCTGTGCTTTGTGCGAGGAGGATGCCTGTTGCCCAGGTAAATGGTTTGCAAGAATTGTCCATATTCTGTTACAGACAACAGTGGTCAATTGTGTGCTGCCCAGCTACTAAGACACAGCACAGGACAAAGAAAACTGTGCTGTTCTTAATATGCAACAAAATAAAGCCATTAAGGACATTCAGTTGCTGATGTAGATAGATGCAAAGGGAAAGTCAAAAGCCATACAACACATAAAAAGAACATGGAACATGAGAAATATAAATCTAGGTAAACTTGAAATGTGAAATATTATAATCATCAGTGAGAGTGAACTAAAGTCCACTGATTAGGACTTTTTCAGTCAGAGAATTACAGAGTATTATACTGCAGAAATGACAAGCTCCGAAGAAACTGGTGTTGTTTTAATACTGAGATGAGCCATACCACAAATAATCATACTCTACAATGCAAAGTCTGACCAAATAACTTCAGAATTCACAGAAAGTCTATTAACACAACCATTGTTTAAGTTTATACAACAATTACAGATGCTAAAGAGGATGAAATTGAAAACTTTTAAATATGAAAATAAAACTTTAAATAGGAAAATATGGATCCCGTGCATAAACAAGACGCAGTGATAATCAGAGGTGACCGAAATGCAAAAAGTAGTTGTTATGACCCTGTCTTTCTCTTGGGTAGATTTTGCCTTAAATCTTCCTCTTACACCCTCTGGGTAGATTGCTGCCATCAGGAATATTATATTCCAAGATATTGTATTTAAATTTCCCCTTTAGTAACGTGCCCAAGGGTCAGGTTTTTTCATGGTACTATGTGGCCCTGAGGAAAGAAATGGGATATAGGAATGACAAATACTCTGGGATATAAAAAAAACAAAGTAAACTTTTATTTTTATAAGAAGCATATCGGTTTAATATTATTTCTAAAGCTTGATGGTTTCAAGAGTGTAGTTCTCAGTTCTTAAAGTTACTTTACTTAAACCCAGTCACATAGGTCTTCTCTCAGGCTTCACACACAGAGCCAAAACACACGTTAAGAAATACCTAGGTTCAGCACGTGTTCTCTTACCTCAAAGTTTGCTTGGATCTGTAGGCATCCTGGAAGCTTAAAGTTTAGCATTTACAGAGCAGCAGGAAGGGGAAGGGAAATACAGGCGCCTGTATTTCCCTCCTTGCTGCTCTGTAAATGCTAAACTTTAAGCTTCCAGGACACCTACAGATCCCGGCAAACCTTGAGGTAAGAGAACACGTGCTGAACCTAGGTATTTCTTAACGTGTGTTTTGGCTCACAGTTTGCCAGCTTTCGATATTAATTTCTCTTTCAGTTGTAAGTAAGACCTTTTCTCAGGCGCACACACAGTTTGTCTGCTTTTCCCTGACTGAATGTTCTTTCACAAACACCAGTTCAGGCTTCCACACCAGAGATGGGCACGAACCTGAATACGAACCAAAAAACCCACAAACCAGCCTGGTTTGTGGTTTGCAAACCAGAGGTTCATGGAAGCTCATTTCCATGAACTTCCACGAACTGGTGTACTGGTTCGTATTAAAGGGCAGTTTAAATGGCCATTTCCCCAGGAAGATGGCTATTTAAACTTTTCCTGCCACTTGCAAGCGGCAGGGCCCTTTAAACGCCCAAATTCCACAAATCTCTCAGATAGGGATGGCTGAAAGATCAACACAGATATACATTATCTGATCAGGACACTATGAAGAAAATATGGAAACTATAATGACCTATGCAGAAGAAATGCAAGGACAACATATGGCTTCTATAAAGAACCAACAACTTTAGAGAAAGTGAAGTGAAATCAGCATTCAAAGCTATTGAGAGAAACAAATCTTCAAGAGTAGATGGGATTTCAATTGAGCTATTTCAAGCTACAGAAACTGAATCTATCAAAATCTTAACAAGGTTATGCCAACAAATATGGAAAACAGTGGCCTCTAGACTTGAAATATTCAATCTCTATTCCAATTCCTAAACAAGGAGACATCAAATATTGCAGCAACTACTGGACCACTGCATTAATTTCCCACACAAGGAATATGATGCTCAAAGTTTTATAACAGACACTCACCACATATGACAAGAGAAAGGTTCTAGCTGGACTCAGAAAGAGGCACTAGAGATCACATTGCAAATTTACAATGGTCACTAGAACATGCCACACAGATATTCAGAAGAAAGTCATTCCGTGTTCCAAAGGTTACAGCTAAGCCCTCTACTGTATAGATCATGAACATATATGAATTGCTTTAAAGGAAATGGGTATGCCACAGCATCTGCTTGTTTTAATGCACAACCTATACTCCGGCCAAAAAGGTACTGTTAAGACAGACCATGGAGAAACATAATGGCTTCCAGTTTCCAAAGGTTTCAGACAAGGATGCATTTTATTTTCCCATCTGTTCAATCTACATGCCAAACACATCATAAGGAAAGCTGCATTAAATTTAGATGAAGATGGGAGTGGGAAATGGTGGAAAGAGATACACAAATGACACCACAGTACTGGCAAAAAATAGTGAAGGCTTGAAACAACTTCTGATGAAGGGTAAAGGAAGTTCAAAGTATGATTACAGGATCAAGACGACAAAACCTGTAACTACCAAGGAATCACACAACTCTGAAGAACTTTAAATTGTTAAAAAAAAGATTTTCTATTCCTTGGCTAAAACATTAACCAAAAGAAAGACTGCAACCGACAAATTTGGAGACTGAGAATTGGAAAGGTAGCTGTGAAAAAACTACAAAAGATCTTTAACTGGAGGGAAGTGTCGCAGGGGACCAAGATCATGATAATGCATACTATGTTATTCTCCATCATTATAAATGGATGAGAAAGTTGTATACTAAAGAAAGCTGACAGGAAGAAAATCAATTCAGTTAAAATGCTGTGTCGGAGAAGAGCTTTACAGATATCACGGACCACCAAAACAAGCCATCAAATAAATGGGTTCCACATAAAGTCTAATTTCTTCCCAAAAGCTCAAATGACAACATTGAGGCTAACGTACTTGGCCACATAATGAGAAGCCAAGACTCACTGGAAAAGACAATAATGCTAGGAAAAGCCAGAGACAGTAGAAAAATAAAAAGACCCATGATGAGATGGGCTGATTCAACAGAGGAAGCCACGGTCTTAATGTTCAAAGACTTGAGCAAAGCTGTCAATGATAAAACATTCTGGAAATAGTTAATCCATAGTGTTGCCAGAAGTCAGAAACAACTTGATGGCATGTAACACATTTCACTGTTGAGTTTCTGTCTGTTCAGTTATATATGTGTTATTTGTTGAAATTTCTACTGTATAAGATTGACTGCTGAAATTCTCTGTGTAAACAATACAAAGTAATTTGTTAAAGTATTTTTGTTATGAATAGGAGAAAGCATCAGCTCACCAACACCAATCACACCAGATTACTTTCCATCTACTCTGGCTGCAACAGACCTACCATATCGGTGCCATAGACGGGTGACGTCATCTTTATTTCCCAAAAATGTTGCCCCTCTGCAAGCTCCTTGTTCCCACGGATGGCAGCAGTGCCACAGCTGTAGTCCACGTGGAAGTTCACCTTGCGGTTGTCACAACTCAACAGCGTGGCAGTCGATTTGTTCAGATCATCCCACACCCAATCAAAATCTGGAAGGGAAAAATACACAATGTCAAAACACAGAAAGATGGCAGTAAAACATCCAACTGCAGCTGTACCTCTACAGGGTCCTTCCCCAACACTCAAAGAAAGAACCTCTGGGGCAAACCTGCATTCAAGGTGCCCCACAAAAACATACATCCCCCTGCAGCCAGGTAAGTACTTCATCGCTAACCTTTCAACCACACATTCTACTGTTTTTATACACAAAAATATTTGGACAGCGGAGAACTCAATCATAAATGGAACAGCCTCTTATATTCTGCTCTTGAGTTCCTTGGGGGAACAATGAAACACCCATAATGGTTATTTTCTGACCACCCCCCACCCCCAATACATTGCCGCCACCCCCCACAAACCAACAACAACCCAGCACCACAATCTACCAACACTCAACTTTTGGAATTTCATCTTTTTCTAAAAAGGGTAAACAAACTGGGAGTTCAAAAAGGCACAAAGTTCTCTGCCACAAGAATTATTTCTAGGACAAAGACCTATAGCCTAAGCTTGCTGCTAGCGACAGACTGCCCTCCTTGCTTCATCTGCCATCACAGAGTTGGGACCACAATCAGCTAGACAAACTGCACATACTGAATTCACCACCAGCAAAACATGGCTTTGACTCCAGGGCTTCAAGAGGAATTATCTGCTTGCACCGCCACCTTCAGCTGCCTTCCTTACAAAGAGTTCTACTCCGTATCAACTTCTTACAAGTGGCAACATTACAATGCAGAACAGCTACAGAAAAGTCCCCTTCCCCACACTGTAGCCAGAGCCTCCCTCACACATTCAGACCCCACCCCTTTCCTCCACTACACACCCACCACAAATATTACTAGAAACAGAAGGGAGTAATTCCTAGTCTCCACTATATAGGTTACACATGATGGTTCTGTGCCAGAACCATCTCTCTGCTAAATACTGAGACATATCCAAGGGGGAAACAAATCAAGATGATAAGGTCAGCATAGCTTTGGAGAAGGAACAAAGAAAGAAGCCCTAGAACACCACAGCTTCCACTAAGTTATTAATGAACGAATGGTAAGACTGCCCAGTTGAAGACAGAAGCCAAGATACAGTTCAAATGTGGTGCCTCTCATATGGGAGCCAACTAACTGTCAAACATGAGAGAAACCCACTGCTATGTTTGATGTCTTGTGACAATTAGCAAAAAAAAAGGAATTTATAAATGGAACATTTTCAAAAGATAAAGTACACAACTTTGTATGGTGTATGAAACTATACAACAACAACTATAATCAGCCATGCACATAAACCGCATCAAGTGGGAGAGACGGCTACTGTCTATTCAGACTTCCACATTTCAAGCTTTTCAAATTCATTTTCTATCAGCTTCCTCCTAGAAGAGACTCCTTGACTTCAGACCCATTTGCTTTGTCTATTTCACAGACAGACACAATCCATTGATGGTACTATCACACACCCTTCTGTGTTTGTTAACATTGTGCATATTTCTGTTTCTACATGAACATTCGACAGAGGCGTAGATTTTCCCCATGTGACCCAAGCACGATGCCAGTATCAAACCAGAAACATCGTAAGGTCTACCTCTTGCCAGATTAATGGTCTGACACAGCAAACTACAAGCTCGTTCACCTGTTCACTGCACACACAGATCTGAATCTGCCCACCCAGAGTCATGCAGACCGCCCTTCCCCCTCAACGGATTAGGACAGCTCATTTCAAGATAAAAACTATGACCAGAACTTCAGAAGCCTCCTCTCACATTCATCTTCTTCACCACACTGACAGTCTTTTATCCGGTGGACAGCATGGAGGTTAGAGCAATACGGAGCTTCATTCTGGTTCTCGCAGTTGCAGTAGGACTCTCCAGTCACAGGGATTGCAGTGGGGATGGACGGCGACAGCGAAGGGAACTCCGGCTCCGAATCGGAGTCGCTGTGCTAGCAGGGAGGAGAACAGAACAATGAGACCGGCATATTTCTCATCCCAAACAGTGCCTAGCAACCAGCCAGCACTCTCAGGTGAGAGTTCACTTTGCCACACTCACACGCATCGCTCCTCGAGAAATAACTATACACAACAATGAAGGAGCCGGAAACAGATCTTTGTCCTAAAGTTTCTACAGAGCAGTAGCACAAGGCTCCAATTTGCATCAGGATCACATGGGGAAGAATAACCCTCTCCACCCTCATAGCAAGAACGGGAGCGCAAGGGGAGACATGACGACACTGTTCTAACACTTGAAAAGCTCTTATGTTACAGAGGCCAGGGCTACATGTAAGAATCTTACGTTACAGAAGGGTAGAATACAGTAGAACATCAGGAGACAATTCCCAATGAGAACAAGAAGCCAACAGCGGAACAAATAGCACAATTAAATACTTAGAATACTGGAAGCCGGTGGAGGGGCAGGGGAATGGTTTACCCAACTCTTTTGTATCAATAGAACAATTAGGAAAATGAACAGAATTAACCTGTTCTGGTTGTTTAACATGAATGCAGAGCTTCTAACTTTGTCAGTGTATAAATTTGTAATGCTTGCCATATTTATGGAATTATAACTAGATAAATGCCTTCATTTTCTAAAAGCAAAATTGCAAATAAACCCCGTACTCGACAAAACTGTGACCACCTCAACCTCTGCAACCTATGCTACCTGAATTTCTGCCTTATCAGGGGTTAGAAAGCAAGAGCAGAAATTAGAATACAACTTCTGTAATGAAAAACGGGGAGTGTATTATTGGGACAGAGATACAGCAACTGTCACAGAACTACCAGGATATCTGGACATCATGTTAAACTTCAACACGGAAACAATTACCTCTATAATACAGTTCTTGTACATATTGTAGCATATTAATTATCACTATTAAACAAGTAACACAATATCTTGCCTAACTATCACCATTTCCTAATGCTGCAGATTGCCTAACATGCAATTTCCCCACCCTGCAATGCATTACCACTGAGCGAAGCCAGACCTGGAGTTGCTTTTCACTCACTGTGTCCGCCAAACTTATCAGCTTTCCAACTGGACAGTATTTAATCCAGCCCTCAAGGAAGAAGACAGCAGTCTACACTTCTACGTAGGACTATGTCACTTTGATGCACTGACCCAGGAGGGAATGAGCTCCCCTTGCTGCAAGAAGGAAAGCAGAAGCTGGGCTCCAGCTGTCTGCTAAGCATATTTGCATTTCCTTCATAATAATATCTGATTTATATACCACCCTTCAGGATGACTTAACACCCACTCACAGCAGTTTACAAAGTATGTTATTATCCCCACAACAAAACACCCTGTGAGGTGGGTGGGGCTGAGAGAGCTCCAGAGAACTGTGACTAGTCCAAGGTCACCCAGCTGGCTTCAAGCAGAGGAGTGAGGAATCAAACCCAGTTCTCCAAATCAGAGTCCCACCGCTCTTGACCATTACACCAAACTGGGTCTCGTTGGGCAGGAATCAAACAACATAGATGGTAGAACCCCATACACGTCTAAGACTCCACGGCTGATCTCAACTAAATCTCAACCCACCTCCCATTATCTCCAGAAGGAAACAGACAAGATACAAAAAGCAACCTGTCTTTTGCCCCTCCAAGGGCAAACAGGAGATTTCATGAGCAAGCATATGATGCAAACATTTCAATTAGTAAGTCAGACCACATTTAGGGCATGAGCATTCCTCCAGCAGCCAATTCTGTACAGCTTTTTACCTTCTCAGCTTTTTTAAAAAGAAAGTCATTTTACAGCTTTCCTAGAGTCACATCAGGGAAATGTTTACCTCGAAGCCCACATTCAACTTATTTTTCACCAGCATGCAAAAGACATCTGCACATTTATATTGAAGTGAGGCAAATTTTATTTCAAGTACTAGAATTAGTTCTCAGATACTTGCAAGACACCTGAAACAAGCTGATATCCAGTAAGACAATCTACAACATCCAGGGGGTGAACACTCGTGACAACACAGCCCACTACGCAAGGCAACAGCACTTGAAGCACAGGAAAGCCCAGTTGCAAACAACTGCTATAGTGCCTGACTGTGTGTTACCCAGCCCATGTGTGAAACCTGCTGAGGAGTGCCGAGGGGCTGCTTTTACGTCCACACAATGATGTTCTTACCTGCCCATCAGAGTCATATGCCCAGCCATGCGCTCCAGAGGCCAATGCTACCACCCGCGGGTCTGTATCTCGACGCACACCACTCAAGACATAGTGCCAGGCTCTGCTATTGCGCAAACGCCGTGCCATGGCGTCTTTGGAGAGATAATCTGCAAGAAAAGGAAGGTGTCAGTGAGGATGGCAAAAGGAGCTCTGGTTCAACACCAATCTATCAGCTCATTCAATTCGAGATGCTCCCTTCCCCCCTCCCCCACTGACTGTGCAACAGGAGTGAAGGCTCTTCCTCAAACACAATAGCGCCACTACAGCACTGCAAACAAGCTCGCCCTGTGCAATCCACACCTGCAGCCGAATAACCTAATGAAATGGAGTCAAAAGGACACAGAGGAAACAGGAATGAACTGTGTCAAAGCTGGCCAGGGAGGAATCACATCTGAAACATGGGAAGCTGCGTTCAACCACATCAAACTATGGCTTCATGTAGCTTTGGAGTGTTTTCTTTACTTGAGACCCTGGAGTGTGGTGAAGTCCTCCCTAACACCCCAGGGCCCACTGAACAACAGAAGTCAGGCAATGAACCTAAAACCTAAAGTGTATCACAAATAATGCCATCCAGGCAAGCAATTCAAATTTCATTACAACGCTTCTGTCTTTTAGCCTGAGCACAACCATGAAGTGGCTTACAATATTTTAAACAGAAAAGAGTCCAGTAGCACCTGTAAGACTAACCAACTTTACTGTAGCATAAACTTTCGAGAACCACAGCTCTCTTTGTCAATATTTCAAACAAGCTCTTAAACTTTTCATGCAGGCTGCCTAAGAGTGGTCAGAACAAGCACCATGTTTGAGCTACCAAAACAGAACAGGAGCTTAAAAACTAAACACAAGGTAGTTTGGGAAAAGCATTGGTGACACTGAGCTCCGTGTACAGGATGTGTGAAATGTTCATCTGTTTAGAAAATACTTATACTCGAAGCTGCAAATCACACGGAAGGGAAGTGTCTCAAGGAGAGGCCTGTGCCAGAGGCCATCAAAATAGAGGCCAATCCACTCTGTGGGTGAAGACAGTTATTGACCACCGCTAAATTTGCAAAGGAGGCCTGAGATGACGTTAGATTTAACCTCATCAGCAGATACACCTGAAAAAAACAGGGATGCCTCTTGCCAGTCTGCCATGTCCTGGTGTACAGGAACACTGTACAGAGTTTGGGGTGGGGTGATGTGTCATGTGTCACAATGGCCCACGCCTGGCCAAACAGCACAAAATCAACACAGGACTCCTAGTTCACTTCCTGCAAGAAGTGCTAATCTGCCTTGAACAAAGTCAACCTACCGGAAAGTACTCTTTTCGCTAGGTTGACTTCTCGACCAACGGCAGGCCACTCACTGCCCAGAAAAGTGGGAATCAAAAAGCCGCAAGGACGTCCGTTCCTTGCAGGGCATAACACAAAGTCTGGAGATCTCCACACACCCCCCCAACACCTTTGCACAAGGGCAGGGGAAAGCACCGGCTTTGCTCCGAGCGACCTGAGGCAGCACAACCGTGTCAAGGCCTTCCTCTGGCCGGCCACTGAGAGTCCCCTGACAAGCGCAGGGCGGGATCACAATGACTAGGAGCGGCAGGAGCAGACCCCTCCGCCAGCTTGCAGGCCCAGCCAGCCTTGAGGGAAGAATGACGGCGGGGCTTATAAGCCTGCGAACAAGAGCCGAGGCCGCGGCGGCCAGTCCCTTCGCACTGCAAGGCACGCATCAAGGGGAAAGCGGGGCAGGCCCACGCACGGCCCCGCGCTCGCCCCGCCAGTTCCCACGCAAGCCGGCCTCCGCCTGCGGAGAAGAGCTGCGGCCGACGGAGGAGCCATCCGGGCTGCCGGGAGACCGCAGAGGCAGGGAAGCGGCGGGGCGCGGGGAGGAGGGCGCCAGGCCCGCCTGGGCCCCACGACCCCCAGCAGCCCCCTGGGCCGCGCAGGCGGCGAGACCCCCGCGTCGCTCTTCGGAAGCGAGAGGCCGCCCGCCGCCGCGCCACCCTCAGCCACTGCCCGCGGCCAGAAATGTCCCACCGAGGCCACCGTGCCCGCGGCGTCGGTTGAGGGCCCGGGCCGCCTTGTTCCGGACGCCACTCGCAGGCCCCGTCGCGGACCAGGAACCCTCCCGCTCCCCAGGCCGCTTCCCGCCGACCTCTTTTCCTCGCCAGCCCGTCCGTTTCCGAAGGGAGACCGGGGCAGCCGCGCACTCGCCTCAGCCGCTCCTCCCTAACAGCCGTTCGAGGCGTCTCGCCTCTCCGATTGGGCAGCCGATGGCGCGCCCTCTCATTGGCTAAGGAAAGAACAGGGCGGGGAAACGGAACCTGCTGGGAGGTCACGTGCTCCGCCTCGCTGCTGGAACTGGACGGCGTCGAGGGTCCCGAGAGTGGGTTGGAGGCGGGAGCCGAGGAAGGCGGTCTCATTAGGACGACAGGGTGGCCCGCCCACCCGCCTGGCTTCCTCGTTGGCGGAGGCCGCTGTCAATCAGCGACGAAGGGAGGCGGAAGCGGCCGAGGGGTTCCTTGAAGCATCATGGAGGCGGAGGCGGGTGAGTGAACGACAGGCGCGCGCGCTCGGGCCAAAAGTGAATCCGCGCGGGCTCCGCCTCGGGCAGCTGCTAAAGGCGCGGCACAGGCGCTCCCCTTCGAGTTTGCCCTGGCAGCCCTACCGGGGCACGTTACGAGGCGGACACGTGTGATCCGTGAATGTGTGCACGAATGAAAACCGAGTTTGATTCTTTGCTTGAAGCCAGCTGGGTGACCTTGGGTCAGTCTCAGCTCTCTTGGAGCTCTCTCAGCCCCACCCCCCTCACAGGGTGATTGTCCTGAGGATAACAACAACACACTTTGTAAACTGCTCTGATGGGCATTAAGTTGTCCTGAAGGGCGGTATTCAAATCGAATATTGTTATATGATACAGGGAGAGAGGCTCTCTAAAGTGTGTGGGTCCAAAGTTGCGTAGAGCTTTGTGGATTAAATCCAGTCTCTTGAATTGGACCTGAAAGCGACCAAGAAAAGCCAGTTTGGTTTAGTGGTTAAGACTCTAATCTGGAGAGCAGGGTTTGATTCTCTACTCCTCCACTTGAAGCCAGCTGGGTGACTTTGGGGCAGTCACATCTAGGACCTCTCTCAACCCCACCTACCTTGCAGGGTGATTGTCCTGAGGATAATAACAACACACTTTGTAAACTGCTCTGAGTGGGCATTAAGTTGTCCTGAAGGGCGGTATATAAATTGAATGTTGTTATTATTCTTAGGGAAGCCTCCTCGCGCAGTTACAGACAACATTTTATTTTATTTATTTTTGGCTTTTATTCTGCCCTCCCCGCATTTCCAGCAGGCTCAGGGCGGATTACAAATACATAAAAGTTAACATATATAAAACAGTTACTGTAAATTAACAATAGTAAAACATCCAAATTTACACAGTTAAAATACAAGTAAAAATATAAACATCAGAACAGCAGCACAGAATTCCACTGATCAGATTTAAATTAACTTCAGAGCATGACATCTGCGCTGGTGCAAGGGAAGCCTGCATGGGCAAAGCAGATACGCTCCTTTTTAAATGCTCCCAGCCTAGAGCTTGGGTGTCTGTCATTCCTGTGCATGTGCTCTGTGTGCTCACATGAACCACAGGCTAGTTGGCGGTGGGAGCGCTCGCCACCCTCTTTGCACATTAGATCCAGTGGGTCTCTCTCCTGTACGGAGCTGTCCGGTTCAGAGGGCTGAAGTTTAATGGTTGCGATCATCTACTCTGACCTGCCCCTGTGACTTCACTCCCAGTTTGCGATTCCTGTGCATTGAGAAGGTCGGCATTACTGCTGCAGCAATGGCAAGGAAACTACACCGGCCAAGCTGTGCTCATATACAGTAGAAAATCCATTCCTGTCCCACCATTTTTGCCATCTGACAACTCAAGCCTCCTTGATCCAGGAGGGAAAAAGTTTATCAATACATTAACTTACAATGCAATCCTAAGCCCATTGACTGCAGTGGGCTTAGACAGGAGTAACTCTGTTCAGGATTGCACTGTTAATGCTGCATATCTGCGCTCATCACCTTACTTAGCCTATGGTTCCTTCTAGCAGTTCAGGAAGTATACATTGTTCTTCTCCCACATCTTTATCCTCACAACAACCCTGTAAGGTCGACCAGCACTCTAAGTTGCAGCGTAACTTCATAGTTACAGAGTAACTGGGAAGATAAGGTGGAGAGAACGAAAACAGCGTATGCTGTCCTGAGTCCCCAAGGGCAGAAAATGAGGGGACTTCAGAGCTCCAAACTTTACCCTCCCCTGTTCTGTTCCCATGGACTGTGTCCCAGTGCCCAACTTGTTCTGTGCTTCACCTGGGCACAAAATGCGGTTGTAACCACCCATTTAGCTATTAAATGGCTTCATTCTCCATTCGTAACTGCCTAAGGTGACTAGTACAAATGAGTGGTTTATTTAATTTCTAAAATTACCACATTACCCAACTTGTAATTTATCCCATGGTATTATTACTAATGTGAAAGAATGTGAATGTAGCCAGCAGATTGGTGCTAGGTTTTCAGAGGGTGATATGCTCCAACTCTACAACACCAAGCTTCTTGTTTACTCATTAGCTGATTTTTTAATGGCACTTTAACTCACAAATACATGTCTTGGAATATTAGCTGTGAGCTTTGCAGTGTTTTCTTTACTCTTCCTTCAAACCACTGCTAGTATCTTAAAAATAGTGCAGCGAGTTCTGTGTGCCAAAGAGTACTGTTGACTTGTTTATCTCCAATGGTAGCGCTCTCTGAGCCACTGTTTGGGCTAGGGGAGTTTCAAAACTGGTTTGTAAAATGGTGTGGGGGCTCAGCAATTCAAAGGATGGGGGAAAGTCACATGTTCCAAAGGGTTGTGACTTAATGGCCTCCAAATTTCAGAGTCTTGAATTTCCATTAAACGGGTCTCGCTTCATTGATATTCAAGAAAAGCAGGAAGATCACAAGAATTGATTACATAAGGGGGAATATTTTTTTGTATATGGCTGCCGTGGATGTTTCACTCAGAGTGTATCCAGGGTGAACTGAATATCTAGAATGTAATTTATTATGCTGAACAGAATTTTTTTTTGCAATTGGCAATTCAAGCCTTTTATATTGAAATAACTGGTTAGTAATAATTAGGTTATGGGCAGGGGTCATTTCGTAGAAAAAGAGCTGCTGGAATTCATTAGCATAACTCGTTAGCATGTGCCACACTCCTTGATCAGGCCGAAATGGCCAGGATTCAGCTGCTGCCAGAGGGGGGAGTGTGCCCTCACCTGGCAGTGGCCTGATCAGGGCCATTTTGGCCCCAATCCAGGCCAAAAGGGGCCCAAAATGGCTCAAAATAGCGATTTTGGGCATATTTTGCCCTGGATCAGGCCCAAAACGGCCCAGATTGGGTAGGTGCCAGGCAGGGGAGGGGTTCCCTGCCAGGCACCAACCCAATCCTGGCGGTTTTGGCCCTGATCCCGGCCGAAACAGGCCCCAAATGGCCAAAAATGGCCATTTGGGGCCCATTTGGGCCTGGATCAGGGCTGAAACAGGGCTGAAACAGCCCGGACCAAGTCAGTGCCACACAGGGGAGGGTTCCCCTGCCTGGCACCAACCTGATCCTGGCCATTCCGGCCCCAATCCCACTGGAAAAGGGGGCCAAAACGGCCCAACATGGGCTCAGCACCGACCCTATCGGGACAGTTTCACCTGATCCAGGCCAAAATGGGCCGAAAATGGCCATTTTGGGCCAGTTTCAGCCCGGATCGAGGCCTAAATGGGTGGGACCAAGTTGGTGCCAGGTGGAGAAGGCTTCCCCCTCCTGGCACCGACCCAATCCAGACGGTTTGGGCCCCAATCCTGGCCAAAATGGGCCAAAAACGTCCAAAACGGGCCATTTGGGCCCGGATCGGGGCCTAAACGGCTGGGATCAGGTCGATGCCAGGCAGAGAAGGTGTCCCTCTCCCAGCACCGACCTGATCCGGATGGTTTCAGCCCCAATCTGTGCCGAAAATGGCCAGAAATGGCCATTTTGGGCCTCTTTTCGCCCAGATGAGGGCCTAAACGGCCAGGATTGGTCAGTGCCAGGCGGGAGAGGCTTCTCCCTCCCAGTACTGACCTGATCCAGATGGTTTGGGCCCCAAAACAGGTCCAAAATGGCCAAAACCTGCCATTTTGGCCTGGATTGGGGCCTAAACGTCTGGGACTAGGTCGGTGCTGGGCAGGGGAGGGTTCCCCCACCCAGCACTGACCCGATCCAGGCTGTTTCAGCCCCAATCAAGGCCTAAATGGCCCCAAATTTTTCAAAGTCAAGTGGGCGGGCCCACGTGACTATTAGGGGAACTACCGGAACGGCGTTCTGGTGCGTTCCCCCTCCAAATGAGCCCTGGTTATGGATATAAACAGTGGTGGACTAGGAGGGGGAAAGGGCTGTGTCCCAACTCTGCCCATCCAGGACAGAGGGAAAGACAGTGGGCTGCACAAGGCTCTGGCAGGCCACCTGCAGGCTTCCCCCTCACACCTAGGCCAAGCTAGCCCAGCGGCCAAATGTGATGCTGCATAAAGCTTGGGTGGGCCAAGCGTCGCCTTTCTCTTACTGGCTGGCCTGGCCCAGGTGTGTGGGGAAAGGGAATCCATTGGACCTCCAAGAAGAGTCCCGGTGCCCCTAGATATAAAGCAGTGTATTTTCTTTTGGCTGCCGACCTGATGTGTACCTTTTTAAAATTTAGAGTGTGGTTCTTATTTAAACTAGATTATGATAGTGGCAATTAAGTACGCTGAAACTTGTAACTGGAAAGGAGTTACTGGTATATTTGAAATTGGGTAGTTGGGAGCTGTATTCAAATACTGCTTTTTCCCCTGGAGCCATTCAGTGTGGTTTTTCACCACTGGACCTCTCGGCACTGTTTAATGAAGGCATGCATGAACCTGAGGTTGGCCCTTCCGCTCCAGTCTGACACCTGGTTCGCCCATAGAGGAACGTGCGTAGGCCGAGATGTCAGACAGCAGAATGGTCAGCATTCCCGTCCTCTGCCAGTTGAAGAGCACATGTTGAAATGCACCCTTCAGAACTCTCTGAAATTAGAACACCAGAAGCACAAGAGAAGCTTTTTTCCTGCTGAGCTACTTCTCTCTTTGCATAGATTAAAAAACAACAACATAACATTCACATCTGGAACTCACCATACACAGTCTGAAGTGGCATGGTTCATCCTACTGTGTCTGCCACCTCATTCTCCTGCATCTATGATTGAGAGACAAAGTGTCGTCTAAACAGGACCTGTAGGAGGTACAGATCGGACCCTAGCTAAACAAGAAACTAATCTTTCGCACTGGGATAATTTTAGTAAGCAGGATAGAAGTAACAGTCTTCAGCTGCTGTTCAACAGTAAATAACACAATGGATAAGACGGTGAGCTGTGATGGACAAGGATGTCCTTCATTCACAAATTTCCTTGGCTATAAATTCTCTAGGTTGCCTTTGGTAAGCTGCACGCTGAGCCACAGCATAGTAACAAAAATACAAACCTTTCTTATAGTGTTGCTGAACTCAGTAATTGTGCACAGTACTATTATTATGCAAACTTAAGAGAACCAAAGTATTAAAATGTGAGCTCTAACAATCTCTGTAGCCAGTATCATGAACAACGGGCCATAATTATCAACAACAGAATACCTAAAACCCTGGTTTTGTAGTTTACACAGTCTATCTTTTCCACTCCAACTTCTTTTGTGCATTTTTATTCCATCTTTCCTCCAAGGCACTCTAGGGCGTATACGGGGTTCCTCACAACAACCTTATGTACTGAGAAAAGCGAATTACTCAAAGTAACCCAGTAAGTTTTCACAGCCAAATAGGGATTTGAACCCAGGTCTTTCCATCTGTATTCCAACACTACTACACAACACCAGCTCTCAGCTAACATTATTTTTTTCCACAAATAATTAAGAACAAATGATTGTATAAGATCATGGTGCCAATCTCACCATATTTGGGGGCTCTCCAGTGGACTTTGATTTAGATGATATTTTTTCCTGTACACAAGAGAAGAAGTGTTACCTTTCGTGGACTGCCTGATAATTTCTGCCAAGGTGATGGGAGACTCAGTTTCCTTCAATCCTTGTTGGTTCCCACTTGACTCATTTTGTGCCTGAACAGAACCCCAAGAGTTCTGTTCCCCAACATCCATCTTGCTGTATCCTTGAAATGCTCAGAATTCTCTACAGAGGAGACAGTATTCTTCTCCTTCCAGTGCCCAGGAGTATTTTCTGGTTGAGCTCTTGTCTCATCCCAGCCGTGTGAAGTTACAGGAAATTCCTAGATGACTCAGGTGGTTCATCCTTATTCACCTTTCTTCCTGAGCCGCTGAACACGTTATAGTCGTGTTTACTTTTTTTTTCCCAACTAAAGAGCCCAAGCCGTGCTGGAAGCTGCTTTGTTCCACGTGCTGGTGACTGACGCGCCGTGGAATCCTAATAACTCAATTGCCTCAGCAGCTGACATCCTCTAGATCTAGCAGGAATGCTGCAGCGACAGGACAAGCCCAAATGTTAATTAATTTCAAGCATTTCCAAAGACCTGGGAAATTGGGATGAGAGTGCTGGAGTCCACTTGCAATTGGAAAACCACAGTGCCTTCAGATATTTTGGGAACATTTCAGCAAAGACAAATAATTAATTGACCCTTGCACGGTTACAGTTAAACTTTCATCCTGGATGCCGAAGCACACTTGCTGGAAGTAAGTTTCATTGAAATCCGGTGGGATATCTGCCAAGTAAATGTGCTGGGATCGAGGAAGCGTTTTTGCTTTCATTTTGTTTTTAGCACACTCCAGGAATCAAGACAGCATTTGATGAGTTCTTCCCTGCCTAGCTTTGGAAAATCGATCTGTAATTGGCTTTTCTAAGCAGCAAAACAGAGAACTGGCACTTTTAAACAAGAAAAAGATTTATCGTGGCGGATGGGCAAGGGTAGAGCCCACTCCATTAGAGGTGCCCCGCAAGGCTGTGGGTTGCTGGTCTACTCTGAACTAAGTCCCGTTTTATTCAGTGAGGCTTACTTCCAAGAAAATGTTCTTAGGCTGGCACTGGTAGACCTGCATGCACCCAGAGGGTCGCAGCTGCTGGATCCCCTCAGAAATGAGTTTGCGAGCTCAAGGGTTACGGCTGCTGAGGCTGACAAAGTTGTGAAATAAGCCACGGTTTGTGTAGCCCATCAGAAAGCTGGACTGGCAAAGCTCACTTGCCGCGCTGTCTGCACCAGAGCAAGAAACTAACTTCAGGCTGTCAGTCTGGCTCGGTGTTTTAGCCAGGGGAAGGGTCACACTGAGCCAACGAGGAAAGCAGACAAAGCAAAATAAATTAAATGGGCCGTTGAAATTGGCGACGAATTGTGGTCCTACCGGTCCGGCATCCTTTTTTGTATAGTGGCAGCCCAGATGACCCCAGGAACGCCTATAAGCAGAGGCAGGAGGCCGAGGACTTCCCCTGATGTCTCCCCTCAGCGTGTTATTTGAAAGGTTACTGCCTCTGAACATGGAGGTTCCATTTAGCGATCACAGCTAATGGTCACTGATAGACCTCTCCCTCTCAGAATCTGCCTCCTTCCCTATTAAAGCCAACTACATGAACATCATCTCGAGTAAACAAGTTCCACGGGTTAATTACTCTTTGAGTGAAGGAATACTTCCTTTATTGTGTTCTCAATTTACTGCCTACCAGTAGGAAGAGGGAGGAAAGACGGCCTCTGCAGGTCAAGCTGTGCTCACAACCTGAGTTCAATCCTGGCAGAAGATGGGTTCAAGTAGCCGGCTCAAGGTTGACTCAGCCTTCCATCCTTCCGAGGTTGGTAAAATGAGTACCCAGTTTCCTGGGGGTAAAGTGTAGATGACTGGGGAAGGCAATGGCAAACCACCCTGTAAAAAGTCTGCCAAGAAAATGTCGTGAGGCGACATCCCCCCATGGGTCAGTAATGGCTCGGTGCTTACACAGGGGACTACCTTTACCTTTAATATTATAGAATACTCCAGTTTATTTCATGTGATGGATTTCTGTGTGCTTTGAATGTGCCCCACTGGATTACTGCAAGAAAGTGGCTAATTTTGACCAAGCACCAGGATGAATGCCGGGGCAGATCAGGGACACTGGCGCAATTAAAACAATCCGTTTTTGTCAGGGCTTTTTTTCTGGGAAAAGAGGGGGCGGAACTCAGTGGGTTGCCCTAGGTGAAAATGGTCCCTGAGCGCCGCGGATCTCAACTCCCCTCTGTCTGGAGATCAGGGGGCGGGGCCACCAGCCATGTGACCATTTTCAAGAGGTTCCGGAAAGCAACCAATACTTGAGTTTAAGCAGCTTTGTAATTTGAAGTCAGGTAGCAAGTGGGTGCCTGCCATGTTGGACATTTCAGATTCACATATTAATTCATGGAGTAGTCGTCTCTGTGCCTTCATTGTCCACCTGTACAACGGAATAAAATAGGAACAATAAAAGTCCCACAGGGAGTAACAGAATAAGGATTGTAAAGTGCTCTGTACTTTATGTGGGACCCTGACTTGGATAGCCCAGGTGAGCCTGATCTCATTAGATCTCAGAAGCTAAGTAGGGTCGGCCTTGGTTAGTAATTGGATGGGAGACCTCCAGCAAAGACTCAGGGTTGCAGAAGCAGGCAATGTCAAACCACCTTTGTTAGTCTCTTGCCATGAAAACCCCACTGGGGGAGGGGGGGCACCATAAGTCAGCTATGACTTGGGGGCACTCTCCACCACCACTTTATGTGGGAGTGCAGGTTTGTTCCCCACCCCCAAGTCTGCTTTTCAGAATTCGTGGTCTCCTTGTATGTGCTTCTTATCCCAAACAGGCATGTCTTGTAATATGTTTCTAGCCCATACTTCAATCTGGACAGGTTCAGACATAGGCTGGCCACTTCTGTGGACACCTGAAGCATGTACAGAATGCCTTTTCCTGGTGAGGAAATTGTTATTTGGAATCAAGTTCAACCCCCTCTTTTGGTTTTAGAAACTAATCCAGGTTCGCTTCAAATCCAGTTCACCACAGGCAGGTGCCCATTGTGGCCTCTGGGTGATCTCATTTTGCCCCTCTTCTTCTTTCCAGAGAGGGGCAACCTGGCTGGAGTACAGCACATCATCCTGGTGCTCTCGGGGAAAGGGGGAGTGGGGAAGAGCACCATCTCCACTGAGCTAGCACTGGCTTTGCGGCACACTGGGAAAAAGGTATGTATCCTCGGGGTGCCACAGTTATTTCTGAGCTTTTTATCCTGTGTTCTGCCCTTTCAGCCTTCAAAGACATTAACAAATTCATTTTTTAAAAAAATGGTAGGGCCCAACCAGCTTTTCTGCTGGTGAAAAAGGCAGGAAGGAATGCCTTTTGACCGCTGCACTGGGGATTGAGGGACCTGCGTGGATAAAAGGCAGGGAGGGGGAGGGGGCCTGTAGTAAAGAGAGAAATATTCGCTGAAATTGAGTGGGAAAGCTGGCTGGATCCAAACTAAAGCTTTTTTTCTCAGTAGGGACAAGGCGTTCCCCGATAGGCCTTCCACATTAGAACAGGCGTAACACGGAGAGGCATTTTATCTGACTCTTAGAGCGGGACCACAAGTGACGCCTGACACAGGTTGGACACTTGCCAGCTTCCCTCAAGTTTTGATGGGAAATGTAGGCAGCTTGGCGGAATGTTGGACAAGTGACAGTTGAAAAGTCCATTGGACAGCAGTCAGAGAGTCAAGCTGCAAGACCAGGACGCCTACATTTCCCATCAAAACTTGAGGGAAGCTGACTAGTGTCCAACCTGTGTCAGGCGTCACTTGTGGTCCCGCTCTTACCTGGCTCACTTGCTCTCTGTCCTGAGCAAATGCATCCCCTCCTGTCCTCTTCCTACTCCACCTGTTGGCAGAAGGATTGTAAAGTCTGCCCATAGCAATGCTCTTCAATTAGACTGGTTGATCAGCAGAGCCAGAGGAGGAGGAGGAGAAGAGGCCCAGCATCACAGCCATGAGTCAGCCTGGATATGAGGACACCTGGCTAATCATAACCTGCCTTGCACTGTCCTTATGAAGCCTCTTCACGCTGTTCCCTATCACTGGTTGATCACTGCCCTCGTCCCAGGTGAGTCGGCACTCTTCAGGAATGTCTTGACTCCTGTGATATCAGTGGGTACAGCAGAGACAGGCAGATAAATCTGGCCCTGTGGGCACTTTGCATCTGGCTCACTCACTGCATAACTCTTTGTCTGGAGCACTGGCCCACTGGACTTTAGCATCAGCTTAGTGGGCTGTGCTCCAGAAAGGTTAAAAACAGCTTGAATGATGAACGCCATTAAAAGGAGCAGTGGAGACCACAAATATCTCTGATCGCTTTTTTATGGATAATAATAATGGCAACTATAACACTGATCGCACATTTTAGAGACCCCTTTCCCCCAAGGAGCTCAGGGCCACATCCTTGCCTCTCCTTTTTATCTTCACAACAACCCTACAAAGTAGGTACGGCTGTCAGAAAACAACTAGCCAAAGGTTGCCCGGTGGACGTTGTGTCTGGTAGAGATTCTAGCTAGGTCTTTCTGTCCCTAGTGTGATACTCTAACCCAGAGGTTCCCAAACTTATTTGGCCTGCCGTCCCCTTTTCAGAAAAAAAATTACTCTGCGCCCCTGGAAATCTACCTTCAAGAAGTGGACAAAAAGATGCAGGGACAAATTTGCCCCCTCCCTCCCTGACCCCAGGGAAGACCAGGAGAAGGCCAAAAAAGCTGCTTTAGAGAGGTTCTGGACTCTTCTTTCTTTATGCTTCCACCGCCCCCTTATTTTTATTCAACGCTCCCCAATTGCACTCAAGGCTCCTACCACCCACCTGGATCATTCCAGCGCCCCCCAGGGGGCGGTATTGCCCACTTCGGGAACCACTGCTCTAACCACTATGAAACATTGCCTCTGTCATTAGTGAACTAGACCCATGACAGAGAGAGTGCACTGACCTGGGGGCAGCCAGTAATTTGCAGCAGTACCGTCCCTTCTCTGGCAAGTATAGAGTGCAGCTTCGTTCAACGTACCTCTGCCATAATTTTGCTGAACCTTCCATCACAGTTAGTACAGAAATCTCTGTGGGGTTCCTGTTTGTTCTGGCCTTTTTAAAAAAAAGTGGGGTTTTTTGTTAAAAAAGGATACCTCTTTCCAGGGCTTTTTTTTCTGAGAAAAGAGGTGGTGGAGCTCAATGGGTGACTCCTGGCAGGAGTTGGAGTCCCTGGTACCACATGTGCGTGTGCAAAGTGCGTGCACACTCCCCGGACTGCACAATAATGTCACTTTGGGTCAGCTGGGACAAGGGGGGTAGTTTTTTAAAGTTTAAATCGCCCTCAGCAAAAATGGTCACATGACCGGTGCCCCCCCCCGATCTCCAGACAGGGGGGAGTTTAGATTGCCCTCCGTGGTGCTCCAGTGGCGCAGAGGGCAATCTAAACTCCCATCTGTCTGGAGCTCGGGGTGGGGCCACTGGTCATGTGACCATTTTCAAGCGGTGCCGGAACTCCGTTCCACTGCTTTCCAGCTGAAAAAAAGCTCTGCCTCTTTCTCTTCAAATGTAGGTTGGGATCCTGGACGTGGATCTCTGCGGCCCCAGCATCCCTCGCATGCTCAACGTGCAGGAAAGAGACGTTCACCAGTGTGACAGCGGCTGGGTGCCAGTCTTTGTCGACCAAGACAAAACCATCTCCCTCATGTCCATTGGCTTCCTTCTGGAGAAGCCGGATGACGCTGTGGTATGGAGAGGGCCCAAGAAAAATGGTATGGAGTTCCTCAGTTCTCTCTGTCCCCCCAATGAAACTCCAGGACAGTGAAATCACAAAATTGCTTGTTTCGGAGCAATAGGGAATATAGGGTACAGGAAAAGGGTGTGTGTGTGGGACGGGGGGAATTGGAGATTCAAGAGAGTACCTGCAAGTTAGAATCACTGGAACTCCGAGCTGTTATACCCATACCCATCTTTCACTTTTTTATTTGTGCCAGAAACGATAAGGGCTAGAAGCATGACGTATTCAGATGTAAAAGGAAAAGTTCCCATGATTCTAGAAAAAGAATGTTGCAGCCAGCTCTAGAAAGGATACCAGCATCCCCAATTATCAGATTTAGGTTGATCTGAATAGAGAACTGACATGTACATCTCCCTTACCTGCAGTTCTGGTCAGAGCTCTCTATTTCTTCCCTTCAGCTTAGTGCAAGCTTGGTATGAAATAGGACTCAAAGAGGATTTTGCCTTTTTGTTTTGTTACCAGCTTGGGGTACTGGTTAAAAGCGGCAGGACTCTAATCTGGAGAGTCAGGTTTGATTCCCCACTCCTCTGCTTGAAGCCAGCGGGGTAACGTTGGGTCAGTCACATCTCTCTCTGAGCAATCTCAGCCCCACCCTCCTCATAGGGTGATTGTCGTGAGGATAATAACAACACACTTTGTAAATCTCCCTGAGTTAAGTTGTCCTGAAGGACAGTATATAAATCAAATGTTGTTATGTTATTATATGAAACTGTGTTATGATGACTTGGACTATGGGCCTATCTAGCAACAGCGTCTTAGGCAGAGAAAGATTTTTTCAACCCAGCATCCTTGGATGGAAGATATCGGGGGCTGAACCCTGGATCTTCTGCATGAAAAACAGGTGCCTGCTTACAAGCAATAACTTCACCAACAGTTGTTAGGCAACCCCATCCTTCCCTCAAATCAATACACTTCCCGTTCCATGTTGTTCTTGAGCAGCTTTGATCAAGCGGTTCGTTTCGGATGTGGCTTGGGGAGAGCTCGACTTCTTGATTGTGGATACGCCTCCCGGGACCTCCGATGAGCACATCGCAACAGTAGAATCCCTTCGACCGTATCAGCCGCTTGGGGCAGTTCTCGTCACAACGCCACAGGTATGAGTCATTAGCTTTGGGTTCTGGGCCAGCGCTTCCATCATAAGATACTTTGGCATTTTTGGCTAGATCTAGAATGGCATCGCTTAAATGAAGAGAAGCAGTTGTCTTGCTTTCTCAGGAAAAGTTTCTTTCTTGACCAAATAATAGAAATCATGTGGTAAGGTTCCCCACCCCCCCTCAATAAAGTTTGTTGATCTAACAAGGGAGGCGACAATTCCTCTGTGTGCCCTAAGTGATATTTTCCAAACACAACACAATTGGGGACACTAGGGGGTGCTCTTGTTAGTCACAGTATCTACCTTGTTAAACTCCAAGGCAGTACTGGCGCTGAGAAGTCCGGCAGAGATAGTATCTGAAGTGGTGCTGCTAAGGGGGCATGACCGTTAAAGGTGTTGGTTGGCAAGAAGCGAGCAGCGAGGATACCAGAAAGCAAGGAAAGTGTTACACTTCTGTTGGCATCAAAACAGAAGAGTTGCCCTTCCCTGGACCAAACCAAAGTCTTATCTGGTATGATAGTCCATCGCCACCAGCAGTGAGACAGGCATCTCTGGCTGCTCACAAACAGGACGAAACATGGTTGACTTGATTTTAAAACTTTTCTGCAGGTCGCGTGCCTAACTGGTAAAAGCAAGCAGTAGAACTTCAACTGCAGATGGGGGCCTTGAATGATTCAAAGTATTCCCCTTACAGAATGGAAAAATTCCCTGCGCTCAGAAGACTAGCACGATTAAAGGATGCCAAATCTGGATAGGGAAATTCTTGGAGATTTCGAGATAGCCCGGGGAGATTGGAGTTCGGAGAAGGCAGGGAGCTCAACAGAGATGTGATAGATGCTAGAACCCACTCTCTGAAGCTGCCGTTTTTTCCAGGGAGTTGATCTCTGTGTTCTAAAAATTAGGCACAGATGTGGGAGGACTTCACACACACCCTGGAGGTTGGCAAGCATAAGTGTGATGTGGAGATGGGTTTAATCTTAGCTTTGCTATATTCAATTTTTATGTGCAGAATTTGTATGCAGGAAGCTTCCATTGTTTCTGCCCACTCGGAAGAGGTTCACACCACAGTCCAACAAACCTCATGAGCATCAGTGAGAAGGAGGCCCAAGTTAACCATCTTCCTTCCTTTGGGGCGCACTCGCTTGGGATGCCGGTAGAGTGCCGTTTCTGCTCAGGGTGCTCCGTGACTCTAGCCACACTGCCGTAACATTGAGCTGTCTTTCTGCAGGCGGTGTCTGTGGGGGACGTGAGGCGAGAGCTGACATTCTGCAAAAAGACGGGGCTCAGAGTCATCGGCATCGTGGAGAACATGAGCGGCTTCGTTTGCCCACACTGTTCAGTGAGAATGGCTGTCTTGGCTCGGCGTGCAAATTTCATTATTTCTCAGAAAAGGGAAGGGGGGCATTGGGATGACTTTTGATCATGGCTCATTTTGAGGGGGAACACGCAGGAACGCAGTTCCGGCAGTTCCCCAAAGAGGTCACATGTCAGGTGGCCTCGCCCACCTGACTTGAAAAGGCCCAGATCGGGCCTCTGATGGATGGTGGATCACTCTCCCACTCAGCAGTGACCCAATCCTGACCATTTTAGGCCCCTTTCCGGCCATTTTCAGCCCCTTTTTGACATTTTGGGCCCAATTTCGGCCCTGAATGGCCAGGATTGGGTCCAAAACAGCCAGGATAGGTGATGCCAAGGGGTGTGGCATATGCAAATCAGTTATGCTAATGACACACTTCTGGTGATGTCAAGGGGTGTGGCATATGTTAATGAGTTATGCTAATGAGTTATGCCAATGAGTTCCTCCAGCTCTTTTTCTACGAAATGACCCCTGCTTTTGATCCAGCAGGGAGAGAGGACAGATGCTGGCACTGCCGATCTGCTGAAGTTGGTTGCCATCTTCTGTAGCACAAGCAGAATCTCTAATATCTGCCTCGCATGTACAGGAGGAGGGGGCAGCAGAGTGATCTGTCGATTGCAGGGAGTGGGGCACCTTGGAACTCCCCTCTTCGGGCCAGGGTGTTAAAGGATGGGTGACATCTAACCCAAGAAAGAGATCCCACCGCCCACACACAAGGCCATTGCTATCAATCTCCCAAAATCAAGACTGTGGTAGTGAGCACAAAACAAAGACTTGAAATGGTTCTAATCTTTGGTTGCTGTCATGCCTGCAGTTATATAAAACAGCAAGGCAATTAATGGAGCCGAAACAAGATTCTGCCAGGTAGGTAGCCGTGCTGGTCTGCAGTAGAACAGCAGGATTTCAGATATCTGAAGAAGGGAGCTTTGATTCTCGAATGCTTATACCTTGAAAGTCTTCTGAGGTGTCACAGGACTCACATCCTAAGATTCTGGCGATAACTCTAGACTCCACATTCAAGGCATGAGACCGAGCCAGCTTTGGCTTCCGTCTGCCCGGGAAGCATACCAGGGCCACATGCTTTTCAGAGGAGTGCAGCTGATGGGCTGTACAGACAGGACATTCTCCCATGGCAGATCAGTAGTAAACATCTTCAGTTAGGACAGGCGGCTCCATCCCAAGGCAGAACGATTGGCTGTTAGCAGAAGCAGTGCTGATCGCTGATAGGACCAGCATCTCTTAAATCTCAGGATCAGACGTCTCTGTCAGTTCCAGTCCCTGTAGCGAAGCTTCTTCTCTCCTGTTTTAGGAATGCTCAAATGTCTTTTCGAAAGGAGGTGGGCAAGAACTGGCCCAGCATGCTGGGGTCCCCTTCCTGGGTAAGTACTTCAGAGGGCTCTCTAGGAGAGGGCAGGGGTGTTCACGGTTAATTACAATGCGTTACTGCCACTAACAGGGCACCTGGGGCTTTCAAACAAAGGTCCCTGCCCCAAGGAGGTGGCAAACTGACATGTGACAGGTAAACAAATGGCAAGGGGAGGGAGTGTTCATAGGGAAAGGAGGACGAGGCTTCTAACGTTTTTGTTGGAGGAGGAAGGGAAGTCTGGGAGAGCTGAGCAAGGTGGGAGCTGCAGCCGGCTTCAGCTTTAGTGCTTGGGTTTTTCAGCTCGGTTGCAGAGCGTCTGCTTTGCATGTAGCAGGTCCCTGACTCACTCCCCATCTACTCCCATTGAAAAGATCTCTGGCAGCTGGCCTGGGAAGAGCCCCTGCCGGAAAAACCTGCATAACCAATGCCATTCAGGTGACACTGGGCTAAACGACCCGACTTAGGAGAAGGCAGCATCGTACTTTGCTTACGGCAGCATTTCTCAGATTTTTTGAAGCAGGGCCAACTTCTAAGCTTAACTCGTGGCCCCCCACCACCATCACCACTGCAGTGCCACAGGCTGCCTGGGAATTCTTTTGTGAGAGAAGGGACTGTACAGCCATAAGGAAGGACCATTTTTACATAGTTTGCATGCTGAGAGGACATGGATGGGAGGACGGGAGCTAGCACTGAGGCTGCAAGGACGGGTGGGTGGTAGTCTCTGGCGGAATGAGGCCTTGTTTCAGCTCTTTCCTTGGCCCTTGTGCACCAGCTCTCACCTTTTGTGATTCTGCTTCCTCGCTCTAGGATGCGTGCCCCTGGACCCACAGCTCACCCAGAGCCTAGAAGGAGGTCGAGACTTCATCCAGGAATTTCCCAAGAGTTCAGCTTTCCCCGCGCTAGTCGGCATCACCCAGCACATCTTGAGCATGGCATCTCCTCGCAGCTCTTGAGACCAGCATTGATGCTCCTGGTGCCTCCTGGTGAGACGCAGAGTGGCAGCTGTTCAGAGCACTTGGCAAGGCAGGGAGCATCTTTACAAAGTGCCAAGAAAGACAACTCTGGGCAGAGCCTAATCCTTTGAGCGCGTCCGCGGGCTCCATTCGCTTCCCTGATAAGCGACTGCAGAGTGTGGCTTGGAGCAGCCACACGTGAGCCAAGCGTGCTGCTGTGTGTTCGGCCCCACATTTCAGCAGTCGGGAAGTCTGCACGGTGGTGCTGCTGCGCATTTCCACACCAGGGACAGACGTGAGATCTCCCCACACACTCTCACACTTTCGTGAAGTTGAGTTGTGGCAGCAGAAGTGGGGTGTTTGGTACTCTCATTTCATCTCCCTGCACTGTCCTGCACATAAGCCTTATTTCATTGGTACGACATGTCCTCAGCGGGGCACTTGCTCCTTATGATGGAAGCATTCCTGCAAGCGCCTCGATTGATTGCTGTCACTTGAATATATTCCCGTGAATCATGACTCAGGAATTTTGGAGCAGCTAAAAAATGCATTAAACCATTTCTGTTGTTATTCAGACTTGTGTGCCTATGTTTTTATCTTGCCCGGTCAAAGTTTCAGCTCTGAACAGTTTGTGCCCTTTTCTCAAATTTTTAGTCCAAATTGGTAGAGTCCATTAGACTTTCAACACTTTCTTGATTACGAAGCATTGCCAAGAGACCCTCTGGGTGGAAGCATGTCCACAGGGACTCAGGCATCTGAGATTCCTAAAGCAGAAATGCCAGAGTTTGAATCTGGGCCCTTCTGCGTGCACACCCTGTGCCCTCTCCCTGAACCGTGGCTTCCAAGAAAATAGAAGGTTGTTGATCAGCCTTGGAAAGAAGTCCCCAGTTACCTGCTGCTATTTTGTAGCTCACCTGGCCCAAACGGTATTAGCCATTTGGGGATGGTTTAAAGGACGGGGAACAGGTCTTATAGATTACAAAACCTTCCTGGTCAGCTGTTTACCAAGAGAAGGGGATTCAATCCCTAAAGAAGCAGCATGTGTCAAGTTCCAAAACGTGCAGAAGGAAACAAAAACAGTACCGAGTTAATACTTGTGCCAAGTGGCCCTATGAGAATCGACAAGAGCTCCCATGTGCTCTCTCAGCATCTCTGGTCTATTGGTGCCAAGCTACTATAACTCCCACATCTGCATTGATGGGGCCGGTCCGCAAGCCCACAGGCCCATCTAAACTACATAATTGTGGACAGACCTCTCCATGTTGTGGCTGGATAGGTAAACATTAAAGAACTAGAACGGCAAGGTCAAAGAATTATAAAAAAAATAAAAAAGCATGGCTGTGCTCTGACTGCCTGGGAGGGGCACCTGCATTTTAAAGCCCTTCTTTTATTGCCCCTGCCCAGTGCAATTTAGGTGATAGCTTGTCTGCCTGGAGATTTGAATCCTAAAGTCAACGTCTGCTTGAGGTCACGGTTTTTGGGCTTAAAGGCGGTTGCAAAATTCTGGTGGTACTCAGGGAAGGTCTGGCTGCAAGCCAGAAGGACATTTGTCCTCCGCAGGCTCTGCTGGGGTGAATGGGCGCAGGGCCGAAGAGTGGAGGCGTCTCTTGCGCACTTCTGCACATGCTTCATTGCAAGAAAGAGGAGCCATGCCAGCGCATTGGGGCTTGCAGGAAGTATCTCCTGGTGGAGCCATTGTGGTGTTGCAACGCCAGGGTTGAGCTCGGTCTGGGGAGCTCTACTTCTGCCACGAACCTGACGGGGGGATCTCGGGCCAGTTGCTCTCTGTCTCAACTGCCTCCCATGGATTAAAAGGTGGGGAGGGGCCCGTGTAAGCTTTCCAGGGCTCCTCAGAGGACAGTGAGAAGATACAAATGTAGGGAATGAATAACACAGAGAACTTCCCACAGATTGTGTTCTCTGGTTGAAGTTGCTGGCTTTGGTTAATTTAAACCCTCTGCTAGCTGTGATGGGGGCGATATCTGAATCAGACTGGGAGAAAAACGCTGAAAGCAACCGAGTAGGAAGTGAGGTGAGGAGAACAGGATTTAGGCCCCTTCCCGCTTGCACCACATGTTTCAAAAGGCTACACTTCTGCATACAGACTCATGGTTGCATTGTATGAACCCTTGAAGCTACCAAGTCAGTATTGTCGACTCATTTGGCAGCTGCTGTACAGGGTCTTGGTCAATAGTATTGCATGTCACTTTTCCTTTAAACTGTAGATGCCCGGTATTGAACCTGGGACCTTCTGCATGCCAAGCAGATACACTCCCATTGATCCACAGCCCCTTCAACTGGGTCTAATGCCAAGCCAAGTGGTTTTCCAGGATTGAAAGGTGGGGGAGAGAAGGCCTGGGATCCTGAACCTAGGATCTTCTCCACAGAAAGACCTTAATTTTGCTTCTGTTTACAGATCATATCAGTGAAAACCGAGGGATGAGAGGCTGTCTGCATATCCCACTATATAAAAGGCAAGCCGTGTTGGCAACGACTCACTTTTTATCCTTGGCAGGAGCACTCTGGCCTTGAGGCTGCTGCAAAGCTCCTTCTTGCTGCCGGGAGGAGCGCTCAGGCCATTAATTTGCCGGGTCCCCTTGCAGCAGCAAGCTGGCATTTCATGGCGGCCCTCAGGCCAGAGTGAGAGGGCGGTGAGGGGAAGTGTAACAGAATACAAATGAATCTTTGCGCAGGTGCATTGCCAGGAGGGGGCCTGCCAAATTGACAGCCTAAGCACTCTTCCCCTTGCCTCACCCGAGGGTTGCTGACGAGAAGGTGGAAGCCCTGGTAGCACTGGACGCCGGTCCACACTTGCCTAGGAGGGGGCCCCGCCGGATCCTGTGGAGCTGCTTCTCCCCTTCCTAAAGAAGCCTGGCTGCAATCCTGAAGGCAGTTTCCTCAGATGCTTAGCACAAGCATCACATCCGAGTAGAGTTTCTTAGGCAGTAGGTGTCTACCTTCCTGAATCAGTCTTTACCCACAGGCAACTTTATGTTGCGTTGTCAAGAGTACGACGCTTTGACGATCTGAAAGTTCAAATTGTCCATGGACCAGAGCGTGGCAAGTGACTTCCCAATTCTGACAAAATCTTTACAAAAAACATTGTATACAAAGAAATCTTTCAGTGTCGATGACTGATTGTTATGTTTCATGAAATTACCAACAACACTTTTCTAGAGCCCGTTGTATTTTTTCATACAATGGGCTTCATTGCTAGTTTAGAATGTTCATATATGTCAAAGCCTTAATTTTGTGACGTAGGGCCAAGCTAGAAGTGACGAATGACACTTGAATGGCAAGCAAACAGACTCACATGTATTCCTCCCTGTTCACTTACACTCTACTCGATCACTATGTGTCATTCATCACGTTCAAGTGTCATTCATCACTTAGCGCCAAGCTAGAAGTGACGAATGACACTTGAACGGCAAGCGAACAGACTCACATGTATTCCTCCCTGTTCACTTACGCTCCTCTTGCGCTCCACTGGATCACTATGTGCAGGCCTTTTTTTCTGGGAAAAGAGGTGGTGGAACTCAGTGGGTTGCCCTTGGAGAAAATGGTAACATGGCCAGTGGCCCCGCCTCCTGATCTCCAGACAGAGGGGAGTTGAGATTGCCCTCCGCGCCAGTGGCACAGAGGGCAATCTAAACTCCCCTCTGTCTGGAGATCAGGGGGCGGAGCCACTGGCCATGTGACCATTTTCAAGAGGTTCCGGAACTCCACGGAGGGCAATCTCAACTCCCCTCTGTCTGGAGATCAGGGGGCGGGGCCACCGGCCATGTGACCATTTTCAAGAGGTTCCGGAACTCTGTTCCACCACGTTCCAGCTGAAAAAAAGCCCAGACTATGTGTAATTTAGCATTAAAAACATTTGCAAGCTTCCAGTGGGTTATCAGGTATGTGAGCAAGACTCACATCAAAGGTGCCAGAAGTGTGCTGCACTTACTGAGCCATGCAAGCCTGTGTCACTACCAAACTTCCTCTGCAGAGCTGTCCCTGCACCCCAGGGATTTCTCCCTAAAGTGGAAACCTGGAGAAGACAAAAGGCCCACCCTTCTTCTCAGACTGCACTCTTGGTTGAAAGCATAGGAACAAGCAGCCATAACAAAGAGGTGGAATGTGTTCCTGGGCCGAGTCACATGCGAAAGCTACGGCATGGTGCCAAATAACAAGCAATTTAACTGTTTCTTTTAAAGTCCTTGTATATGCCAAACAGATGCAGACCAGGGTAATTTTCCCCTCTTACCATTTTATTTACACGACGTTTCTTCTGAAAAGCCCAAGATAGCACACATCATCTCCCCCACCCCCTTTTACACTTACAACAACCCTGCAAAGTAGGCTAGGCTGATGACGCCTGGCCTGAAATTATCCAGCTAAATGTGGACCCAGATTTACACAGTTCAAGGTAGGGTGTGGATTTGAACCATAGGTCTTTGAACTCCCTAGTCCAGCTCTCAGACTGCTGTGCCACACCAGTTCTCTACAAATAAGGACCATTCTTAGCTAATAAATGGATCAACCTTCCATACTCAAAATAAAAGAGGGCTCTTTGCTCATCTGAGTGATCAGTGATATTTCTAGTACTTGGTATTTCATCTCTTCCTTTTATATTATCATGACAGTTTTTTTAAACTTCTATTACATTGTGTTGATACGATCTTATAGTTTTCAGTTATTAGTGACAGCTTCATTCCCTACCAGGCACTTTGGGGGGTGGGGAGATTTCTATCGTGTTCTTGCAGCAGTCCACATTCTCTTACTTTACCCTGTCCCGTTTTTTTTTTGTAAAAAAAATCATCATTGGTATATTTTAGCACGTGGAGTAGTGGAGAATTTGGCTCAAGCAAGCGAGGCATACGGTGCCAAGTTTAGCAGTGGATCGCCAGTTCTTGGGAACAGCAAGGGAAGGAACTCAGGAGGGACTATGGGAGGATTAAGATAGTTGGGCATTATGACCTGCCTAAAAGACGCCTGGGCCGTTTTCACACTGATTACCTGCCACGGAACATCACGCCAAGCTCCCAGAACGACACTGCCATTCTCGCGTGAAATTGCACCAGGAAGATGCTGTCGTTCCGGGAGCTTGGCGCAATGTTCCGTGCCCGGTAAACAGTGTGAAAACAGCCCTGATCAAAACTCAGGGATGGTTTCATTTTGTTCTTCCCCTGCACGCAACGAAATTGAAGGAGTGTGGGGGAAGAGCCTCAGTTGTGTATAGCCTTGACAGTCTTGTTCTATGACTCAGTGGACAAACCAGAGGATCTGGAATACGGGGCTAACACCAGATAAGCAGAAAACAGGAGGAAGTGTTTTGGAAAGAAAGACAGGTAGTTAGCAATCAACAAAATGGCCTTCAGGGATATCTCGCAGGTCCATCCCTGTCACATCTGTCGGGGTAAGGCAGGTGACATTGTTGTAGGAGTACACAGGAGTGTCCCCTTCTGTAATGGACTGTGTGTACCGCAGGACCACACTGGGGTTTTGCAAAGCAAAGTCTCGCAGTCCTTTCAGTGAGCAATTGCATTCCCATTTGTTCCTTGCCAGCCACAACTGAGCCAGTTTTGGGGAAGGGCCCAGCCAATCCACTGAGAAGGTTCTGAGCGAATTGTTCTTGACATTCAGATACTCCAGTTTTGATACGGGTGCAAGGACATCCCTGTCCAGCATCTCCAAGTAATTGTTGGAGAGGTCGAGCCAGGAGAGGCGCCGAAGCGGGGTGAAGGCTTCGGGAGAGATTTCCAACAGCTGGTTGGAGGACAAGAGAAGATACTCTAGGTTCCCAAGGCCTGCCAACTGATTGGGGAGAAGCCTGGTCAGCCGGTTGTTCTTCAGATCCAGATCGAGAAGTTCACGCAAATCACTTAGGCCGTGATCCTCAATCATGGTGATTGTGTTGTGCCGCAAGAAAAGTCTCCGGAGGCTGGAGAGGTTTGAAAACATTTGTGGCCTGATCCTGCTGAGGCAGCTGTTCTCCAGGTGAAGGCTGTGCAACTGGCTGAGACCTCTGAAAGCAAAATCTGGGAGGCCCTTCAGGCAATTGCCCGACAGATTCATCACAGCCACGTTGGTGAGGCCCAGGAATGCCCCAGCCCTGATCTCTTGAATCTGGTTGTCATTAAGTGCAAGGACTTCGAGTTGACTAAGTTTTTCAAAACCCTTTTCCATCAGGCTCCTGATCCTGTTATTCCCCAGCTGCAGCTCTTCCAAGAACTGAAGGTCTCTGAAAGTCCTCGGCCTCAGACCAGTGATCGAGTTGCTCGAGAGGCGCAAAACATGCAGGGTTGAGAGGCCAAAGAACGTGTCCTCAAACAGTGTGGTCAAACGGTTATGGGACAGGTCCAACCACCGCAGAGACTTCATGCCCACAAAGGCACGAGGGGCGATGGCGTTGATTTGGTTGTGGTGCAGGTACAGCTTCTGCAGCTTCTGCAGCTTCGTGAAAATGTTGCCTTTGATGCCCTTGAGGGTGTTCCCACTCAAATCCAGTTCTCTCAGCTCGGTGAGGCTGTAGAACAGCTGGTGCTGCAAGTAGTGCAGTTTGTTGCCTGCCAGGACCAGCTCCCGCAGGTTGGGAAGGTCGTGGAACACTCTGTCTGGTAGGACCACCAGAGAGTTCCAGCCGAGGTTCAAATACCAGAGGTTGGATAGTCCAGCAAACACACCTTCTTCGATCTTGCTGAACTGGTTGTTGTTGAGATTTAAGGAGGCCAGATTCTGCAAGTGGAGGAAAATGTTGGGTGTCAAAGATTTCAAACGGTTGCGCTCCAGGAATAAGGAGTACAGCCCTTCCAAGCCATGGAAGGCGTGCTGTTCGATGAGCATCAACTGGCTGCCTTGGAGATTGAGGAATTCCAGGTTGGAAAGGTTTCGGAAGGTCAGGGCCGGCAACAAGGTGAAATTATTGCCATCCAACCAAAACAGCCTCACGGCCCTGGGTACATCTTCAGGGAGGCTTGTGAGGTTCCGAGAACTGCAGTAGATGCTCAACTCATCGTTGCAATCGTCGTAGCTGCAAAAGCATGGGCCAGGGCACTTCTGGCTTTCAGCAGCAGTGTGTTCTTTAGCAGCTCCTGCTTCAAGGGTCCGGGACCCTGCCGCCAGAGCCCAGATGAGAGCCATCACCAGGGCTGCTTCTGTTGGACAAAGGAACAAAACAGACAGCGATAAAACTGGCTAAAAAACGATAGTGAGGTAAGAGTGCAAAGGTGTATAAAGTCTGGACATTTGCACGGTTGCGCCGCATGGTCACGCAGAGTTCATATGATTTCAACTTCTGTTAACAAAAAAAAAGAGTTTCTAGCCCTCGATTGCAATAGAAAGCTGCCATAGGTCAGACTTCTAAATAATATGGGTACTCCAAAACGCATCGGTGATGTTTTGGATCTGGGTTGCAGGATTTTAACATTATGACTGTGTCACGCAGTGGCTCGTGAACAAGTAACCACACCTAACCTCTACCCCAAGAATACTTTCTGCAAATACACCCCATTAAACAGTACACCTCCTTCAAATTGCTTTTTAAATCTCTCTCAGAACCTCTTCTAGGGTCCTCAAGACAGTCCTCCACTAATTCCCCAGAGAAAAGCAGACAAAACATTACTGATGGAAGATTTGTCTTGTGTTGTCCAGTGTAAACACAGACAAAAGGGACTATATGAAAGCTAACATCTCTCAACTGCCCTGAAAAATGGAGGATTTAGTGACAGCGGGCTTGAACTGAAATAAAGACGTTCTCCAGGGAGAAGCAATTTAGCAATGTGGGTAGAAATTACAGGGCATTTCTTTTATCTAGATGAAATCATATGAACACATTCTTTAATAGTCTGTGAAACTACATGGAACTCACTGCTTGAACTGCAATGCCTCCATTATCAACATCAAAAACTCTTTGGCAGGGGCTGGGAGTTGGTGGGATGGGTCTCCTTTTTCAATCCCACCTTGCGTGGCAGAGTATAGAATGTGTCCAGGCTCACTTGAGAGTCTCCTGGTAAGTGGGGCATGAGAGGTTCCCCACAACGGCTCGCAAACTGCCCATTTCTTAAACATGGCCCTTTTACCGGAATGGCTGCCATCCCAAACCTAATAGGTACACTTGGAGAAGATCAGCCACAATTTCACATGCACGGACACTGCTATAAATACACAAGTGTGTGCATAGAAATCTTTACGTCCCCACTTCCCACAGCTGTAAAATGCGTTTAATGCCTAAATAGGAAAGAAGGCAGTCTGCTGTCTTCGGCCTGGTCTATGTGTGCGGCAGAATGAGAAGGTACATGGACTGTACTACGAATAATTTTTTTTAGTGGAAAATCTGTACACCTTATGTAAAAACTAGGCTAGAATATCTCTTTCGCTCTCTCTGCTGGAAAGATAAATTTTATTAGTAGAGATTTTTTATAGTCATGGTTTCCGTGAGAATGGGCTCTGTACATTTTGTGTGTGTTATATTTGAATTTGACACAATAATTTTTCAACTTGGGCCGTTTCCACACTACTCACCTTCATTCGGAATGCTGCGGAACGTCGAACCCCCCCCCCCCCGCAAAAGATAGTGTCTTCTCGCACGAGTTTTGTGCGATGTCACGCAAAACTCGCGCAACAAGATGCTATCTTCCGCGGGTTCTTTTGCAACGTTCTGCAGCATTCTGAATGAAGGTGAGTAGTGTGGGAACGGCCCTGTACTTACTGGGTTTCGTGGCCCCTTGACCTTGCTGTTCTGGGTTGGTTCCCCCCCACCCCCATAATTTTAAATATAAAAATCTGCCTGGTGAGACTTCACAACACTTCAAAACATCCGCAGAAACTTATGCTGGAATGAAACCATGTTCATCTTTAATGTCCAGAGAACTCCCCCCTCCACTGGAACAGACTTAACCATGCAATTCTAAGCAGATTTACACTCTTCAAAGTCCATTGAAGCCAAGGGGTTTAGAAAGGCGCCACTCTGCATAGGACTGCAATGTAAGATGCTTACCTCTCTGGAATTACTGTGATTGGCCCAGCTCCCGGCAATTAGTCCAGGTGCAGTGCAGACATGCCTTTGCACAGGCAAAAAGAGACACAAAGGAAGCAACAGCTAGAAAGTTTGTCCCCTTACCTTTTCTCATGCTTGCCGGCCAATGTTTGGCAGCCAAAGTTCTGCACGGCAGCCCTGGCAGTAGCTTCTGCCTTCTGCATTTCCCCCCTACTGATAATGTAGCATTACAGCAATCGCTTTGACACTTGTCCAGCCCCAGCCTGGCTGCTTTTTAACCCTTCTAGTACTGGTTAGGAACACCAAACAGAGTGGAGCTATCAACGCAAACAGTGTTGATGACGAGCAAGAGCGGCTTGGATTGGAAAGGACCCCTGCCCCACTGCGGAAAGGGCGTCCGTTTGATTTTCGAAACAGGTCATTTGCAACTTGCAAGCGACTTGCTTGAGGTCAGAAATAAGAATCCAGTGGTTCTTTTTGCTCCTGAGAAAGCTGATAGAGGCGAAACAAACCTGAGCTGGCAGTTTGTTGAGCAAATTAGAAATTTCAGTGCTGCATACAAGCTGATTAATGTTATCTGATTGGACTGAGTCATGATACTTGTGGATTAACGACCTTGAAACCACGGAGAATAGAGACTACAATGAAATTGAGCAGTAAAATCTTTATGAACTGTATAGACTGCATAGACGTGTAAGGATTGATTTGGTACATGAATTGGTCAGACTTGATTTATGCGTAATCATTTAGTGTATCGTTGTCTATTTATGACTGTAACATTGCACATTGAGCACTTAGCACTTTAAATGAGAGTAAATTAGTTTATTGTTGCTTAATAGCATCCACAAGGGAGCTTTTGTTGTACCTTTGGATTAGAAAGGGGCATTCAGAGCAAAAGGATTGCTCCAAGTGACCAACTATTTATGGTGAGGATCTAAAGAGCTGCCTCCTACTAACAGCCAAGCTACAAGTGACGAATGGCACTTGAATGGCAAGTGAACAGACTCACGTGTATTCCTCCCTGTTCACTTGTGCTCCACTTGCACTCCACTCGATCACGTGATTGAGTGGAGTGCAAGTGAACAGGGAGGAATACACGTGAGTCTGTTTACTTGCCATTCAAGTGTCATTTGTCACTTGTAGCTTGGCCCTGAGACAGATCATTGGCCTATTGAGCCTGGGCAGTGTATAATCTGGCTGGCTGTCGCTCTCCAAGGTCTCCGGCAGAGGTCATGCATGCCCAGATCTGCTACCAGATAAACGGGAGCTGCCAGGGATTGAACCTGGGAGATTCTGCAAACAAGTTTTGGGTTCTGCCACTGAGTTGTGGCCCTGTCAAGGAATTCCAGAAGGATGCTGACAAGCTGGAAAGGATTCAGACGCAATGTAGGAAAATGACAGAAGAAGAGCACTGCCAGATAAGACCCTCTAAGCTTAAGATCTAGTCCAGTGACATCTGCCAGAAGACCCACAAACAGAGGCACAGAGTCCAAAGCTTCCCTCCGCTGCTGCCCCTCCCCTTTAGAGATACACTGTCTCTGAACCTGGAAGTTCAGTTTAGCTACTAAGGCCACTGTCATGATCCTGGGCTTGTAGGCCTCAAGAAAGCCTGAGGCCTTAGAGTAAATTTCCAAAAGGCCTGGCTGCCATTTTCCCTGCAGGCTTACATTTCCCAAGTTCCTTCCCAACTTCTGGACAGGACTAGGGTCGCCAGCTCCAGACAGGGAAATTCCTGGAGTTTTGGATGGTGGATCCTGGGGAGGGCAGGTTTGGGGAGTGAGTGACCTCAGTCAGGTATAATGTCATGAAGTCCACCTTTCAGAGCAGCCATTTTCTCCAGGGGAACTGATCTGTGTTGTCTGATCAGCTGAAATTCCTGGAGACCTCCAGCCACCACCTAGATGGTTGGCAACCCTAGATAGGAATAAGGGACCTTGGGAGGGGAAAGGAATGCCAACCATCAGTGAAGAGACTGTGCTATGGGAAAACTAATATCAGGCTCTCTTGGATGGGGAAGGGGTTCTTATCCCAGGCGCTGTGTGTGGCATAAAAGCAGCTACTGACAGGAGAGGAGTCCTCGCCCAGGAAGGGTGGGTTGGACCCAGGAAGGGCCAGGAATTGTAGGGACCAGTCAAGTAGCCACATTCGGAGCCTTTATGGGGTTTTTTTTTGCCCTGCTTGCTGAAAAGCATCCCCTGTTTAATCTGTTGCTCACAAGTATTCTTTTGTCCCCCATGTGTTTGGTGATTGCCCATCTTGCAAATAAAACAGTTTGTTTTACTCTGCCTGAGTTCTCAAGTCTGTAGCTCAACCGGTCACCTGACAATGCCCTCACCAGTAAACATGTGCTGTGAGGAAGGGTAAAGGGAAAGGAGGGTCCTCCGGAAACTCCCTACTTGAACTCCCAAACTAGAGTCGTGGCAACCAGTAGGGTTGCCAGGTTCTTGAGTCCCCCAGTGGGGGATTTGGAGCCTGGCACTTTCCCTCTGAGGTCTTCTGTGTAGATTCTCATGCGCGCATGTTCCCAGCATGCGTAATGACATCACTTCTAGGAAGTGACATCATCATGTGGGTCAAAGGGCAGCCCAGCGTGCGCTCCCACGCTTGCAAACGGGCTGAATCGCCCCTCCGTGGGCCTGATTTGGCCCAAAACAGGTGCGTTGTGGAGCACAGGGGTGGTGCCACGGCAGGGTGCAGGGGCACACTGTGCCACCAGGGGCGCCCAGGGGAAATGCTCCCCCGCTAGCCAGGTAAGTGGGGATGGGGGGAGGAGGTGGGAGCAGGGGATCCCCTGCCCCGGGCAGGGGAATGGCAAGCCTAGCAGCCAGTAAGGACCTTACTTGCTCAATGGCTGGAGAGGCAGGAGGGAAAGGGATGTGTTTGTGGGGCTAACGGGCTCCTGGGAGGGGACGCTTTTATTGGCAAGGCCCCTGACCTGTGACAACCACTGATGGAGTATCCTCCAGGAATGCACACACAAGGCAATTTTAAGGGCCTCAGAGACAATATCCAACAATAAACAACCATAGGTGCTGGATATATTGAGCACCGAGTGGGGTGTGAGGCTGTGAGGCTAATAGATTCCACACATTTAACATGCGTTCAAAAAGAAGACAGGAGAACAACAGTGAGGGTAAGACAACATGCAATGCTTTTAAATCACCAGGCACTATTTTTAGGTTAAGCAGCAGGAAGTACGAATAATATGACCAAATTCACAATGGAAACTGCCTTAGAGTGTTGCAGAATCTCTTCCCTTCAGCCATGACGTGTATAAAGGGCAGGCTGCTGAAAAGGAGGTGTGGACGACGAGTATATGCTTGTTAGTTTTCTTATAGACCCACAAAGCACCAGGCAAAAGAACAATCTCAACACAGTTGCATTCCAACCGCAATAAACGTCAATGCAGTCAATAAACATGTAACCATTCTTGGGAGCGCAGTTCACAACATAGGGGCAGCTATCAAGAAGGCCCCGCTGCCATCCTTTCTGGTACTCTAAACATACGAACCTTCTCCAATGATCCTAGAGTGAATGGGGCTAGGGGAGAGGGAGGCCCAAAGGGCAGCACTGGGAGGTGGCACTGGACATTGGCAGCAGAGCCGGGTCAAGCTGCAATCGATATGCTTGCCATGGTGCACCTATGCAGTGACCATTGCAAATGGCATGCGTTCCAACCTTCTCCATAGCTAAGGCTACCAGCAGGAGAGAGCAGGGCTATTAAAATGGCCCCAAAGCAACCGACATTAAGAGGTGCCAGCAGGGGTTGCGTGGCTCAGACCCAGTCTGTGGTGACATTGATCACAGACAAGGCTTTGCCCATCATAAATACCTCTAGCCAATTCAGAGTGAGTGACTCCACCACAGGGATTTGTCTTGGCATGGTCTGGAATAGAGATGGGCACGAACAGAAAAAAAACGAACATGATGTTCGTTGTTCGTTGCCATCCACGAACAGGGACTCACAAACAACCATGAACACGGCCCTGTTCACGAATATGTTCATGGTTGGCTGTTCGTAGTGGCCAGCAGGCTCTCCTCCGGCCATCATCCAAGTTTGGTCCAGATCCCTACCGCACCACTCCCAGAAACTCTACCTGAGCAGGCAGCAGGAAAGGTACCAATAGTAAATAATAGCTTGGCTCAGAGCCTGGCAGCAGCCCTGGAACTTGAAGGGATAGATCCCTATCCCACCACACACACACAAAATTCAAGCTCCAATGCACTCTCCCTGTCTCTCTATCAAAATGCCAACAGCAACTGTCTCTCCGTCTCCACGGTCTGCAAAGACTAGCCAGAGCTGGGGGCCCACCCTCCCCCATGGTCTTTGCTCTCTTGTAACAAATTTGGAGCTTCACACTTGAAAGGAAGACCTGCCTATCAAGCTAAATTGGGCTTAGATTGGGGTTTCCAGGGCAACAGCAGGAGTCCAGACAGAGTTCAGACAATCCCTGCCTACGTTGCCATGGGAATTGATTGCAGGTGCCAGACTGTCTGGCTTGACGAACAGCAATGAACGAGGCTTGCAATGACTACCTGTTCGTTTAGAATGGGGCCTCAGGAACAGCTTGTTTGGGAACAATAGATTGGGCTGTTCGTGGCTTTTTTTTTGGTTTGTATTGCTGTTTGTGCCCATCTCTAGTCTGGAACACCAGAGCTGGTATGGAGTAGTGGTTAGAATGTCTGAAAAGGGCCTGGGACAACCAGGTTCAAATCCTTGTTCTGCCATGGGAGTTCATCGGGTGACCTTGGGGACATCACAATCTCTCAGCCTAATATAGCTCACAGGGTCGTTGTTGTGAGGATAGAGGAGGGGAGAACAATGTGATAAGTTGCTTTGGGCTACGAAGGAGAAAAGAGAGAGATGAATAATAATTCTAAAAAGCAGTGGCTTTACATGGTAGATGCCCACTGGAAACTTTCCTGGTGAGTTAAAAGGGCCAAGACCAAGACACTCCAGAGCTAGTGGCATGGATTGAAGAGGCAAGACAAATCAGGCCATATTCAGTATTGCCATCACATGCGCATTAAAGGCACATGGCCGCTAAAATCCGATATGGGCCATGTCTCCACCCAAACAACCTTGAGGAGTTTTTTAAGAACGAAGCATCCTTCCTTAAAGACGGCTCCTTCCCGCTCCTGCGTGCAGAACATCCATTCCTAGAGTTCCTTGAAAAGAGGGAAATAATGACTAGGAACTGAGTATTGCTGAAATGCCACAGTGTAGAGTTTGGCACCTATTCAAAACTATTTGTGAAGCTTTCTCTGTATGCTAGGTCATTTCCCCACTAGCCCACTAGATGTCATTTCCCCAAATGACATCACAAAAAGGAGGAAGAAGAGGGGAAAAAATCCTGCAATGTTTTCTAAGAAAAGGTCATTGTCGCCTGGGCTGCAGAATGCCAATGAGCAGAAGTCAACAACCTGAGGACTTCGTGCCAATTACAGCGAAGTAAAGCCCAGTAGAATGAAGTGCTAGAAGGTGCTGAGCCACTTTATTCAACAGGTAGGCAAGGCGCCCCCCCCTTTTTTTTTACATTACCTTATGTAAAAAAAACCCTCACACAAATTAAAAAATATATATCATAAGAGGAAGAAAAGTTTTAGCATAGCCTATTGCCCGCTATGCTATTTTTCCACTTCCAGGGAATTATGAATCAGGGGAAACTGGACTGTGCAGGGCTTTTTTTCAGCAGGAACGCAGTGGAACGGAGTTCCGGAACCTCTTGAAAATGGTCACATGGCTGGTGGCCCCGCCCCCTGATCTCCAGACAGAGGGGAGTTGAGATTGCCCTCCGTGCCACAGAGTGGCACGGAGGGCAATCTCAACTCCCCTCTGTCTGGAGATCAGGGGGCGGGGCCACCAGCCATGTGACCATTTTCTCCGAGGGCAACCCACTGAGTTCCACCACCCCTTTTCCCAGAAAAAAAGCCCTGGGACTGTGTAATCTTTCCCCTTTACAGTCTGAAGTGGTCCAGTCCAGTACGCTACCTCAATGTTCTCCCATGTCATTTTGTCGCGCTTCTAGACCGGCCCTCGTTTTTCTGGCTTTTATCACAACCGTCTACCAGTGGAGAAATGGACCACTGCACAGCAAGAAAGCGACAGGAAGACATTTAAAAGACGGCCTATGCCTGTCTTTTAAGATCTGGGTCAGAGGACCTGATATGTATCTGCCCCCTTTGGAGGAAAAGCAGGCCTTTTGGGTGATGGGACCTTAACAGTGGCACATTCTCCCTGCCCTTAGCAGTCGACCAGACTTGTTAAAGCTTTGGGTACCAACTGAAAATTCTGACTGCTCTAATATTTCAACATACCACAGAGAGAACGTGCTCTAAAATGGCTTTCTCAGAGACAAAGTCTAAGACCTCACTACCACATAGGCTGTGCCAGCCTCCAGGTGGTAGCAGGAGATCTCCCGGAATTACAACTGATCTCCAGGCCAAAGAGATCAGTTCCCCTGGAGAAAATGGCTGCTTTGAAGGGTGAACTCTAAAAGCATTGTATCCCACTGAGGCCCTCCCCTCCTCAAACCCCACCCTCTCTATGCTCCACCCCCAAAATCTCCAGGAATTTCCCAACCTGGACCTGGCAACCCTACTTACCACACTTGAGTATATTTTGACAAAGTCACAAAATTCATTTCAGGCTTTTGCAGGGCCAAGGCAAAGCTATTTGTTGATTGTGTATCCTACCTGACAAAGGAGCGCTGGCTTGTGAAAAGAGGGCAAGACACAGTCAGTCTGGTAATAGACGAAGGAATTCTTTATTTGCTTTGAAAGAGCTTCTCCAAACATTGGTCCGATTGGAGAAAAATGCATACACAGATCTGGGATAGAAAAGAGTCATAGAGAAAGACATATACACAGAAGGACTCCGGTATACTTTTGTCCCGCATGCTCAGTTTTTCACTGCTTGCCTTCACCCTCTCCCTGCATTTTTCTTCTATTTAATTTAGATTTTTTTCTCCCTCCCTCCCTCTATTTTAGTGTCCTATTCTTGGAAATTATAGATTGAAATGGAGAAATGAGAAAGACACACAATCGCTCAGGCGCTAAGTACATATTGACACAAGTCGAGTAATCAACCTGGGAGCATGGAAAAAGACCTGAATCAGCAGCGACCTTCGAGCCACCCCCCTCGCAAACCCTTGTAATTTCATTATGGATTGAAAAAGAAATGCCAGTGCATTTTTTTAAAAAAAATACAGTCATATTGTTGAAGTTCTTACATAGGGTGGAGAAGGATATTGGCCCACAACATTGTTGTCCCTCCCAACTACATTTTAGCCATTATGCAATATCTCCCTGAGTCCTTTTTAAATAGCAAACCCATAATGATATCTCATTCGCACATGGGTATATGTACAAGGAGGACAGCTTTACTGCAGAGTCTATAACGGTGGGGTTTTGACCTAGCCAGTTGGACTACCTTTGTAAAAATAAAGTTGACAAGATGTGCTGTAGTCATTGTTAATGGGGTTCCCAGGTGCCCGCCAGTGGCGGGCAAACTCCTGGGGATTTGCCCCCTTGCCTAGTGATCGTTCAGCAATCGGCAGGAGATAGTGAGACCCCCAAAGGTTTCCCGCTACTGGTAGGCACCCAGGGAACATGTGCCATGCACATGCTCGCTTGGGAGAACGGTGTCTAGCGGAGCTACGTTAAGCCCATTGCCTGAAACAATGTAGGCAATGGGCTTACTTCCAGAAGTGACATCATCACGCTGGTCACGGGAGTGTTCCCACACTTTGTTTGGGGCCGATTTGGGTCTCAAATGGGCTGAATCAGCACCATGTGGAATGCGGGAGCACTTGTGCCGCTGGCACAGTGACGGCACTACTGGAAGAGACATCACCGTGTTGGCCCCCGGGGCGCACGCATGCGAAGAAGGAACATGTGCTCAACACAAGGTAAGTGCCAAGTTCCCTCCCCTCCTGGTGGGAGGGGAGAAGGACCTGGCAACCCTAGTCATTAAGAGTGTTGGACTGATGTCCAGACCTCGTTTCAAATCCCACATCTTCTCTCACAAAGCTTGCTGGATAACTTGGGGCAAATCATTTTCCCTCAGCTCAACCTACCTCCCATGGCTGTTGTGAGGACAAAATGTGGCATGAAGAAGCATGGATACTGCCCTGAGCTTGGAGGCATGTATGGGTGTGTTCCTATGGGAAACTACGAAAGGAAGGATCCCCAATGTGGTGCCCACATGGCACCCTTCAAGTGTTTTTAGAAGGTGGGTGAGGCTCTTGCCCAGCAGGCCTTCTGACTGGCTGCTGTGCAGTTTTTTTTAAAGTTGCTTCATCACAGCTGCCACACGGCACAAGGATCCCTACTGAATGTCTAAAGGTAAGTTGTGTGTCTGCAAGAAAATATTTTTAAACAATATGTTTATTTTAAAAGGCATCTTGTTACACAGTGTGTCTGCCTGAAGTATTGAAGACTATTAAAGCTATGTATGACCTCACGTCCTGATTTTGAGGTTGGCTTTGCATCCTGTGGGAGCCATTTTGTGGTTGGCTTCATCTCCTGCAGCAGCCATTTTGTAGTTGCACCCACCACCCTGTGTCAAAATTCCTAAGGTTCTTGCAGGCTCAAGAAGGTTGGGGACCCCAAGGTCTGCAGATACTTTTCGCAGGTTGCCCTAGCATCACAGCATTGTTTATTTATCTGTTTAGAATTTTTTTGCCACCTCTTTATGAATCTGCCCAAGGCACCTTACAAAACAAAAACAAAAACATAATATTAAAAGATATTAATGAAAAGCTCGCATAAAATGTGAGAGACATATAGATATGTGTTCCGATACAACAATATCGGATACACAGCCTCCAAATAATTCTTAAAAATACTTTTACCCCTCATTCTCCACTAAAAATAATTCTTAAAGCAGCTCACAATAAAATATAATTTAAAAGAGTAAACAATGAGATCAAAATTAGCCTAACAAAACAGCAACATAAAGTTAAACAATGCCAATACCATAACAATTCAGCCAATGTAACAACGTGGCAAGAAGCAACAGCCATTAACTTCCGGTTAAGGACAACAGTCAAAATGTTATCGATGTATTTGTCTGTGTGCAAGGCAGCAGAGTATGTCAGGGTAGAACCTACAAAGATCAATCATGGAAAAGAGGGGAGATTGGAATGTTTGAGTGGTAACTTATAAGTACCCTTATTGTCAAGTTTGCACATTTTGCAGCTTGGAGGGGCAGGAGCCACTCACGCCCAATTAGGGCAAAGTGTGCGAACACCCACAAGCACGATGACATCACTTCGGGAGTGATGTTATTTGGGTGGCCCCTGGGAGCGCGCCCAGGCTCTGCAGGGGCTCAAAAGGGGCCTGATCTACACCAAAACAGGCCCGTTTTCAGGCGCTGCGGAGTGCAGGAGCGCTCCTGCACTCTCTGCAGCATCTGAAAACAGGCCGTTTTGGCACGGATTGGGCCTGTTTTGAGGCACTGTGGAGCGCAGGAGCGCTCCTGCACTCCTCAAAACGGGCCCAATCTGTGGCAAAACGGGCCCAAAACGAGCCCGATTTTGGCCGAAACAGGTCCGTTTTGAGGCGCTGTGGAGCACAGGAGCAGTCTCATGCTCTGCAGCTGCCCTGATCCGAGCCAAAACGAGCCCGAGCCCGCCGGCGGCTGCGCACAGGAGCATGCAGTGCCGTGGGGGAGCACGCACGGAAGGTGCACCCCCCGCTGGTTAGATAAGTGGGGGTGGGGTGTGGGGAGCAGGGGCGGGCATCCCCCACCCCCCGCCGGGGGTCTGGCATCCCTACGCCCAATCCTTGGCATTTGCATTCACATTCCATTCATGCCTCACTCTCCTGAGCAGAACTTGGCAACGCTTTGCTCAGCTGGCTAGAACTCTAATGAGAATAAAGGCGCATCAGATTCAAGGGGCTTATGATCTTTATATCATAAGCTGCTATTAAAGATGGCGGAGGCCAGGGTCAACTGCACACATACCCTCTCAGTACTCTAACCCCAAAGCAATCAGAGAGCAGATAACTAAATGGGTTGCACTTACCTTTAACTGTTGTTCATCTTGGTCTCCGTGCAGGCATACATTGAGAACTGCTCTCGAAACAGGATTTTAGAGTTCTGAGCAGGCAACCTCTCCCCCTCAGACCGCTCCAGAGTGGTTTTTCTTGCTGAAATGGTCACATGACTAAGAGGGGGTCACCCACCTTTCCCCCTCAGTTCTCCTGTGCTGCCGCAAACCCTCCAACTAATTAATTTCAGAGAGCTCACAGTGGGGCAAGAGGGGGGGGGGGAGATGTGCCTGCATGAAGACCTAGATGAACAACAGGTACAGGTAAGTGCAAGCCTGTTTTCACCTACGGTCTTCAGTGCAGTCCCACATTAGGACACTAGCAAGCCACTCACCAAGGAGGCGGGGCAATGCTCGCACCTGAAGAGCGGTTGCAGGACTGCTCGGCCAAGTGCTGTTTCTCTTCTAGAGTTGGCATCAACTGCGTAATGCATGAAAAAGGTATCTGTGGACTCCCATATCGCTACTTGACAGATGTCAGCCAGCGGCACTCCCTGAAGAAATGCTGCGGAGGTCGCTTGTGCTCTTGTTGACTGAGCGTGGAGATTAAATGGACAAGGGACTAGTGCCGATTTATAACAAAATTTAATGGCAATTACTGGCCACCTGGATATTATCTGGGCCAACACAGCTTTGCCTTTATTGGGGCCAGAATGACAAACAAAGAATGTGGAGTCCTTTCTAAAAGATTGAGTTCTGTCCATATAAAATCAAATTGTTCTTCTAACATCCAAAGTGTGCAGAGGGTATTCATGTGGAGATGAAGGGTTGGGAAAAAACAGCGGGAGGATTACGTTCTAAGAAACATTAAGTTTTGATACCACTTTGGGTAGGAACTGCAAGCTAGGATGCATCGCCATCCTATCCGAGTACACTTGTACAGGGGCGGCGCCAGGGTTTCTGGTGCCTGCAGCTGCCCCTACATGCACGTGATGTGTGTGCGCGTGCCCCCCAGACTGCATGATGACATCACTGTGTGATGACATCACCACGCAGCAAGCCGGCTCCATTGGCCGGCAGGTGGCTGGGACGGCGTGCAGAGGCTGTCTGCGCTCCCATTCGGGCTTGGCGGTTGGCTGGGGAGGTTCTGCATGCCGCCCCAGACGCCTGCCGTGCCTGGCCCATGGCTGCTGCGCCTGGCCGAGGGCGTGTGGTGGTGGTGGTGGCGGTAGCTGGCCCGCTGCAGGAGCTGCGGGCCAGGCACGCCAGCTCCTTGGCGCATGCCTCCGCCCCCAGCACCCCCTCCAGTGCCTCCTTCGGCGCCTCAGCACCCGCGGCGTCCACCTCACTGCCTCAATGGTGGCGCCGGCCCTGTACTTGTAGAAAGGGCGGCTCTATTTGTAAGGCCCGAAGCTCGCTAACTCTCCTGGCTGCAGTAACAGCCAGTAGAACAGCTATTTTAGAAGAAAGGAGAGGTAAGGGGCATGTTGTGAATGATTCAAAGGGCTTCAACATCAGTCTCGCTAGAACTAGAGACAGAGACCATTGCAGCATCATAGGGGCTCTTGGAGGATGCAAGTTATATAATCTCTTCAAAAACAACTTTGATAGATAATGCGAAAATATCCTCATCTATACCAGAAAGGAAGGCAGAAACAGCAGCTAAATGGATTTTAGTAGATGAAGAAGCCAATCTAGGAGTGTGTTTGAAATATTAAATAATGAAAGACATTAGATGAAGAACAGGGGGTCAGGGGGGGCAATCCCTTTAGTATCAGCCCAAAGCACAAATTTGTTCCATTTGAAGCTATAGGACCTTCTTGTGGAGGCCCTGCAGGAATTAAGCAGAACATTAGCCACCTCCTCAGAAAACAGCAACCCTAATGTTTGAGGTACCATGCTGTCAGGCGCAGCGCGCCTAGGTCATGGTGCAACATCTGGTCGACGTGAAGTAAATCTGGTGCCAACGGTAAGTGCCCCTGGCCGGGCACTTGAGAGCATGGAATCAGGGCTGATATGGCCAGAATGGGTCTATGAGGTGTCCGGGGTCTGAGCCCCAGCCCCCAGACTTGACAAGAGGGAACAGCAGGTCAACCGGGCTGACGGGCAAACAGAGGGGGCAGCCAGCAGCCAGCAGGTCAACTGGTCAGCCAGCTGACAGCAGGTCAACCGGTCAGCCAGCAGACAGTAGGTCAACCGGTCTGACTGGCAAGCAGAGGGGGCAGCCGGGGGACAGCAGGTCATCCCCTCCCACGGGCAAATGGAGCCAGAACCTGCCGGCGCCAGGGGCAAGGGGCAAAGGCCCAGGGCCTCAGGAGTCAGGGGGAGACAGAGAGAAGCCAGCGAGTCCCACTCCCCTGGGGAAGGAAAGGGGACTAAGCAAGGCAGAAGGGGGCAAGGGCAGAGGGATTGGGGGCCCAGCAGTCACCCACCCAAAGACCTTACCTAAGGAGGAGAAGCAGCAGCAGCCCCAACAGCCCAAAGCCACACCCCAGCTAGAAAATAGTAGCCTGGCCCAGGAGTTGCCAAAAGCCAAGCCACTCCAGGTGGGGCTATTGGAGGCACTCTGCAGGAAGCCCTGGGCAACAAGCCAAGGAGCCGCAGCTGGACCCACCTTCAGCCATCAGCTCAGCCAGGGAGGCCGAGCTGCTAGCCAGGGGACTGCAGCTGGACAGGCCTTCAGCAATCAGCCAAGGCAGGGAGGCTGGGCAGCCAGGGAACAAGGCACAGCTGGTGCTGGTCATTGGGGCCAGATCAGCTACCCCAGCTGCAACTGCTTGGTGCAGCCCAAGACCGGGCTGGAAGAGGGGTGGGACAGTAGAAGGAAGCCCTATAAAAGCTGGCTGGGAAGAGCCCTGGGGGGTGGATGTGAGTAAGGAGTGATAATGTGGAGTGAGAGCGGTGCAATGCAAGAGTGGAGGTTTGGAGGAGAGTTCTGGAAGGAGGGGATGAAGAAGGACACAGGGGGCAAGCAGTTCAGGTTGAGCAGGCCAGCGAGTGGACTGAGAGGGAGTCTGGGTGAGGTATACCGCCCCTCCTTTCACAGAGCAGGGTCCTGCAGCATCCCTGGCCCCCCTATGACGTCAGGAGCAGACCGCCCAGTGCCACGCCCAGCGGCAGCGGCAGCAAGCCCTGACATGAGGATGCACTCAGTCCGATCTGCCTGAATCTTTCTTATTACCCCGTGGAGCATTGGAACCCAGAGAAATGCATAAAACAACACTCCTGTCCACTGTATCCAGGGCTCATTTTGAGGGGGAATGTGCAGGAACGCAGTTCCAGCAGTTCCCCAAAGAGGTCACATGTCAGGTGGCCCTGCCCACTGGATCAGAGGCCAGATCGGGCCTCTGACAGGTGGTGGATCACTCTCCCACTCAGCAGCAGCCCGATCCTGACCATTTTGGGCCCCTTTTCAGCCATTTTCAGCCCCTTTTGCCACTTTGGGCCCAATTTCGGCCTTGAATGGCCAGGATTGGGTCCAAAACAGCCAGGATAGGTGAAACCAGGGGGTGTGGCATATGCAAATCAGTTATGCCAATGACACACTTCAGGCAATGGCAAGGAGTGTGGCATATGCTAATGAGGTATGCTAATGAGTTATGCTAATAAGTTCCTCCAGCTCTTTTTCTACGAAATGACCCCTGACTGTATCTGAATTGCATCCCCTAACAAAGCTTTCTCCTCCCCCCTGCTCCTTAAGCAGAAGCGGGAGGGCCTTCGTATTGTCTTGAGTGGCAAAAAGATCGATTTTGGGGGGACCCCACTGCTGAAACGTTTGGTGGGGATACTTGTCTGCAATGACCCACTCATGGTGGGAACTGCCACAAGCCAATTTGCTCTGGAGTTGTGGGATCCTGCAATATGTAGAGCATGCAGTGTAACACAATGAGCTATGGCTCATTCCCATAGGCAGGTAGCTTTTGCACACAGTGCCGCCCTGTTTATATGTAATACAGCTGTTGTATTGTCTGTTAAGACCTGGATTTGCTTTTGGGATACCATATCTGCAAGAGAATTAAGTGCATAATAAACAGCTCATAATTCAAGTAGATTGATATGACATGACTTCTCATCCTCAGACCAAATACCATTGACAGAAAAAGTATCACAATGACCTTCCAAGGAAAAATCCGTATTAAGAGTTATGTTGTGATGGAAAATACCAAAGGAAACTCCCCGTGCAAGCTTATTAGGTTCCAACCACCAGATCAGGGACCCTAACACCTCTCTTGGAATTGAGTATTTCGTCTGGGACAAATGGCAACTGAGGTCAAACCACCTAAGAAATCAAAGCTGCAAAGGTCTCATCTTAAGATGAGCGAAAGGGACAACTGCTCTGGTAGAAGCCACAAGTCCTAATAAAACCTGAATAGATTGTGCAGTCTGAAACCTATTAGATAAGAAGCTCTGCACCAAGGCTGTTAGCCGAATAATCCTGTCATCAGGTAAGAAGGCTTTATTGGTTTCAGAATCCAAAATTGCTCCAACAAACTGTATGGTACGGGTAGGGGCCAAACTAGATTTCTTTGTATATACTACTAATCCCAAAGCTTCAGATGTGGACAATATAAGGGTGATATACTCGTGAAGAGCATATGTATTGTTATCTGCCCTGGGCCCGCTCGCAGGGAGGGCGGAATAGAAATTTGAAATAAATAAAATAATAATAATAAGAATCTCAGGAGACTGAGCAGTGATTAACCAGTCATCAAGATATGGGTAAATAGAGCAGCTCAACTGTTTAAGGTGAGCAACCACTAATGGAATACTGTATGGTGCTGTAGCCAAACCAAAAGGTAAGGCAGTATACTGGAAAACAAAACAAAGATACCTCTGGACACCCTGGTGTATTGAAAAAAAGTAAGTGTCCTATAAATACCTATGGGACCGCCTCCCTCCCTATGTTCCTCCATGGCAGTTTCACTCATCCGAACAGGGTCTCCTGCAGGTGCCACTTTGCACATGGGTGAAATCAACAGCAGCCCGTACACGGGCTTTCTCTGTGGTGGCCCCTACCCTGTGGAATGACCTGCCTGAGGAGGTCAGGACGAGAGCCCCCACTCTCCTGGCTTTCCACAATCGATGCAAAACTGAATTATTCAAAAAGGCTTTTTACTCAGATAGGAGGGCGGTATTGTAGGGAAAGAGTCTCAGATGCAGGGCTCATTTTGAGGGGGAACACGCAGGAACACAGTTCCGGCAGTTCCCCAAAGAGGTCACATGTCAGGTGGCCCCACCCACCTGACTCTCGGCCATTTTGGGCCCGTTTCTGCCTGTATTGGGGCCAAAATGGCCTGGATTGGGGCTCTGACAGGTAGCGGATCACTCTCCCACTCAGCAGTGACCCGATCCTGACCATTTTGGGCCCCTTTTCGGCAATTTTCATCTCCTTTTTGTCATTTTGGGCCCAATTTCAGCCCTGAATGCCAGGATTGGGTCAAAACAGCCAGGATAGGTGATGTCAGGGGGTGTGGCATATGCAAATCAGTCATGCTAATGACACACTTCCGGTGATGGCAAGGGGCGTGGCATATGCTAATGAGTTATGCTAATGAGTTCCTCCAGCTCTTTTTCTATGAAATGACCCCTGCTCAGATGCTTCGCTAATGAGTTAGGGACCATAGACTTCATCCCTATGTTGCCTTACCTACTGTTGCTTTAAATATGTACTCCTATGAGCTACTTGTGCTTCACATTGTCTTATGTTCTGTTTCAGCATTTCTTCAACTCTGTATTGGATTCTTGCTAATGCTAAGTCTTTGTAAACTTGTATTTATTTACCCTATCGCATTATGGAAATGTCCTTGATATTGACTGTACTAATCTCACGCTGTGTAATTTGTCTTGAGTCTCAGTGAGAAAGGCGGACTATAAATGACATAAATAATTTTTTTTAAAAATCAAGGACCGCAAACCAGGAATCATGGGAGACCATATTTATGTTATGTACCAGGAAAAAAGGGGGGGAGCCAAAGTGGTGGTCAGCCTCTGTAACTTCCTGAAGTGCCCCTTTACCCAACAAAGACTGAATTTCTCTTGCAATTGCGGGAGAGTATTATTGGGAGCCTGCAAAGGCCAACAAGCAGGGCTTTTTTTCAGCTGGAACTCGGTGGAACGGAGTTCCGGAACCTCTTGAAAATGGTCACATGGCCAGTGGCCCCGCCCCCTGATCTCCAGACAGAGGGGAGTTTAGATTGCCCTCTGTGCCGCTGGAGATCAGGGGGCGGGGCCACCAGCCATGTGACCATTTTCTCCCCTCCGTCTGGAGATCAGGGGGCGGGGCCACCAGCCATGTGACCATTTTCTCCAAGGGCAACCCACTCAGTTCCACCACTTCTTTCCCCAGAAACAAAGCCCTGCAAACAAGTAAGAGGCAGTGTGTGAAACTATAGCCTATAACCAAGTTTAATTATGGAAAGAACCCAATTATCTGTAGAAATATTCTGCCAAGTGGCAACAAACTGCAACAATTTGTTCTTGCAAAAGCAGGAAGTATAGGGAGGTCTAGTCAGAACTGGGTCTTTTGACCCTGGGCGGGCTCCTTAGAGGACCGATGGGCTGGCTTGGGTTGTCCTACAACTTTATTTTTGACTGGGACTGAACTGAATAAGGAGCCCAATAGGATGGATACTGCGGTTGGTATGGGTGGTATCTGTAGGCCCTGTAATCTTTTTTGGGCGGATAATCACATCTTACACTGTAGGTCGAGGCAAGATGCCGTAAGATTTGCCTGTGCGTCTATTTTTTTTTCTTTTTAGAGAGAGAGTCGTCCTTTTTCTTTGAAAACAATGAAGTGCCTTTGAAAGACAGGTCTTTTATTTTATTTCGAGTTTTGAACAGGAGGGCAGTGGAGCGCAGCCATGCATGTCTGTGTAAGACCATAGATGTATTCCGGTCCCTGGTAGAATCATCCAAACATGTCTGCTTGCACTAATCTGCTGTTTAGAAAGGATTATTGCCTCATCCTGCATCAGCCAGGGGCTTCTTGTCCTCAGGTGAAGCGTTCATATAGGAAGACATTTTCTGCCAAAGAAAAATCATTCATAAAAACTAAGAAGTTAGCCATTTTAAGATTAAGGACAGAGATGAGATGCGATTTCCTCTCCACAGCATTCATTTTTTTCCCCCTTCTCAATCAGCCAGGGTGAAGAGGCTGCCTTGCTGATGCTTGGTCTGTAGTTCCCAGGGCTTTTTTTCAGGTGGAACGGAGTTCCGGCACCTCTTGAAAATGGTCACATGGCTGGTGGCCCCACCCCCTGATCTCCAGACAGAGAGACGTTTAGATTGCCCTCCACACTGCTGGGCGGCACAGAGGGCAATCTAAACTCCCCTCTGTCTGGAGATCAGGGGGACCAGCCATGTGACCATTTTCGCAGAGGGCGATTTAAACTTTTAAAAACTTCCCTCTTGTTCCAGCTGACCTAAAGTGATGTCATTGGTCTTGGGAGCGTGTGCACACTTTGCGCATGCGCATGTGGTACCAGGGGCACCACCTCCCACCAAGAGGTGCCCCTGTGCTGGCAACCCCCCGAGTTCCACCACCTCTTTTCCCAGAAAAAAAGCCCTGGTAGTTCCTCTACAATAAGTGATGAGGCAGGTGGATGAATAAACAGGAAGAGGCATTGATCTTGCTTTACCTTGTAAAGCACTTTCCTGTTCTTGGTGGCTGCTGGAACAGATGCAGGCTTCTGGCATTAACTCTCTATAAACTCTACAAATCCCTCAATCATAAGAAAAGCCACTGTAACAGGGACATCAGAGAAGATGTGCTGTAGAATACTGTCTCTTGATTTCTGTTGTGAAGTAGGGACATCTGTGTTCAGAGACTTTGCCATATGTAGTATTTGCTCAGTGTACGGCTTATAATCAACATTTGTTGAATTATTGAGTCACCCACAATTCCCTCAGGAGTAGGATTCAAAATGAAGCTAGGACGATGCTCATAACTGACCAATTCGACCTCTGATTCTGATTCAGGTCTGTGTCCTGAGGCATTAGGGCAGGGAGGAGGAACCCATCTCGGTTCTGCAGACTGGCGTTTCTTCTTCGGATCCAAAGGAGCCAAGGTTGGAGCTGAGTAAGAGCATGTCAGGTAAAACTCACCCCAGTCAGGTGCATAATTCGGTGGTGGATAGTGCGGATACCACGGAGCTGAATGGTACTGGTGTTGTGGTCACCCCAAAAAACATACATGAGACTCCCGGGGGTGGAAAGCCTCAATCTGCACCTCATCTCCGTGATTCTGAGGAGGCAGAATATGATTGCCTGCTTACAGCCAAAGGCACAGGTGACTCCACCATCGGATCCGGTACACAGGTCAGTTCTGGATGAACAGTCGGTTGACTAGCCCTACATCGAGGTTTTTCCACTTTCTTTGGAAGATACTAACTGTATCCTTGACAGTAGCAAAATACTGTTTTTTGGTCATAAACAAGCAGAAGTTTTTAACAAAAGGAGAGATTGAAGATAGTTTTATTTTTCAGGATTTATTATCTGCAGAGTATGATAATAGTTTTAACTAAATCTGTTTTCCCTTTCTTTTTATGTAGATAGGAACTATGGTTTGTTTATGTGATCTTTTTCTTGCTGGTCATTTGACTGTAATAATAAATTTGAAATTTGAAATTTCCACTTTCTTTGACCTGTCTTTGTGTGTGTGTGGAAGGTTCAACTGAGCGCTCAGAACCAGGGACCTAGAATTTCTGCTCCAGGATCCAGATGAAGCGTTCTCTACGGTGAACAAGTTGTAAGCAGACCGAGTCAACATCAAGATCTCTTGGGACCAAGAGTGCTATTTGTGTCAGCTTCATGGGGAATCCATTGGATTTGATGATACAACAGTAGGCATTGGATTCAAGCGGGTCATGATTCCAGGGAGGGTTCATTTGCCGACGGGTTCGAGTGCTCTGCTGGGGCAGATTTCTTTGGGGCCTGGCTTATGGCACTAGACAGGGCTTTCTCCCACAGCATAGCTTTCAGTTTGGAAGCTGAATCTCCCCTTGCTTTAGATGTAGACACTTGGCAATTTTTGCATTGTTTGACTACAAAGCCTTCACCCAACCATATAAGGCATAAAGAAAGGCTATCCATTTTTGCTATCTTGGTCCCACACTCCTCACATTTTTGAACAAAGACTTGTCCACCATAATGCCAGTCGAAGTTTTACGAAAAGGTACAGGCACGACTCACCAATGCAACAGTAGATAAACGAGGCCGCAGTAGTGAAGAACAAACTTTAACTTTTAAACTCTAAAAACCTTAATTACAACTACAACTAACTATACTACTATAACTACTATACTACAAGTTATCAGTGAGAGCCCTTGCAGCTGACTCACAAACCCTCTTTCAGACTCTCCGATTAAAATTCCAAATGGACTCCAAACAACTTCTTTTCCCTGTGCACTAACTTGAGAAGGTCACCATCCCAAATTATTACAGGCAGGGCTCATTTTGAGGGGGAACGTGCCGGAACACAGTTCCGGCAGTTCCCCCAAAGAGGTCACATGTCAGGTGGTCCCACTCACCTGATTCTTGGCCATTTTGGACCCGTTTCGGCCTGGATTGGGGCCAAAACTGCAGGGATCGGGCCTCTGATGGGTGGTGGATCACTCTTCCACTCAGGAGTGGCCCGATCCTGACCATTTTGGGCCCCTTTTTTGTCATTTTGGGCCCAATTTTGGCCCTGAGTGGCCAGGATTGGGTCCAAAACAGCCAGGATAGGTGATGTCAGGGGTGTGTGGCATATGCAAATCAGTTATGCTAATGACACACTTCCGGAGATGGCAAGGGGTGTAGCATATGCTAATGAGTTATGCTAATGAGTTCTTCCCGCTCTTTTTCTATGAAATGACCCCTGATTACAGGTATTACATTCCAAAGGACAAGGATTCCCAGCTATCAACCAACATTTTTTTTGTTAAATTCCTTATCACCATCATGTGACACTTAAGAAAAAGAGCTGCGATGATCCTCCATTTCCAGCTGTCAAAACATTAAATGCACAACAATGTGATTCACTGCAAACTTTACAAAGGGCAACAGTATTGAAAGTCATGGTGAATCCTTTTCTTTGCCCCATTGACCTGAACAACTATGACCCTAGATAGAAGAGGAAAGCCATGTAAAAGTAGACTAAAATTTTTGATAAGTAAATAATGAATTTTAATATTTAAGAATCCACATGCTTAAATGATCCTCATTTTCACAGCATCTGGAAAATAAAGGGGGAAAGCATTATCAACATATAACAGCGGCACATTTGGAACCAGCTAAAAGAATATTGACAGCGCTGTTGACATCTTAGCTACTTGATGGAAGTGACTCATGATCACCGGTCAAGATCTTTTTGTTTTGAACTGGTTTAGCCTACAGTGCTGAACATTAGGAACATGAAACCCAGCCATTGCTTCTTCAGCTCAGTTTATTCTGGAAAGCAAACCAAAGACAAGGCACCCAATCTCAGCTAGATGAACACAAGGCAGATAGTCTATCCTCCCAACCTAGTTTTTTAAGGGAGTTTCTAGAATTTCTGGGACATTTTTGTGTAGTGGTTAAGAGTGCGGGACTCTAATCTGGAGAGCCGGGTTTGATTCCCTGCTCCTCCACTTGAAGCCAGCTGGGTGACCTTGGGCTAGTCACAGCTTCTAGGAGCTCTCTCAGCCCCACCCACCTCACAGGGTGTTTTGTTGTGGGGATAGTAGTAGCATACTTTGTAAACCGCTCTGAGTGGCCATTAAGTTGTCCTGAAGGACGGTATATAAATCGAATGTTATTATTATTATTAATCCAGAAATATTAAAATACAAAAGCTCAAATTGCACTGTAGTGAGAAAGAAAGGCTACACTTTGAGAAGCGCACTCTGGAGTTACAGTCTTCTAAGTCCATTGAGGTCACTGGGCTTAGATAAGTGTACCTCTGTTTAGGATTGCACTGAACATGCACTTACTGGAAGTAAATGTCATAGAAGTCCATGGAGAGCCAGTTTGGTGTAGTGGTTAAGAGCAGCGGGACTCTAATCTGGAGAAGTGGGTTTGATTCCTCACTCCTCCACTTGAAGCCAGCTGGGTGACCTTGGGGCAGACACAGCTTCCCAGAGCTCTCTCAGCTCCACCCACCTCACAGGGTGATTGTTGTAATAACAACATACTTTGTAAACCGCTCTGAGTGGATGTTAAGTTGTCCTGAAGGGTGGTATATAAATCGAATGTTGTTGTTGTTGTTGTTATTATTATAGGATATCTCCGAGTAATTATGCATTTGGTTTGGGGTATTCTACACACTGGGTCCAAGACACATTGTTTTCAGTTCCACAGCAGTAGCAGCTGTGTGAGTCTGTCTCTGCACAAAAGGAGTCTTGTGGCACCTTGAGGACTGATAGATTTACCGTAGCATCAACTCCCATGCATTGGACCCAGGGCTTTTTTTCCGGGAAAAGAGGTGGTGGAACTCAGTGGGTTGCCCTCGGTGAAAATGGTCACATGGCTGGTGGCCCCGCCCCCTGATCTCCAGACAGAGGGGAGTTGAGATTGCCCTCTGTGCTGCTCCAGTGGTGTGGAGGGCAATCTCAACTCCCCTCTGTCTGGAGATCAGGGGGCGGGGCCACCAGCCATGTGACCATTTTCAAGAGGTTCCGGAACTCCGTTCCACCGCGTTCCAGCTGAAAAAAAGCCCTGATTGGACCCATCTGGTAAAGTGGGCCAAGGGCCACACAAGCCTATATACTACAATATTCTGTAGGTCTTCAAGATGCCACACCTTGGGTCTCTCCATTTTAGTGGGCATTTAATACATACTTCCTTAGATTACACCTAAGCTCTGTCATTATTCCCAGCGCAGCCCACAGTTACATTTTTCATCCAGAGATTTGATTCTAGGAACGGTGTGTGTTTTCCAATCAGATTAGATAACTACAGTTCAATATAAAATTTACATTGGCGGGAGAAGAGGTCAATTCTTTTTCTGTCAAGATCAGGCGTCCTTGTGTCTGCTTGCCCTTTTCGGGGAAGGATGGCTTTCAGACACGAAAAAGCTAAACCCCAATTAAACAAGTGCGCAAGTGGATAGAAACTACACTACACACTTTTAAGTGGGCCAAGAGAGGAAGCTAGCATTGCCACAAGATAGATCAGGGACAAACCAGAAGTCTGTTCTTAAAACAAACAAACCAACAACAACAATAAACCACCCCCAAGAGTTCTATTACTGGCATTTGTTATTAGGCAGGCTTTGCCTTGCTTGTGTATATACTTTCTGAAACCCAGAAAATGAAAGTGATCGTGACACATGCAATGGTGGCCGCTGTGTTCCCAGTCCAAGGGCAAAGGTGAAGCACTCGGATCTTGGCCAGGATGGCCAGTGTCAGCCAGGGCGGAGGGAAGGGGGATGTGCCTAGGCGACAGAGCACACACTCTGCAAGGCAACGTCCCAGGTCCGGTGCCTGGCATCTCCGACTGAAGATTCTCGGGGAGCAAATGCAAGGGTAGCCAGCAGCCTCTCTAGTCCAGCATCCTGTTCCCAAGAGTGGCCAGCCAAATGCAAGGAAACTCACAAGCAGGGTTTTTTCTGGGAAAAGAGGTGGTGAAACTCAGGTCCGCACAATGACATCACATTGGGTCAGCTGAAATGGGGGCGGGGGAAGGAGTTTTTTAAAGTTTAAATCGCCCTCGGCGAAAATGGTCACATGGCCGGTGGCCCTGTCCCCTGATCTCCAGACAGAGGGGAGTTTAGATTGCCCTCTGCACCAGTGGAGGCTCACAAATGTTTAGTTGTTTCCCGGTCCTGCTCCGCAAGGCGGCCAGGAAGTGATAACCCTCTGTCCTTCTTTCCCTGACAAGTTCACCGTCCCTCTTTCAACCTCTTCCTCTCTGGAACCTCTCCGACCCCTCCCAACAACCTCTCCTGTCCTGTCTGTCCCATCCTTTCCGCAAAGGTAGGAAGGTGGGTCATGTCAGCTGCCAGTGGAGCGGAGGGCAATCTAAACTCCCCTCTGTTTGAAGATCAGGGGGTGGGGCCACTGGCCATGTGACCATTTTCAAGAGGTGCCAGAACTCCGTTCCACCACATTCCCGCTGAAAAAAGCCCTGCCCACAAGCAAGAGCAACAGCCCCCACTTACTGACTCCTAATCCACGTTTGACAACAAGCAATGTTCTGTCTCTGAGCCCGGGAAGTATTGTTTAACTGTCATGGCTAACATGTAGCAATACAATCATATGCTTGTTCAACCTTCTTTCAAATCCATCTAAGCCATTACCACATCTTGTGGCAAGGAGTTCCACAAGACCTCTCCCTGCCTGGGACTCTGAGCAACTGCTGCCAGCTAAGCTAGATGGTCCAACGATCTGACTCGGTGTTCAGTGTCTATCTCAATGTGCAAACTCAGATGGCAAAGGGGGTCGTAGGGCCCCCTTTTGATGTTAGCCTGAGGTGTGTGTGTGTGTGTTTGCACCCCTACTAGGAAATCATGAAGAAAAGAGAAAGGGGAAACCTGCAGTTTCAGGAAAGGTACCTTTCTGCACTTGTTGTTGCTTAGTCCTGCCAGTTCGCTTGATCCTGGATTCGTTGCCTTCGGCAGTGGCAGCAAACCTCTTGGATTTCTGGCAAGTGGAAGGAGAGCAGACACAGGATGAATCCTGGACCTTGAAAGACAGCTTAATTTAATGAGTAGCAGCTGCATGCCTTTTTCTAGGGTTTTATTTCCGTGAATTGCCTTGCTGCCCTCAATGTGAATTGTAAGCTGCCGTAAAGGGAAAGGTGGAATATAAATATTTTAATCAATACGTTCACATTTCTCGCCATCTCCTCTCCATTTATTTTTAAAGGATGGGGAGGGGGGGAGGAGTCCAGCCTCCACACTCACTTTGTCTGATCTTGTGAAAAAACTTAATACATTTTACTCTGCAGGTTTAGAGCCAGGCCCCGTTTCAGGGCCGCTAATGACAACCTGAAAACATAGCAGGCAAAACTAAAACTTAAACACACCAAAGCGACAAAGCAATAAAACACAATGAGAAGTAAAAAGAAATGGAGACCCACAACAAACTGCGGTGGGCGTGCGTGTGTACGAGGGGAGAGATGAAGAGACATAGCCAGTCAAAGTAATCTGCAACTCTACATCCTACAATAGCCCTGCAGAGAAGATTAGCATATCAAGCACCAATCCATATGCAAAAGAACCTCCTCAGGATACAGTGAAGCCTCCCGCCATTAGCATTCCACACCCTGGGAAACTCTTACAGAATGACTCAGCCCAACCCCACCTTCCTGAGTAGATATAAATGACCTGCCAACATCTTTTCCACACTGTGACACTGAGAGATTTCTGTCTTTTGGTGCTACACCTCTGAAGATGCCAGCCACAGCTGCTGGCGAAACGTCAGGAACTACAATGCCAAGACCACGGCTATACAGCCCGGAAAATCCACAACAACCATCATAATCTGCAACTGTCCTATTGCTTCTGGCTCTCTCCTGTTCCTTCCTCTTTCCTCACTCCCCAATGGTTCAGTGGACACTGGGGGCTAGGGGAGTCACCCCTCACAGTTCCCTTACCTCTAAATTCCCTGTCCTAACTAGGTCTATAAGGGGGTTAAGTAGTTAGCACAAGAGATGCTTTCTGCCTCGAGTTCCCCACGTTGCTGGGCTGGGATCACCTGCACCATCGAAATCCTTTGTACCACAACATCATGATCCTGCAGTCTGAAATGGGGCCTGACCACACGTGCCTTCATTGTGTGCCTTCACTATGGGTGGAGATTACCCTGTGCTTTGGTCTCCACCTTACTCCGATTTCCCCGCCTCCCTAACCTCCCTGACCATACAGGTAGGGAGGCCTAATCAGACTCACTTACCTGAGCCTCGGCTCCCTCTCAGGGATGACCCTTCCACTTCTGAATAGGGAGGAGGGAGGTCCGGAGGGCCAGGGTACGGGGGCGGCCACAGTGGGAGCATGTTGAGAGAACCTGTGACCACAAGAGAAGAAAACTTCTCAGAACTGGCAGGAAGAACCAAGATGATGCAGTAAAGAAGGAGAAGAATATTTGGAACACCCTAGGTGATATTCTCTTCTCTCTCCATTCAAATATTTTACCTTGTCTGTGAAGCCTTTGGAAGGACATCTCAGTCCGGGTTCATATTTGGGGTGCAGAATGGACTACCCCCCACATCAGGTGGAGAACCACCTTGTGGAATGCATCTCTATGAGCCAAACTACAAGTGATGGATTACACTTGCCTGGCAAGTGAACAGACTCATGTGTATTCCTCGCTGTTCACTTGCCATTCACTTGCGCTCCACTTGATCAAGTGGAGCACAAGTGAATAACAAGTGAACATGGAGGAATACACGTGAGTCTGTTCACTTGCCAGGCAAGTGTAATTCGTCACTTGTAGCTTGGCTCTATGTGGGAAAAAACCTCCCTGCAAACAGAAAACTAGCACAGAGCAGAGGGGGTAGAATCTCTTTCCTTGCTGTGCTATGCTAGCTTTCCGAATTTTTTATTATGAAGGAACACTGAAAGCTGTCTGAAAAGGTACAGTCCATTCAACCATCCCCAGGGCTATGCCATTTCATTCTCCTGTACAGGAGGCACAGGAATGGGGTGACTGGTATTCGAATCTCCGCTCTGCCATGAAGCTGACCTCAGGCTAGACCCTTTGTCTCAGCCTAACCCAACTCACAGTTTTGTTAGGATTAAAAGTGGAGGGGAAGTAGACTGAAACACAGTGACTTACCCAAATGAGTCACTCAGCAAATTTGATTACACAATGGAGATCTGAACCCTGAACTCCCAGATCCCCAGGCCAAGATGTCAACAGAGACTATGATCATGACTAGACATAGGCATGAACCAAAAAAATTTAACGAACCAGCGGTTCGCGGTTTGGTGCCGACGACGATCCCAAGATTGCGAACCGCAACAAACATTTTCCATTGCCGAACCGGTTTGCGGTTCATGGGGTGCGGAACGGCCCCCGTGGCACTTAGAGAGCCCATATTCCCAGGGAGTCTTTTGCAGCCTCTCCTACAGCCATCACCCAAGTTTGGACAAGATTGCAAAAGGGATCTTGGAGTTATACTCTCTCCAATCCAAGCCCCCCAGGAAACTCCCACAAAAATCCAAGCTGAATTATACTCTCTCTCTCCCCAAAGGCTAGCAAGTGGCAAGCAAGAGCTCTGTCCCACTCCACTGCTTGCTGAAAGTGAAACCCAGCCTGGGAGCCCACGGCTATTTATAAGCACAGGTCCCATTGAGCAACGCAGGAGGTCTGCGTTTGGTCATCAGAGCTGCCTATCAGGGTTTGCAGGGATGAGATTGGAGTGCCCATGGCTACAGAACACCCCCTTCCCCCTCCCTCCCGTGGGTGTCTTCTCCCAACTTGTAACCGCTTTGCATCTCTGTGGTTGGAAAGAAGACCTGCCGATCAAGGTAAACTGGGCTTCCATTCGGGTTTCCAGGGCAACAGAAGGAGCGCAGACAGAGTTCAGGCATTCCCCTGGCTCCGTTGCCAGGGGAATTGATTGCTGGCACCTGAGTGTCTGGCTTCCCGAACTGCGGCCGAACGCACCAAACCAGGCATCTCCTGAACGCTGGTTCGTTGGCCGTGGACAATCACGAACTACTGGATTGCGACCGCGCGATCACCAATTTCGTGGGTTTTTGAAGTTCGTAATGCGGTTCGTGCCCATCTCTAATCATGACCCCCAGAAACCTCAAGGACACAGCCTGCATCTTGGCAACCCTACTGAAAGTGGCAGCTCCGGTCAGCAAAATCACACGGTAGGGGAAAGACTGACCCCTTCCCTCTCACTTTGCTTCTGCTTGTGGTTGGTGACCATGAAAAAGACAGACCATAGGCCTGATGAAGCAGCCCAGCTCCTCTGATATTCTTCTCTCCCAACAATTCATTGTGTTAGGATATTCCTGGTGCGAAGAGGGGCCATGTGACACCAGGTAATCTACGGGACACCATCTCTGTGCATACTTACGAACAGACCGAGGTGCTGCAGGGTGGGCATAGGTGTAGATGGAGGCTGTAGGATATTCTTGGAGGTTGCTACCCTCTCTCAACATGTCTGTTAAGAGTCACAAAGGGAAAAGAAAATCTTGTGTGTCAGGTTTTTTTTAATGCTATCAGTGCAGATCATACGTTGTTGCGCACCTAGCTACTAAACATGCCAGTAAGGAGGAGAGAAGTGTAAAAGGTAAGCAGAGGAATATTTGTACAATTTCTTTTACGGCTTGATAAATCCGGCAAACAATTTTTTTTTCTTGATCTTGGCAGAAATCAGTGGCAAAAAGCATTTAGTTTTTACAACTCCACAGCACGGAAAGATAAGAACTGGTATTATTTCAAGAAAGAGGGATTTTGTGAATGTTTCTTAGGGAATATTTTTACTTTAAATCCATTTAGCTATTACCACTTCGGTGTCGGTGAAGAAAATATTACTGCTTCTTTTTAAAAACAAAAAGTACACTCTTACAGTGCAGTCCTGTGGAGAGTTACCCCAATCTAAGGCCATTTACTTCAATGGGCTTAGACTGGAGTAACTCTGCATAGGATTGCACTGTTAGACACAAAGAGCCACAGAAATCAGCTGGGCCATTCAAAGAGATAGAATGGATTTATAAACAATGGGATGTGCCAATAACAAGATTTTAACGAAATCTGGAAGACAAAAAAACCCCTAAACAAATAAAAACAAAACCCCCTAAAGACATTTTTTTATGACAGAAGCCTTATATGACCTCTGATTACGTATTTGCCAACATCTAAAGATCTCAGTGCGTATGCTTGCAAGTGCTGTCAAGTTGCAATCAACTTATGGTGACCCCAGCAAGGGGCAGTCAGGGTAAGTGAGAAGCAAAGGGGGTTTGCCACTGCCTTCCTCTGCAGATGTTTCCTTGGTGGTCTCCCTACTGACTCTGCTTAGCTTCAGAGCTGTGACAAGATCAGGCTATACCATGCAGCCTTCCCTCTGACTAGAGACCCCAGTAGTAAAGAACAATGTGTATGTATATATTGAATTAATCACACAGTGCCTAAAGGATTATTAGAATGCCAAACTAAGTTTGAAGAGACTCAGGTTCAAATGAACTTCAGCTGGAGATGGCACCAGGCATGATGGATACTCTTTTTCAGGGCTTTTTTTCAGCGGGAACGCGGTGGAATGGAGTTCCGGAACCTCTTGAAAATGGTCACATGGCTGGTGGCCCCGCCCCCTGATCTCCAGACAGAGGGGAGTTCAGATTGCCCTCTGTGCCGCTTGGTGGCGTGGAGGGCAATCTCAACTCTGTCTGGAGATCAGGGGGTTCCACCACCTCTTTCCCCAGAAAAAAAGCCCTGCTCTTTTTGATATAAAAATTAGACCCTCTCCCCCACAACTCCTCCTTAAAACACAACTTATTAATACCAAAGGCTGCCAATGTCACATCCAACAGGACCCCTTTGACACAGTCTCCATTATAAAAGATTGGAAACCCTGATCCAAGGAGTGTCAGGAAACAGTGACACCCATTGCACAGCATTGTGACAGGACTTACTTGCCTGGTTCTTGCTCCAGAAAGTTATTTTCAACACTTTTATTCGTGATCACAAACTGCAAAAGAGTTTCTGGACCTTTGCCTTTAGCATTCTTTGCATTCTTTACAGCTTGCAGCAAGCTGGGCATTTAAATTACCCGAAATAGCGTTCCGTTTTGTTCGTTTGCTTTAGGAAATACTGAGAAGAACAAAGTTCAGCATAAAGTAACCTTAGTTATGACTTAGTAACTGCTTTATGCCACAGGATGGTTCAAATGGGCACATTCTGTCCCTTGATGTTGGAACAAAACCGACTGTAGATCAAAACACCATAGAGCATGTGATAGCTCCTCTGTTCCCATTGAGACTCAATCCTAGGGTCGCCAACCATTAAAAAAAAAAGCCAGCATGTGGCATAGTGGTTAGGGCGTGAGACTAGAACTGCACAGACCCAAGTTCAAGTTTCCACTTGGTCATGAAACTCCTTGGGCCACAGCACTCTCTTAGCTTAATCGACTTCAAAGGGTTGTTGTGAGGATAAAATGGAGGGCAAGAGAAAGATGTAAGCTGCTTTGGGGTCCCCCCATTGGCAAGAAAGACAAACAAACAGATGCTCCTGTGGCTGGAGACAGTCATTGTGAGAAGCTGATACCCAGGGCTTTTTTTCTGGGAAAAGAGGTGGTGGAACTCAGTGGGTAGCCTTTGGAGAAAATGGTCACATGGCTGGTGGCCCCGCCCCCTGCTCTCCAGACAGAGGGGAGTTGAGATTGCCCTCCGCACCGCCAAGCAGCTCGGAGGGCATTCTAAACTCCCCTCTGTCTGGAGATCAGGGGGCGGGGCCACCAGCCATGTGACCATTTTCAAAGGTTCCGGAACTCTGTTCCACCGTGTTCCAGCTGAAAAAAAGCCCTGCTGATACCAGAATACATAGGTCAGCATGTTTTTCTTTAAAAACAATCACCCTTGTGGTTGTTTAAAACAGTGCAGGACAGGCTGTTGTATAATAAATGAGAACAAAAACTGCATACAGTATACAAAGTAGAACTCTACGCTGTGCACTCCTGCAAAGTCACATCACTTATGTCCCTGTGTGTAAGTTTCGCAAAGGAGCGGGCAGCCGAGAACACAAAGGCTTTGGAACTTGGCTTGACCTGAGAGATACACACATGCCCTTGTTTTCACCTATGAAATGTTCAAGGGCCTGACAATAACTTTGGCTAATTGTTGTTAAAGGGGTGGCTCTGAAATTGGCAACCCCTGGCAGTTCAGTGGCTCTTCACTACAAGTCATCAAGAGCCGAGGTGGAATGAAAGTGGCACACGTGTGCATTTGTGAACCAACTCCCGGTGAGTATTCCCCGGGGCAGGCAGGGAATGGTGGTGCTTGCTGCAAGCGGGTTACCAGTGGGGCCACAGGCTCCACTGATCCCTTGACTTTTAGATGGGACAAAGAAGATCTCCAAAATTAGGAGATCCAACCAGCTGACTCACCTGCTGCAGATAGATCTTTAATCATGTTTAGGCATTCTGTGGCTCCATATTGGAAGATGAACTTGAAGGACACCACGCCCTGGCTGGAAGCTAGGCAGAAGACACGACAGAGAGCTCTGAGTCCAGGATGTGGAGATATACTTTATGCCACAATCTCCTTCCCCCTCCCCAAACGGATATGTTCTTAGAACCTGCTGGGTCTTGTTGCATTTTCCCTCCAACTCAGTCTAACCCGCAAGACAGCCTGCTATCTTGACACAGCTGATCTGGCCACCTGAATCCAAGCTAGGGTAACATCGAGACTAGACTACTGTAATGCACTCTACATAGGCCTCCCCTTGAAGGCAACTCAGTGACTCCAATTGGTGCAGAACACCGCAGCTTGATTATTATTGGGAGCTAGGCAGAGTAAGCGTATTATTCCCGTGTTGGCTTCCAAAGGTTTTAGCCATTATATACGAAGCCAGTCGTGGCTTTGGTCTCTTGCCATCCCATGCCACTACAGCTTTGCTTATCTGAAAAGAGCCTTCTGCAGGTGCCACCCTGTAAATGGGCAAAATCAACAGCTGCTTATACATTCTCTGTTGTGGCCTCCACCTTAAGGAATGGCCTCCTTGAGGAGGTTAGGAAGGCTCCTACTGTCGTGACTTTCTGCCAACTGTGCTAAACTGAATTATTCCAGAGGGCTTTTTTATACAGGTAATAGGGCTGTGCAGTAAGGAAATGGTTCAGAGCAGGGCTTTTATTCTGGGAAAAGAGGTGGTGGAACTCAGTGGGTTGCCAGCACAGGGGGCAACTCCTGGCAGGAGGTGGTGCCCCTGGTACCACATGTGTATGTGCAAACTGCGCGCACGTTCCCAGGACTGCACAATGACATCACTTTGGGTCAGCTGGAATGGGGGGGGGAGTTTTTAAAGTTTAAATCACCCTCGGTGAAAATGGTCACATGGCCAGTGGCTCTGCCTTCTGATCTCCAGACAGAGGAGAGTTTAAACTACCCTCTGCACTGCTGAGTGGCGCGGAGGGTAATCTAAACTCCCCTCTGTCTGGAGATCAGGGGGCGGGGCCACTGGCCATGTGACCATTTTCAAGAGGTGCCAGAACTCCATTCCACCGTGTTCCAGCTGTGAAAAAGCCCTGGTTCAGAGAGCTGCTAAGGAAGGAGGAATGTAGACTATTCTACTGTGTACTTTGTGTTGTCGAATGAATGCTCCTACTGGATAGTTTCCACATTATTTAATATGTTGTGTTAAATTGCTTATGTTCTGTTTCAGTTCTGTGTGGGATTTCTGTTTGTTTTCAAATGTCTGTAATCCAAACTCTATTGCCTTGTTTATTGGATGTCCCAGCCTGTTGATCATATTGACTTACACTGCGTAATCCGCCTTGAATCTCAGCAAGAAAGGCAGATGATAAATTACACAAATAAATAAATAATAAATACTCAAGGTTCCTTTGAGGCATTGGGGTTTGGAGCCAGGCTCCTCCTCCAGAAAACAACCTTCCAGAAGCTGAAGTGGGAAACGAATGATGGTCGATCCCTTATCTTTGTGCTGGAATATCATCTAGGAAGAAAAGCAAGGAGGCATTCAAGAAAAGAGGAGGCTAGTAAGGTGGTCAGTTTCTTCTTCAGGAAAAGAAAGGAGCTCCTTCCCAATGCTGCCTCATCACGATCACCCCCACGACCACTTTATTCCCTGCCTTCTACCCAAAAGTGGGAACAGCTAAAGCTCCTTCACATTCTCCAGTCTTGTACTATGTAAAAATTGTGCAAATAATTGTTTTAAAGAGGCTTGAAGCATGGACAGTGTAGATATCATTTTACAATCCAGGGCTTTTTTTCAGCTGGAACATGGTGGAACGGAGTTCCGGAACCTCTTGAAAATGGTCACATGGCTGGTGGCCCCGCCCCCTGATCTCCAGACAGAGGGGAGTTTAGGTTGCCCTCCGCGCCACTCCGGCGGCGCGGAGGGCAATCTCAACTCCCCTCTGTCTGGAGATCAGGGGGCGGGGCCACCAGCCATGTGACCATTTTCTCTGAGGGCAACCCACTGAGTTCCACCACCTCCTTCCCCAGAAAAAAAGCCCTGTTACAATCTATTAGAAAATAGCCACTTCATGGGAAGGAAAGTGAGAAAGAGATAAGTAGATATGGTGTTGCTGTTTTTCCTTTTCTATGCCTCTTTTGTGACACCGTATTAAGCTGCACGTAAGCGGGTGTCAGAATTATATGCTGCCCATGAAGTTTACTTTACTATGAATAAACCAACTATGCATTAACAAGATGTGCCTTCCTATTTTGATAACTTAATGAATACTGTGTGTAAATCAATGATAAATCAATGTATACTGAAGTTAGTATTCATTGATAAATCTATGAATACTAACTTCTTTGTTCTGTAATTTATAAAAGATAACTGACCCATAACTGTAGGTCTCCATTTTGGCAGCACAGCAGCTGCTTAAATAACACGTTGTTGCGTCTTTTAACCTAGACTGATTATTTTTCTTAACAGTAGTAAGGAACTCCTCTTGAACCAATACTGCTGGGATGCAAGCTTGCCATTCGTGATGCACATCTTGGCTTGCCTTGGGGCTAAGGGATGCGCTGTCACCTTTACTAAAATATCCATCCTCCCCCCCTTAGCATTTCGGCTCTTACTTTGTATTGGGTGAGGTACAGCATCCCTTTCTTAGCACCCCGGAGCTCTTCTGGAAAATCTGGCCTGTCTTCCAACATTAATGAGACCTCACTGTAGTGAGCAAGAACCCTAGAAACAGAACAGACAGCAAGGTCACTGTACTGTAACCGCAGCATAGAAAGCCTCTGTATCTGTGTAGTCAGAACTATGTGCTGTCCCCTTTAACAATTGGTACTCATGGGAATTGTAGTCCCCCCTCCAACACAGAAGTTTATTGTAGGTCTTCCTGTTAAAGTGTAGTTTTATGGTCCCGCTTCCTTTTTCTTTGTTCGGCAACCCTAAACATACCACTTGGTCTATTGTCTACAGCCAAGCCTTACATTACAACCGTATCTGCTCCAATGCTCTCGACCGAGACTCACACTTAAGAGATTTACAACAAGCATTTTTGGGACTACAGTACCCACCAAATGAAGTGAAGAAACAAATCAACAGGGCCAGACTAGTACCCAGAAACAGTCTACTCCAGGACAAACCTAAAGGAACTAACAACAGAACACCACTGGTTGTCACCTATAGCTCCCAGCTCAAACCCATCCAACGTATCATCAGTGAGCTACAACCCATCCTGGAAAATGATACCTCTCTCTCAGAAGCCCTGGGTGGAAGACCTTTCCTTGCCTACAGACAGCCCCCCGACCTTAAATGACTTCTCACTCACAACCATGAATCGGCCAGCAGAGTCACCAGCACAGGTACCAGGTCCTGCAACAGACCCAGATGCCAGCTCTGCCCCTATATCTACCCAGGGAATACAATTACAGGACCCAATGGCATCAACTACACTGTCTCTGGCTCTTACAGCTGCTCATCCTCCAATCTGATATATTCCCTCATGTGCCAACAATGTCCTTCTGCTCTGTACATTGGACAAACCAGCCAACCTCTACGCAAAAGAATAAATGGACACAAATCTGACATTAGAAATGGAAACGTCCAAAAACCAGTGGGAGAACACTTCAATCTACCAGGACATTCCATCAAAGACTTAAAGGTCGCTGTATAAATGGACACAAATCTGACATTAGAAATGGAAACGTCCAGAAACCAGTGGGAGAACACTTCAATCTACCAGGACATTCCATCAAAGACTTAAAGG